>NW_028256665.1:0-427500 GCF_048593485.1 Apis florea | reverse complement strand
GACGTTGTCCTTACACGCGAAACTTTATCCGAAGAGATTTTTCGGAACTCTACCGCTTTTTTTCGATGGAATTTTCGTCGACGATCATTCTCTCTCTCTTTCTTTCTCTCTCTCTCTCTACCGCGTTTCATTTCCTCTCGCTACTTTTATTTCCTTCGCATCCACGAGATCGAGAACTGCACCTCGGTCGTAGTTGGTTTCACCGTACCGAAATTTGCCTTTGCTCCGACGCGACGTGTCCTTGACGATGTCCTTAGAGCGGGAAATTTTAGACGAAACCTAACTTAGACGGTGCTGCGCGGATCTTTCATTTTGTTCTGAAATTCTTCGGTTGGAATAATTTCTTTTTTTTTCTTTCTTTTTTTTTTGTAGAAAATATTCCTCGTGACTAAAGGTTGAAAATGGCCTAGCACGTATTCGGGCTTATAAGTCCGTAATTTATAGTCATTTGAATTTTATATTGCGGGATAATTTAATTGCTTGTGTCGGTTTTTTTCAAAACATTGCACGGACACTTTAATTATCTTTTGAAAATTTATGAACTATCACGGGGCTTGGTAAATAATTGTGCAGCATTAAAAATCACAAAAAAAAAAAAAATAAAAAAAAAATAAAAATAGAAAGATAAGGTAAGTTTTTGAAATGTCGAAGAATATTTTTTAATTTCTTCTTTATTATGGGAACTTGACGCTTGTTTGAAAATTTCTTAGAAAATATTCGTGATAAACTCGACTTTTTCAACAACCGTATATGTAATATCTACAAGTTTTTATCGAAGATGTCGATTGCGTATTTTTTTTCGCCCTCCTAACGCCCGTAACGTGGCTTCTTTCTTTCATCGAAAGAAAAAAAAAAAAAAAAGAATTCATTCCCTCGGAGAAAGGTCAACCGACCCAGTTCACCCAGTAAACGCGGTTCACCTAACTTCCTATTAACCTGTTAACCGAAGAAGACGAGTTACTCTTTCGTCTTCGAAAACGTTATATTCCCCTAACGCGTAATCAAAGTTAATTATCGAAGTCAAAATCACAATTTGCATTTTTCCTTTTTGCAAATAAAACTCACAGTGTGTCGAAAACTCCGGTGTGTAGCGTGGCAACACGTCCAGCAACCGATTCCGATAATTACTCCCGACGTTTACAAAATTTCTATTTGCCCAAGCTTCGATAATTTTCCAAGCAAACGATTTATTTGTTCGTTCGTTTAAAGAGAATGGAGCTAGGCTCGTATATCACAGCGAGTTCCCTTCGTGTTAAAATCGCGTACGCGTCGTAGCTCACGTCGAATTGGCGGCACGGGAGGGCGTTTTGTCTCAAGGAATTACCCGCTTAACAGGTTCAAAGCGGGCACGAGTCGGCCGCCCGTAGGTGTCTGCGTGAAAAGTGCGTCGGTATTATTCACCGATAACCAAACGCTATCTCTCCTCCCCTCCCCTCCTCTCTTCCATCACGCAACTCTCCCCTGGATCGGATTGTACCCCGCACACGGCCACCGAGCTGCTCGGGAGAATAAAAAAAAATGTGGGTAACCTTGCATTTTTTTATCATACCTTTTTTTTTTTTCTCTCCTTTTCTTTCTTTCTTTCTTTTCTTTTTTTTTTTTTTCCACGCGACGAAGCGGGTCCCCGTGGCCCGTGCACTTTGCATACCGAATGCGACAACCTCCTCTTCCCCGATACCCTTTGCCAGTCTCGCTATCCTATGGTACAGTCTATACGATCCACGATTCGTCTCTCTCTTACTCTCTTCTCTTCTCTTCCTCTTTTCTCTTCTTCTTTTTTCATCGCGCCAATTTATTCCATTTATGAATACGTTTATTACGTTGCATCGCGACCACCTGACGCGAGAAAGAAATTCGGGCCGTGTGTGTGGCCAGGACCACGTGCTGTCACCACGGATAAACGTCGATCGCGATCGCGCTTCCTTTCATCTCGATTCAATTAGACGGAACGCCCCGTTCGCCCTGTTTGTTACGTAACCTTGGTTGTTTAACCGCCCCGCGCGGTACTTGCGGGGACGAAAATGTTGCGAAAAGGGAACAGGAGAGGAGGGTTTGCACGAGATGGAAAGGAGATCCCCGATAATACAAAGGTAGTGAGTAATTGATTGATTAAAAAGCGGATATACGCGTTAATTTATGCGTTAAATTGCGTGTAGTTTACTCAAACATTTGAAGCGGCGATAATCCGATCGTCGAAAAAATATCTTACGCTCAAGTTGAAGCGAAACAGTTTCTTTTAATCCTACGAAACTCGTTAAACCCGGCCAAAACTTTTATCATTTCTCCGATATAAGAATACCGATATATCCGCAAACAATATCGACAATTTTTTTTTTTTTTTTTTACGATATCGCAATCGTCGTCGAATTACAGGGCGAGTATCGGAGCAAAGTTAAATTGACCGGTCATTTCGTATTTCCTTGGCAGAGGAATTGCTGGAGGGCCGGATAAACGAACAGTGTTATATTCGCGCGCGCGAATCGTAATTTAACACGGGTTCAATAAGGGGTAATAAAAATCGGCGGTTGCCAGTTAAGTACACGACAGGAAAACTCGAATCGACGAAATTATAACTTTTTTCGAGGGAACGTGGGTCGAATCGTTGCGTCCAATAGGAGATAATAGGGGAGGGGAGGAAAGTTATACGGATCGACTTGGATTATTATCGAGAATCGCGTAATCGAGTTTTTAGGGGCGAGCGCTATTTCGAAATAATCTTGAAAGACAGGGTGGGAGGAAGCGTTAGGTTAGGTTAGAAGAAGGAACGGCGAAACTGGGAGTTTAGGTGACGTAAGTGGTGGGGGTTGCGAGTCGCGGCGCACGAGAAGGGTAAAAGCCGCGAGTGGTGGATTTGGTGGGGTTGGTGACGCAAGCGGAAAGTGGAAATTGTTCACAAATCTAATTGTACGACGCGCCTTTGTACTTCGTCCTTATTGTTCTACTTTGTACTTGGATGTTTTATTGCGACCCATTGTGGCCGCCTTAACCGTGCAACGTAATTAATTCTGGGTTTCAATTTTCTTTTCCAACGAAATCATTCATGAGTGCGCGGACGAGCGATCCTTCCATCTCGCGGTTCGAAAATTCTTCGTGTATTTCCCGATCGTTCCTTCGAAATCCTCACTTTTCGTACACGGAATTCCGATCGTAGTCGTTGCACATCGAGTTTGTTATCGTGTTTGTTATACATAATGGGGGACGAAGTATACAAGATTTGAATAATACATCGCTCGATCACACGCGACGCGAGAAGCCGTCGAAAGAAAGGTAAATATGGTTGAGCCTTGGTAAACATAGTCTATCCAGAACGAGGATAGAACGATCTTTTCTTCCATCATCGACTCCGGCTTGCCTCGATAAGAGCAAGATTTATTTCCTTTACCGGATCGATGTGATTTATTACGAAACAATATTATCTTTTCTTTCGAACGTTCGAAAAATATTTCGAATCTTTTAACGATCGGACACGCTCGAGCACGCGGAATAAATTATTTATCGAAATTTTTTTTCCCGTATAAATTTATTCGAATATTCGTTACCAATCTCGTCGATTTGGTCGTTGCACGCCGCTTTTTGTATTTCGCGCACGTTCGATCGGCCGAAGAGAACAGCTTCTGGAGCCGGAGCTTCTGGAAGATAGACTTGGACGCGAAAATAACGCGATCTACGTGGCTGGGAAGGTGGCGAAACGATCGGGCAATCGCGTCAATTTTCGAACAAACTTATCGCGTCAATCCCCTACCTTTGACACGTAAAGCGACACGTAATGTCAATCGGAATACAACAATCGTGTCCGAGAAGGGTTCTACCTCATTTTCTCTAACTCTATTTAAAAACTTTTATCGAAACTTATTCATTGAAAAAGTTTTTATTCCTCTCCACAATAACTTCTTACGATTGAGGAAACTTATTAACATTCTCGATGCAAAAGTTTTCTTTTGCAACGTTGGAAAAATATTCTTTATGGCGAAGCGAAACAGAGTAAAAAGGACGATAGAGTGTGGAAACAAATTATCCAAGACGAGAGGACTTTCTTTCGCCGAGCCGTTATAGTCGAGTAATTGCAAAAATTGCAACACGGTACAGAAAGACGAAGACAGATAATTTTATCAGAAGAAAACTCTTAAATACGGATTTGATTTTTCGTCGACAACAATTTTTCCAAGGATCTGAAGGTACGAACAATATCGTAAAGCTAACGCTAACGCATTTTCAGAGAGGTTGGCGGCAGCTATCGACTCGAGGCATTCTCACCCTCGCAGGCACACAAACACACACGACTGTACATACGCGGAACCACGACGAACAATAATTTCCATACTAACGTTATCACGAGCTCCCCTGCATCTCTGGACTACGTGTTAGATTTGGATAACGCTAACTTGACAGAAGGGGATGGTCACCCTCGTGGAAATCTTCTCGCCTTTCTGCCAGGAAAACCGCATCTCCTCGACCCTCGAAATTCGACTTTTCTGCATGTTTGCCGTGTCCTTTAAACCATCGAACTAAATTCACTTCCTCTTGATATTTTCACCTTTCGTATCGCGTTCTCCTCGTTTCTCACCCTCGACGACTAGGAAAGGACGTTAACGAAATAAAGCGTCGCGATTGTTTTTCTTTTCTTTTTCTTTTCTTAATATCTTTTCCCCTCGATATTTTATCGATTACGAAAATTTGAAGGAAGATACGAAAGGGCAAAGGGTTTCCATCGAGATCGACGATCTGCGACACGATCTCGAACGATCCGTTGAAAATCTACCTCTTCATAACCGAGCGAGAAAACGGGATAGATGGAATCGGCCTAAGCAACACCAACCCTCCCACGAATTTCATCCTAGCAACCCCCTCTTGCTTCCGCTCGGCATTTTCGAGGTGGACGCCGAGCTGACCGAATCACTATCAGCTAGATATTCGCTGGCGTGGCGTTTGCGCCCCATTTTATTAAGGAAATCCTACCCTGTCCAACCCGTACCCTACCTCACCTAGATCCTCCGAGACGAGGGAGGAGATTTCCCCGTCGTAACACGTGCGACGACGTGCATTCCCACCGATCCCGCCTCTCCACCTTTCCATCCCGACCGAGCAATTGTTTTCCCCGGGATGGAACATTTTTCTCGCGAGTACGCGGCGGACGAAGAAGCCAGAGGCAGAGAAGATGCGTGTGTGTGTGTGTGTGTGCGGCAATGTCTGATTCGCTTCAACGTCGTGCATATCGATGAGCCGAGTTTTGCTCCCGAGTTCAATTCCCGAGCGCATTTATTAACAACCCGTATTTTTCTCCTATATTTTTATAAAATGGCGATCCATTCATTCGCGCGTCTTTTCCTTCCTTCAAAAATCTGTATCAAAATCTATATCAATTAACGATACAACGACGGCGCATCCTCTCTCTCGCTCGTCAACCGGGTAAAACGAGAGATCGAATTCGGGCAGAGATTTTCCATTTTCCCCGCGGCTCTGAACTCCGTGGCGGCCATCTAGACGGAGGGCAAGCGATAAAAATATTCCGCAGCGGCGGCAGGCAGGGGGGAGAGAAAGTAGACAGAGGGAGGGGTGGCAGGAGCGCGTCATTAAAGGAAATTATAACAAAGTGGGTCCTCTGCAGTCCCGCCGTTGGCCCGTGGATCAAGCTTTATAAGAGGAGAGAAGACGGACGCGAGATGGAGGAAGGGCGAGAAGGAAGAAGGGCTGACTCAGTTCGCGCGGAAAACGAATTGAAATTTTAATCGCCCACCCCCGCGGACAAAATGCGCCCGTCCTTCCTCCACCGTAACAATCCCTTCTTCCTGCCACCCTACTTTTTCCCCTCGCCTCCCACTTCTCTTCTTCTCTTTTATCTCCTCCTTCCCCTCCCCCCCCTCTCTCTCCTTTCCTTCCTTCTCCTTTCTCCCCCCTCCCCATCACCACCTTTTTTTTCGGAACGGGGTAAACGCTTTTACGCGCCTCGCTATTACGTCTCTTTCCTTCTCTTCGTCTCTTTTTTACCGGCTTAGCGTTTATTTTAGCGGTCATTTTCGCTCCTGTTCCCCTGTTATCCAACTCGATAATAAATCGCGTTGAAAACGTATCGCCTTCGAACTTTCTTTGAGTCTAATTTTTACGCGCGTCTCATTTCGGTTCGCTCGAAACCGATTTTTACCGGTTTTTACCGACAACCGGTCACCGGTAAGCATTTCACGTGTTCGTTCGGGGGTATTCGGTTGCCCCCGTACCTCTTTTGAAAATTATTCGACACGTAAAAACCGGTAAAGCGCGCGTGTACGTACACACGACGAGCGAGAACGTTGGGCGACGATCGACTATTTCGCAGACCGAGAAACGAAGGAACGGACGTGGTGGAAAAAAAAAAAAAAAAAAAAATAGGAGCGAAACGAAGCGAAGGTGAGGGGGCACGTTACGTGGAGCGAAGAATCGGGCAGGAACCTGAACCGCACCTGACGAAAAACGGATCGCTTCAAAGACGACGCTCCAAGGACTCTCGTTCACGGGTCTTCCTTACCCCGTGGTCCGTATCAAATTTTTCTCGTTCACGGTACGCGGACTCGTGCGGGCAGAGAGAGAGAGAGAGAGAGAGAGAGAGAGAGAGAGATCGAGGGGACGATCCTCGTGGCTATTGAAAATTTATTGAGAAATCGTCGAAAGTCGATCGGCGCTCGACCCTTGGGTGCCATTGTCGACCACGTGCAACTCGTCCGGCATCCACCGTGGAGAGCAACCGTGGCCCGCGGACAGAGAGAACGGTATAGGGGAAAAAAAGGGGGCATTGTGTGAAATTAGAGCCCTTCTTATGGTAATTGGACCACCGTATGATTGCTGGGTTACATTCGACGATCGCACGGACCTTATAGTTTTCTACTGCATTAGAAGGCCAACGACTCCTACCGGGACTTTCGAGGCACGTGTCTTCCAAACGATTCCAATTTTTTTTCTTTTTCATCCTTTTCTTCCAAACGGAGAACACGCGACAATTTTAAAAAAAACGACGTTAGAAACGTTTCCAGGAATTGGTTCGAGGGAGTTTATTTTTATCGAGGTATGACGATATCAACGGTATCGTTTGAAAATTTCTCGTTCCCTTTCTTTTCTTTTCTTTTCATTCCCCCCCCCCTCCCCCCTCCGACAACTTTCTACGAAATCTTTACTACGAATTTATCTCCACTTGGCAAAATTCAATATTACACGCATTTTAAATCTTTCTCTCTCTCCTTCGAATTCGATCGTGGAACTGCTTAATCCCTTCTCCGTATACCTTTAATCCTTTAAAACCTTTTTCAAAGAATCCTTTTCGAAGCGAAGGCATCGGTAATCCGTGTACCGCGATTCCGTTACGCCACGTCCTCTTCCCTCCCTTTCCCAAACCTGGTCCCAATTTTTGCCCCCCCCCCCCCCCTCGTCTTGTTTCGATTTCGATCGCCAATAACGAAAACCACTTCTCGAGGTTTCCCCCCTTTTCTCGCGGGGCGCTTGTTACGTCACGCGTGGTGTCCCGCGAGCGCATAAAATATCTGCCCTGGCCCGACGCCGGCGGCCGCCGCGCCATGCCGCCACGGTTAATAACGAGCGCGCCAGTTAATCAAAGCGGTCCTGACAGCTCAAGGTCAAACGCGATCCGTTTTTTCGCCGTCTCGAACAACGATCGAGAGTTAATTAAGAGAAACGAGCCGACCGAATCGGAAAAGGAAAAAAAAGAAAGAAACCTCCTCGTCGTTCGGAAAAAATCGAAACGGCGCCCCTCCTCCCTTCGCCCACCTTTTTTCCTCGCGTACCTTACGTTCCTCTTTTTCTTTCTTTCTTTCTTTCTTTCTTTTTTTTTTTTTTAATCCTTTCCCCCTCAACTTCTTCCCTTCTTCGTCTTCTTCATCCTCGCGAGATACAGAGCCGCGAGAGACTCGCCGGCACCACGGTTCCCACAACATCCTTTGTCCAGTCTGGCCGCAGAACGGTGGAGAAGGAGAGCCGCGAGTCTCGAGCTGCGTGTAACGGAGACGAGAAACGAGAGGCGGAGGGAGGGAGAGAGAGAGAGAGACAGAGAGAGAGGTGGAAAGAGGAGAGAGAGAGAGAGAGCTCGGACCCCGAACTAAAACTAAAACTAGTCTAACTGCATCGTGACGTCATCCCGCGGCGTGATTTGCCTTAACCTTGGACGCTCTTTCGCTTCTCCCCCATCTCGTCCTCTCCCTCCACCACTCCCCCTCCCTCCCTCCCTCCCTCGCCCTTTCTCTTTCTCCTCTTACTCCTCCCCCCTCGCCCCTCGCCCCTCGCCCTCCCCCCCCCCGCGCGTTTTCGCGGCGAGAGGAAGGAAAGGAGGCAGGATAACGCGGGGAGGGGAGGAGGATGGGGCGAGGAACGGCGAGGTCCTTTTGTTTGGAGCAACTCGGACGGCACAATTAAAGTTCGTTCACACGAGTTTTCCACGAATTTCGAGGCACGAAGTTTTGGAGGGGCGGGGGAGGGGGGAGGGGGGCCGCCCTCCGACACCGAGCCGCGTATCGATTGTGAAAATTCCCAACGCGGACCCGTATACGTCGGGTATACGTCGGTGACCTTGATATCGATCGCATCGACACACATGGACACGTATATATGTATGTACACGCACGACGATTTATCCGGCTCGCGATATACGTTGATATACGTCGTTATCGCGTTCGACGATACCGGTTCCCAACACGATCGATACGATTAAATCGAATTTTAATCGAACGGGACGTTCGAAAACATTGTAAAAGTTGTAAACAACGAGAATTTGAGCGGTCGATGTTCCGCGCGTTTGATTTTTTAATCGATCGGCTATTTGCTCGTCGAGATGCGTTCGGGATTTAATTTGTCAAGGGTATCTGGATCGGTTTTTCTTTTTTTTTTTTTTTTCGAAGAAAAATTGCGTAATCAACGCTGTTAACGCAATACCCTCCCTCCTTTCGATTCGCTTTCAATTCGCAGCGCGTAAACGTATCGATCTTTTTTTCTTCAACGACGAGAATCGACGAGTCGTTTTTATCGTCGTATTTTCCAATATAATCCACTATTTTCTTCGGCAATTAACGAGCGTGTTCCCCGAACACGGCGGACGTCAAACTCTCCGTTCCACAAACACGAAAATTCCCGGCCATTCTTCTTGTCGAGCCGTCACTACATCGAGAAATAATTCAAACCGCGAAAACCTATAATTTTCGTTCGTCGTGTTCCGCCGAAGATCTTATCGATGTCGAAGAAGAAAGGAACGGATAAGACGGAGAGAAAGAGAGAGAGAGAGAGAGAGAGAGGGAGAAAAAAGGAAGAAATATCATCGATACTATTAGTAAATACAGAAATACCGTTCCCGCGGGCGAATGCCGCGGAGACCAGTTTCGTGGTATTCACATTAATTTTCGATGCGTCGTCGATCCGGCATGGCCGGGCGCTCGTTCGATTTCTTCTTCTTCTTGGTCGCGCTCGTTCCTTCTTTTTCTGCCTAGTCGAGAGACGCCGACCCCTCTCTCTCTCTCTCTCTCTCTCTCTCTTTTCTCTTTTCCACGAGGTTTCGCCTCTCGGAAACACGAAATGCCACGAGAAACGAGCCGCAAAAATCCTTTGTTCGCGCCCTTGTGCTCGCGGTCATCAAGGCCCAAGCCGTGCTTTTCTTTCCTCTTCTGACGATTCTTTTCCTGTCCCCTCTTCCCCTCCTCCCCCTCTTCCGTGTCGATAACAATTAGGAGCAACGAGGATGGAAAATGGACAGTTAAATTTAGTGACTAAAATGTTTGGAATTTCACTAAGTTTAATAGCGTCGTAAATTTACATGCGCTCCTTTTGTCCGTTTCCGGTGCTATAAATCCTAACTATGGAACGACGGTAAGAATGGATTTACGACTAATTTTTATACGACTTAATAAGTTTGTTTTTGCCGTTTAGTTTAGGCGGCGGGGTAAACTTGATTACCTTAAATAAAAGGAAGAAAATAAATGAATAAACGAATAAACGAATATAACCGTTCTTAATCGACTTCTTAATCGAATCGCGATCGTGTGATGGACGAACGAGTGGTCGCAAAAATGTATCGAAACTCTCTACCTGTACTTGTGAAATTTCCACGTTTCTTCGTGGATCGAGATCCGATTATTAACGCGTTATTAACGGTGAGACCAATCACTCGAGAGAGATAGAAAGAAAGAAAGAAGGAGGCAAGGAGGAGGAGGAGGAGGAGGAGGAGGAGGCTTATCTGGGCGTGTGTCGGCACCCTTCTCTCGCACGGATTGTTGAAACGGCGCGTATCGCAGCCAAGGACGTGGCAACCGTGAGTGAAAAGAAATTAGGGCAATCATAATTTGCCGTGGTGCAATGGCGATAAGAAAGGACAAGTGCACTCGTTGGTGCGCTACAGAGGGGTGGTCGAACGCCCCGTGGGTGAGGGCGAGCAAGCGGCAGGGAGGTGGTGAGTCCCTTTGTTTCCACGAACAATGTTGTATACCCAGTACCACTGAACCAACACCTCTGTCGAGTCGAAGAGCTCGAAGAAGTGCATCGCGACGTCGTCGTCGTCGTCGTCGTCGTCGTCGTCGCCGTCGTTCCTCCATTGTGCCAGAATCCAGGTAGAAAACCGTATACGCTCGTATTTCCACCACTTGCTTCCACTAGCTTGTCTCAACCCTCCTCGACCAGGCTATCGATTGCTTTATTACCACACAATTCGCCAGATTAATTCGCCAAACGGTATTCACGGATCCACGCTTTCCAGGAATCCTCCAATATTCCCTCGGCCCGACTAATTGCAACCGCGTTTAGACGATTAATTAATTTACAGTAGCTGCTATCCAACCGTCGATTCTCTTCTTCCGCGATATTCACCGTCCGCATAACTTCACCCATCGTTCGATGTTAGTATTATCTCGATCCGCAACGAACGCGTCCAGCGTTTCGATTAATAATAATATCACGGGGAGGGAAAGGGATCGGGGAAGGGGGGAAGAAAACGAGAAAACGAATGCACGGGGAAGAGAGAAGGAGAGGAAGAAAGAAAGAAAGAAAGAAAGAAAGAAAGAAAGAAGGAAAAAATAAAAAGAGGAGCGATCGTGGTGGTGTCGGCGACAATCGGTAATTTCATCGGTCATCGATCATCGTGCAACGCGATGGGATTGGCCGACGTTTCGGGGTTGCCGATGGAATTCGGACCTCTGATTGGCTCGTGCCAAGTGTGAGAAAATCTTCCGCGGGAATGGTGAATGCCTGTCGAGCGAGATGATTTATCGCAATGACGTTCTTTTTTTTTTTCTTTCTTCCCATTTTCCTTTTCTGCCGATCCGACCAACCATGCTTCCCTATTCGCGAATTTTAAACGCGTTCATTCGCGACTCATCCGTGACTTCCTTCCTTTCACGATTTTATCCATTATCTTTCCTTCGAAATGATTCGTTTATCCAATCGCCTCGATTCGATCGATCCTTCCAATCGTTTCGTTTTCGAACAAAATCGTCACGAGAATAGAATCGGAGGTGAAAATTGAAAAATCCTCTCCTTTTTTTTCTTTCGATTCATCGCGGCCGATGACGCGCCACGAAACGTTGCGTATTCGTCGTTGCATATTTTCGTAGCGCGTAAATAATGCATCGGCTGCACCACACCGTTCAACGCTCCGACGACGAAATTTTCATAGGAGGGTGCGCTCCCAACAATGGAGCGACGATCGAGCTATTTTTGCAGGTGAGCCGATCCTGCCGGGTGAAACGATTTTTCGCCGTTTCGAAACTTTTCCAAATGGTTATCGGGGGCAGAAAGGACGCGCCGATTTAACGGGCCGATGACGTTAGGAACGAAAAAATAGAACGAGCATCCATCCGGCGATTAAAATTATCTCCGTCCATCTTCTCGATCGAAATCTCACGATATCGTATCTCGGATATGAGATTGACGAAGTTAGAAAAAAAAAAGATATCTTCTCGAAGGAGAAAAAGTTCATTTATTCGAAGACGAGTAGGATGGAATTCGTATCGGTCGTTCGACTTTTGTCAAACAGCATCGGCGCAGCACCGAGTTAACGCACGAGCCGAACAGTTAATTTAAAGAGGGGACCCCGATCCCGGAATAATGCAAACGTTTCGCCGGTATCCGCTTACGAGGATGCGGGTTGTGCATTCTCTTTACGAGGGTGCATGTCAACGACCCTAAGCAAGTCTGTCGTCGTCGTCGTCGTCGTCGAGGGCCGACACACGGGGGTGGCCCTCGGATTCGGGGGATGAGTAGAAGGGGAGGGGGGACCGGCGTGTTTCGGCATTTTTCTGACTGGCTTCCTCTACCGAGAAAGGGGAGGAGAGGGTGATGAGCTGCTGTCGTTGCTACTTTGGGATAGGTCGGCGCACGAACGCCGCCTTCTGATTTAAGATACGCCAGAAAAAGGAGGATGAAACTCCTGTAGGAGAGGGTTATTTACCGGTATAAAACTCGAGCAGCTTATGTTCCAGTTTTTCCTTTGTCGAAGGTTTCTTTCAATTTCTCTCCCTCCCTCTCCACGTGAATCTACGTAATTGTAGAAATTATGCTTATCGAAAGACGCGAAAAAAACCGTCGGATTTAACGATGCTTGAACGGGATGAAACGGTTGAAACGTCATTTTGCAATTTCGTAGCGAAAAAACCTTTTCCCGTCTCCCCTTTCCCGTGCCCTCTCTCCGTGGAAATGAAAGAATCGACCACGGTCTTTCGTTGTGTTAACGAAGCGAGTCGAAGCGGAGAGAAGAAGAACCGTCCTGGGACTCTTTAGGCGCCGTCCACAACGAGATTAGATATTGCAAATGGACGTGGCTTATCTCGGGCGAAACGACCGGTCGGACTTCAGACCGCGATAACAACAACTCCGCCAGGATTTCGCGCCCTCTTTTACGATTCGACGCGTGGACCACCGCATTTGCATTTTTCCCAAATTTTCTCTCCCATCCTCTCCCTCTCTGTTCGATCCCTGCTCGACCAAGCCTTTTCTCTTCTCGTTGAACAAACGTTTCGACGCGGATCGACTTCCATAATCGCGCAATAAAAAATTCGATTCGCCAATTTTCCCGTTCAAGATCCAAGAAAAAAAAAAAGAAGGAAAAGAAATTAATCCGTCGGATGATTCGCATATAGTTCGATGATGAAAATGATGAGGGGATAAAGAAAGAAAAGAGGAGTTAAATGTAGAGAGAGATTTGGAACGGGTGATTTTAAATCGTAATCGATCGGGTAATCGAGTGGGAAATAATTTTTAAAGGTACTTTTTTCTTTTTTCTTTTCGTCCGATCGAAACGAACGGATGTTTTTCAAACAAAAAGGGTGTGAAAGTAAACTCGAAGAACTCTTCCCTTTTTTTTTTTTTTTTTTTCTCACGCGGAAGATAACAGTTTTATCCCCGAGAACCGAGATAAAAACGAGTCTTTAACGAGCACTTAACTCGTCCCTCATCAATAAAAGAAAATTTCGTCTACGAGCTATAAGATAAACTGATGGACCCGATTTTCGAACGAATGAATCGTTTCTACGTTCGTTTCCACGACGAATCACCGACCTTGAAGAATCGTCGATTCGAACGGACGAAAGTCCGTCGAACGTGGCGCGATATTATCCCGAGATTCTATTCTCGTGGAAAGGAAGGAGGCGAGGAACGTTGATCGCAACAAGCCCGTATGCTGCGTTTGACGCACGGGCCGGATCTATTCGATGGCCAGAAACGTGATATATAGATGTGGAACAACGTAAATCCACAAACCAAGGTCGGGCTAATAGTGCTACTACGCCCGTACAATGTTATTAATCACGCGAACGGGTTGCCGAGGGTCTTGCGAACTTAATTAATTAAATAATATAATAGCCGGAGAAACTGGGGAACAACCGCTTTCTCTCGTTCTCTCGGCCGGGTCTGCTACTGTCCCTTCTCCATTTCTCTCTCTCGTCCTCTCGTATCGGAAACGTCCATCAGAGGCAGCATCCCCCGGGCGTTGTTCCTTCCCGCTGTCCAAACCTCATGGCGAACGCACTACTAGATATCGCTTCGGTATGTAATTGCGTCATTTCTCCTCCCACCTTCCCTCCCTTCCGTGTTTACGTTTCTAGCCCTTTCTAGCTTTTTCGTCTTCCAGCAAAAGCGGCCGAAATTTTCGAACGGGTTGTTCAAACGTTCGGCTCGCGCGTTTTTTTTTTTCTTGCCAACGCGAGAAACAACACGTTTGATTTATGACGGAGATATATCCCTGCTACGCGTTGAATTATTTCCGCGTTGAATCGACAGCGCGAAGATTAAAAAGTTGACGCTTCTCGTCCCGCCGAGATGAAGAAGAAATGGTGCGGAGATTGCGTGCGGATTCAATTCTTTCGGGGAAAGAAATTGACTTCTTCCGCGAGTTGGAAAAAAACGATCGGTTTTAACGATCTCCCGCGGCGTGACAAGTTTAGAAAGTCGCGCAAGCTCGAGGAGGAGAGTTATCGGCGAAACATGCAACCGGCCGGATGCAACCGATCGATAGCCCACCCGATAACCTTGGTCCGGGCTTGCTACGGAAAGAGTTTCGTGTCCCCTTCTTCTCGCCCCCTGGTCATCGTTTTATCAGTGAATGCTCGTTTGGCGCCGGCGGCATGCATCATTAAGCTTCCAGCGTGCCGTAACGCCGACCGAAGCTTACTCGCGCGGACCTCCTGCACGACCCACCACGCGCGCGCGCACACCTAGCTTCGCCCTCTTTATTCCACCTGCCTCCTCCTCCTCCTCGCCAAACGAGAACCCGCACACACGCACCAGGAGGACACCAGCGTATCTGCGCGTTTCGTCCACCCTTTCAGCCTCCACCCTCCAGCTTCAACCCAATTCCCCTTAACGCTAATTTATCTTAATTACATTCTACGCGCGTCGGGCGGCGGGCCAGTGTGCGCCTCGTGTCCCTACGCGGCCCATGTGTGCGCGCGCGCGCGCGCCCCATTCGTATGCGTGCGAGGGAGCCTCGGTCTGGACCCGTTGATGGCCGCAACAGCGCGCCCCTCCGTAATTGCATGCCACCGTTATATGGGTTTTCTGGATTTTACCAGGGGATACGCTAGATTTTACGCGCGAGTCTAGTTTAAGGGCAATTTCGACTATGGCTCGATGGCCTCGAAGAAGGAAGGAACGGTCGAGGAGGATTGATTTTTTTTTTTTTTTTTTTTTCTTGGTTTGAACAGAGAAGAAGCACAAGAGGTTTCGGGACGAGAGCACATCGTTGCTACGTCGCACGTTGCTTTAATCTCATGGAATATCCAACGGTTGTCCGTTCGTTCCAGAAATTTCCAGGGGATGGTCCTCCTGCGATCGATCGGTGATTCTCCGAAATTTCCGATCCCTTTCTCTCCCCCTCTGTCTTTCCCGTCGCGTTCAACCTTGTCTCCGAAAATTCGAAAGCTCGCGTCGATGTTTCGAAGAATTTTAATTGATTCGTATCGAGAATATTCTTCTGTTATTTCATCGTCAATCTCATTTTTGCTTCATCGTAGCGATAGACATTCCGATCGATATAGCGTTCGGATAGAATTCGTGTAACTTACTTGAATGAAATTAGGGAGAGAGAGAGAGAGAGAGAGAGAGAGAAGAAGAAGAAGAAGAAGAAGAAAAAGTGAACGTAGCGGATTACGTAATTATCTCCGTTGATAATTATAATAATAATAAATCTTCTCCAAACTCGATGTTTAATTGAATATGTAATACAATTCGTAACCCTTTGGTGATTTCGTACAACTTAATTGGCTCTAATAATAAAATTATAATTCCGGGATAATATTGTTCTACTGATTATTCGATGAATAATTTAATGGAAACGTTAGCATACACCGTGTATACATCGTAACTGTTATTACTGCGTATATTACAAGCTTGACGTACTTATGATGTAATAATTCAGAGCATAATATTACATTCGCGTAATTGCACTATCATCTCCGTAATGTATTATACTCGAACATCGTCCACCATTATCGCGCGCGGCGTGTCTATCACCGCGTCCCAATTTAACATTCAACGTTCCACGTAATTCGCGTTATCAATTTCTACTTCGATCCTTGTTTCCGTTCCTTCGAAATCACCGGTTGATTCCGGTTATCGAGCATTCGACTCGACGCCGATTCACAGCATCCCGATTCGAGTAATTTTCTATCTTCCGTCCACCTTAAAATCACTCCCTCATCTTCGCTCCCTATCTTACGTTATCTTTTAACGCGAGAGAATCGATATCGACGAGACGTCTAATCGAGATCATTTGATCGCGTCGCGTTCCTTGACATTTGCCGGGAGAAGATTATCAATTTCTAGCTCGATCGTCGAATAAGGGAGGGGAACGCGAAACTATCCCCTCTCGATTCGCAGAGAGGGGCGGTGGTAGTGGTTTGGCCCCGTTTATCTTGAGATTGAGCATTAGGATTCAGTATATGGTGCCGGCCTTGCCGCTGGGAGATAAGGGGGTAATTTCTGTTCACCGAGGGGGTCACAACTGCCCGTAGCTCATCTCTACGGCGTATACGTACCACCCCCGTGGCCACTTGGCCCACCAACCCCCATGGCCGAAAGTCGTTTCCACGATCTTAGGGGCCACGGAGCTCGGCTTAAGCCCCATGCAAATTAGATGCGGGATCTTATGGATGTATAGTATAGCCGTAAGACCGTTGATATAGATACGAGCCGCGTCACAGAAAGGGGATGAGCCACTGCCGCCTGGTCACTCGACCAACGCGTTAATCATTTATAGCCTTGTATAGATTACCAGTCGTCCTGTTGCTCTTATTAATTCAACCCGAATCCAATCCGCTCGCGGTGATAACGGTGTGTCGTACGTTGCATCGTTTCCCTCCTGCTCGATTCGAAATTCGTATTTCGAGTCTCTTTTTTTCTTTTTTTCTTTTCTAACGTTTAAAATTCGTACGATCATGGAACGTTTATTCTCCATGGATGATCGAATTTTATTCCGTCCCGAACGACATCTTTCTACGTCACGCGACTCGAATACAGCGTTTCGAATACATTCGAAAATTTTTCCACGGATCGTTGTTCGACGCGATTATGCAAAGCGTAACGTGTCGTTAAACGACATTACGCCTCGCCTTTGAATCGCTTCTTCGCGCGATACGAATTTTCGGGGACTTTAAAATTATTTTTTTTTCCTCTCTACCTTCCGAGTAACGAAAAAAAAAAAAAGAAAAGAAAAGAAAAGAAAGAGAAAGCTATTTCGTTCGTCCCCTCGTTTCCAGTTCCAGAATCGATTTTCCAGAATCGTAGAGTCGTTCGCCGGGGTGGGGATGCTCGCCTTCCAGATTATTTACGAAGTTCTGAGAGGGTGCGCGTCCGTTTTTTCGGGAGCCTCCGTGGAGTTCTCGCGTGCGCCACGGTCCACGGTAAAGGACCGGACCACCCCTTTGGCTTCTACGTCCGCTCGACACCCTTGGACTCGTTCGTCGCGCGCATTGGCGTAAAAGCGAGACTTTCTTCGTTCGAATAAAATTCTCCTCTCTCCGGATCCGTTCGAATAATTACGACGACTCGTGAAAGCGAATCGAATCGTCGCCGAGATATCCCCCCTCCCTTTCCCTATTCCCTATTTCCAATTCAATCCGTACGACGAATTAACTTTAAAACGGGACGTTCCTTATTCGAATGGACGTCTGGAACAAAGATCGAATCAAGATCGGACGAGAGGAGAGGGAAACGAGAGAGAGAGAGAGAGAGGGGGAGAGAGAGAGAGAGAGAGAGAGAGAGAGAGAGAGAGAGCGAGAAAAAGAAAATAGAGAGGAATGGACGAGCTACGCCAATGTCTCTGGTCCACCCCTTGGTCAAGGATGGTTTAGGGTGGAGAGGAGAAAAGATGGAACGAAGGCGGGGGAGGGTGGAAAGGGAGCGGAGGGTGTGCGTACGCCCTTACGCACTTACCCTTACACGTATCCAGGTAACGTACACTTTTGCATAAAGCGTCGACCACCACCGTCGACCACCACACGTACGTACAAGGTGGTCGGTCGTTCGTGCACCGAGCCTCGTACATCCACGCATAAATTACACCGAAACGTCGTCGGTTGGAGATGGTGTGTGTGTGTGCGCGCGCGCGTGAGAGTAGCCGCGGCGTCCAGGCTACGTATATAGGGTATATCCCAGGCGGAGGAAGGAGGCGAACGCGCGAAGGGAGAGAGTGAGAGGGAGGGAGGGTGGAGGGAAGGGTGGTAAGTAAGACAGAGAGCGACGTAAAGACGGACAAGGGTCGGAGGTTGGGCGGAGGTGGCTCTATCTCCTGCACTCCTAACTAACATGTATTTTGCATAAAGCTTACATTACTTGAATTACAATGCTCCAGTACCGTCTCGTACTACGCTCCCTTCGCATCCCCGACACCCGCCTATATCCAGCCACCCTTCGTCCTTCCGAAGGAGAGACGCTGCCACGTAAATTGCTTTGCAGAGCCAAGTTTGCGCGCAAGTGGCCGACGCGTACGTTTATCTATCCGTCACAATATCGAATACGAGGCGAATCGTGGTCTCGCGTCACGGTCACATTTTCGACAACTCGCCCTCCCCCCCCTCCCCTTATCCCCTATCAAATACACAGAGCTGCGGCGAGGGGTGAAATTCGTTGTTTTCGTGGTGGGGCGCGATCGAGGAGAGTTTCACGCTCGATCATTCGCGAGAAGATGATTTCGGAGAAATTGGAATAGGATTCGAACGACGATTATTGGATCGGTTGGCCGTTCGTGGGCTGGGAGGGGAATTTAACCGGATTCGGTTTAACGCGAGAAACCACGGGGGAGGAGGGGGAGGGGGAAGTTTCTCGATCGTTGTGCCTGACCTCGAGCAAGGAGAAGTTGCGAGATGTTTAATTAAAGTAATTTAAATGACGCGGTTGAACGGATCGCGGGGAAACGGTCGCCACGGACTTTAATTATTTGATATCCAACTATCCGCCGAGTATAATATCTTTTGTTTCGACGAGTTTGCGCGCTTTGTCTCGCGTGGCCGGGCGAAATTTTTCCTCCCCGTTGCTCGAAGGGAGGAAAAAGTAATTTTAACGGGTCGTGATGGAAAATGTTGGAGAACGGAGATCGATCGATTATATCGTTTATCGATCCGTGAGAAGAGGATGGAAACGAAACTCGTTTCGTAGCGAGGAATAATTTTCTTCGGTCTCCTGTCCGGGCAAAGTCCTTCATCGCCTGTTTCCCTCCACTTTACCACCGATCTTCCTCTCCTCGTGTCGCGCTCGTTCTCGCGTACAGGCTGCCGAACGGAGTAGAAAAGACTTTTCACGTTTACCAAAAAAGATGCTTGTTCTTCGCACGCAGAAACAACGCCACGAAGAACTTGCACCAAGCCCTTATCGGTTTTTCACCTCGCATCATCCCTTAACTTCTTTCCTCCTCCTCTCTCTCTCTCTCTCTCTCTCTCCTTTTCATTACTCACGCTCGCGCGCGCTTGCCTGTTGTTGTGGAGTTAAAAGAAGAGGAAGAAAAAGAAGAGGAAAGAAACAAAAAGCGCGAAAGAAACGCGACAGAGAGGAAGATAAAGACTTTTCAGCGGGTGAATAAAAAATAATTTTTTCTTGGGGAAACATTGCCCCGTTTGGAGCGTGGGGGTGGCACAACATCTTGTGCACTCGAGCCACCCCGTTGGACAAAGCCCTTATTGGCTTTTTTCTCCCCCGGCGTGTATCCCTTTTGCCCGGCTTTCCTTACATTATTCACGCTTGTGTACCACGCGTGTGTGTACGCCGCATCACCGTAACGAGGAAACCTCGCGCCCCGTCCCAACGCTAATGAACATCGCGAGCGCGGCCGCGTCCCTCCGACCAGATAATTACCAGCCCGTGTCCTTCACGCCCGCCTTTGTCCTTTCCACCCCCTTCCCCGATTCATCCTTCGTTTCGCGGGATATTCGTATTCGCACCGTTCCTATTCTTATCCTATTCGCCTTGCTCGCGTATCAACGTATGCGCAACGTAGGCGTAAATCATCGCTTTCCACGGATAAAACGATCGTTCCTCGCTTCGAAGATCGAGCGTGTCCTGGTCGTCGAGGAGGTCGAGAGAAATCGATGAGAGAGATGTGCCGTTGATTATTCTCACGGTGCGTCGAGTGAAATTATCGAACGCTCGGATGGAAGAAACGTTCGAATCCTTTTTTTTTCAACAACGATTTTCTTTTCCTCAGTGCGAAAGGATTATCTTACGCGAAGACGATGGATATCTATATCGGGCCTATAAATTCGAGAATAACGTTTAAACGAGCATCGGGACGATTCATGCACCACGCCGTGGATAACTTATTTAAGGGAGACAACGTAGGAGATAGCGCGTAGAGCAGGCCGGCCAGCAGGACGAGCGTTGGGCTACTTTGTATGTACGCATGCTGACATCTTACCCACCCTTTCAACCGCCTCCGCCTTCCTTCAACGGTGGTCGAAGCGGAGGAGTGGGCTGTGAGATCAATACTGGCGCCCCCTGGACCAGAGCCGCCACCGACCCCCCCTTTTTCACCCCCTTCCTCAACCCTCCTAGCGAACGGAACGAAGAGAAGGAGAAAGGGAGAGGGAGAGGAAGAGGGAGAGGGAGAGAGAGAGAGAGAGATAGAGAGGGAGAGGGAGAGAGAGAGAGATGGAAGGCGAAACGAGGCCCACGCGTGTGAGAGCCGGACCTCTTAGAATCACCAACCCCCAAAAACCCAGCCGCCTACGCTGCTGCCTCACGGCCACCGCCGTGGCAACCACCCTCCGAACATTCGCTCTCACCCTTCGCCGCTTTAAAGCGATGTATCCGTATTAGGCCTGCTGGAAGGAGGCCTGGCGAACCTAGCTGTGCGAAAAAAAATTTACAGGCTCGCCGCTCGTTCGGAAACCACGCAATTTTTCGAATATGAAAATAAACGTGAACTTCGTTCGATCGATCGATAAAAAGAAGCCTTGATTTCGGAGAATCGAGTTTGAAAATTCCTCGTTGAAAGCTTGAATTTTAGGGAGTGGAAGAACGTCTAAGACGATCGAACGCAAAAGCAGTCGACGCAGTTTGTAATATCCAGTTTAATTACAATTCCCCTGACGATTGTTCAACGATGTCGCCGTGGAACGATTCGAAGGGGGAAAAGTATCCCACGAAGAATATTTTCCGCCAGCATCTTGACCGGCATCTCAACCGAACCCTTCATCCGACATTACCACGCGTATTCCCCTTCGAGTTTCGCGGCGCATCACGATCCCCTGTTCAATCATCCCGATAACTTATGCTGGTCTCCTTGGCGCAAAAAGCGACCTGGACGGGCCCGGTCCAGAAGACGGACACACTCCTATCATTCCGTTAGCCATCGTGAGTTTTTGCATGGCAATTAATCCATCGAGGTAATGGCCCTGATCCTAGCCACCTGGCGCCCAACGTCCTCCAGGACAATACCTCTCTGCCCGCCCGTCTCTCTTTTCTTCTTCCATTACGTGTCGCGTCTTCTGGTCCGGTGTGTTTCATTAAACGGGGAGGGGAGAAGTCCCCGTGAGATGATGACCTGCGTCATCTCGCGTCCGCGTTGCGCCGTGTGAACGCGACCACCGCCGTTCCGTGTCTGCATTGTTAAACAGCCTGTCTCTCTCTCTCTCTCTCTCTCTCTCTCTCTCTCTCCCCCCTCTTTCTCCCCGCCTGCCAACACTTTTCGTAACAAACCACGAGACGAGCGTCTCCAGGCGCGAGAATTTATAAAAGGGGATTACGCTTTAATCCTCCACCGAGATTCTTTTCCACCGTGTCGTCGCGAGGAAACAAAGAGAGAGGAGGGGGGAGGGGGAAGAGAAACGGTTAAAATTGGCGGGGAGAGGGATTGGAATCGATTTATCGAAATCGATCGCTTCGAAGGGAAGCGATAAATTCGAATTACGTGCGCGTAATTTTGGAGGAAAGTCTCGTTTGTATATATCCGTGAAAACGATGGAAAGGGGAGAGTAGGCGCAGTCCTAGTGAATAGGGAAAACTCGTGGCGGAGTTACTCGACTCGACTTGGGAAGTTTCGAACGGGTGGATCCTCGAGGGGAGGTCGATTAATTTCCAAGGATCGAGGACCACGTCCACGTGGTACCGTGACCTTACCGACGTGACCTCGACTTGGGTTCACCCCCTGACCTGTGGCCCGTCACGATTACACGCTCGTCAAAGTTAATGACACGGTAATGATCGTCCGGCTTATAGGTGGCCGCGAAGGCGAGCGCAAGAGGAAGGGGATGATGTCCGAGGCACGGCGAGAGGGACACGGATGACTGATGGCCATCGCGCGAACGGTGGACAGTGCGAGGTTAAGGGTCGCTTCTTTGCGCCTAATCCTGATTAATCGTGCAACGCTCCTCCCGTGCTTTTCACGTTCTCGAGTACGACGAGGGTCACGGTCGAACAACTTGAACTTTTTCACCTCGTCGTTCGCGCGCCAAAGTTTTTCGTCGAATTAATTCACCACGATCGCGAAACGTCGGACGTGCAGTGATAAGATACGCGTGAATGGACGCGTTAGGAGTGGAAATTGGACGGGAAATACGATGGTGGAACGCCGGTTGAAAGAAACTGCTCGCATCCGGCGGCGACGTCGTCCACGATGGAATTGAATTCGGTGCTACCCCTTCCCCTCGACCGTCCACCGGCGGAAAGGTGTTTTACATCGAGGACCACGGGTCACGATCTGGGCGTTGCCCGATCCTATCCGATTTCGGTTGGCAGGTCGATGCCGCACCGGCCGCCGGCCAAAATTTTTCTATTGTTTGCAGGTAAAACGCTGGTGTCGCATAGGATGTGGATGTGCGTGCACGTACGAAGCTGCGTGTAAGCGTGATTCCAGCACGTGCTCGTCGCAGGAAACGACCTCGCGGTCGAACGACAGGGATGACGGGGGTACGTTAGTAGGATGCCCTTTGAGAATATGTAGCGAATCGACGGACCTAGCGAGTCGACTCTGATGACCGGAGAGAGAGAGAGAGAGAGAGGGAGAAAGAGAGAAAAAAGCAAACCTTTAAAGCTGCTGCGAGAGGAAAAGGCGAGCAACCGTCGTAACGGATAATATGCAAATTATAGGAATTTCCAGCCGTGACCGACCAACGGATTTTTCTCCGCGTCGAATGTTCAGGGTGGAACTTTTCGTTCGTTCCAAAAAATGATTCCATTTCAAACCTCGTCGTTGAAAGTGATCGGTGAACCGTGGCGCCGGTTTCTTTTATTTCCACTCTTGGATTATTCTACTCGCGGATTTTCTTTTCTATTCTCCTTTCGCCTCACGAGGAGATCAACGACGCGATCTTTCCAAATGAACAGGTGCTCGATATTAGCACGCTCCCTATTATTCGGAATCAGCTCGTTTAAAACGATCTCTGGACCACGGTTGCCAGCACGTGCCGCGACGTTCTTCTTGACGGGAGGTAACCGGTTCTTCTTTTCCTTTTGCGTTCCCTCCTGCGACAATGACCAATGGTCACTCGGGTTGGTGGAGCATTCGGGAGATCTAGCACGTGCCTCGTCAGCTCGTCTTAATCCCAAGATTCGCAACGGAGACACGTCGGGTGAACTTTCAATCGTTTCCTTCTTCTTTCCCCCTTCTTCGCCCTTACGTAGCGCGTGGTCGCTGCGCTAATCCCGCTCACGTGTCCTCCCCTCTCCACCCCCTCCCCCCTTCTCTTCCTAACTTGGAATTTATGCGAAGCAACCGGATATCACGAGGCAACTCGAACGGTGAAGATGACGAACCATCGATATTCGCACCATTCCTCGATCCTGTTCTTGACAATTCCTCCACCGCTCGTAGTTTCGAGATTATGAGAGAGATAATCTCACAATCGTCGCCTCGATATTCCATTCGAGATTCCAATATATTTAATTCAAATTCAAACGCGAATCAAAGGGGAGAAAGAGAGAAAATTCCACCTCGTCCCGTTGTCAAGAATCAAGAAGCGATTTAAAATGGAAATTTCGTTCTCGATACCGAAAGAGAAGCGGAACCCGTTTTCCACCGTTTCGAGCGGAGTAGATCGATCATGGTGAGACGCGTGGCGAATAAATTCCGTTGTCGTCGTATCGTATTCGACACGTGGTCAAGAGTAGTATATTTTTTTCCACCTGGAAATAAATCGCGCGGCGCACCGCAGACGTTGCGTCTTTCGCACGTTTTCTCTTCCCCTCGACGAGACAGCAGTCCGTCAAGCGGTGCATCAATCACCAATCTTTTTTTGCGCTCCTCCCTTCCTACCCTTCTACCCAACTACCCTTCTCCCCCCTTTGTTGCGACGCGCGATAACGACGATCGTGCCTCGAACTTTGGTCAAACGTTGAAAAATCGAGCGCGTCCTCGATTCGAGAGGGGATATAATCTGTTTATCCAAGTCCTTCTACCCGAGTCGAGTCGAGGCGAGGTTTAAGTTGCCGGCGTTCGACGAAGTTCGTGCTGCAGTTTGCCCCCAAGTTTTGCCGTGATTTAGGGGAGTATCCGGTGCGAGCGCAAAGTTCTTGGGAAAGTTCGTTGCTTTTCAACGATGAATTTTCGGAAGAATCGTTTCGCGTCGAATGGCGAGCTCGAGACCGGTCGATTTTTTAACGCGTATCTCTCTCGCGTAAAAATTACAGTTCTCATTAAGAGAATTAAATTTCCCTCTTTCGGGGGAATTATTTAGAAGAACCATTCTTCTCGCCGGCACCTTGCTCCTCCGCTCTAATTTAACTTCGAGAGTGAAATTGAAATTAAATTCGACTCGTTCTCCAATATATATTATATATTTCGAATCGAAAATTCGATTACATACTTTTCCATACTTTTCGCGCTGCCGGATCGTTTGGAAAACGATCGCGTTTCTCGCGATCTTTCAGTGTTCGAAAGGATCGAGGATTCGTTCGAGAGAGGAGAAAACGTTGCGTTGTTGCGTGTTGGCAAAGGAAAGGAATCGCGCGAGATGTATGCAAAATCCGTCGCCGATAATTCCATCGGTTTAATCCAATTTCCGTCCGTTAATATATGCCGGCCCTCGTTCGGCACACATTCCCTCGGACGGACTCTTTCTCGTCTCGATCGATACGAAATCCCCCCCAGGTATTCGATAATCCTGGACGAATGCGGCCGAACCAACGTTTCCAAGCGTTTTCAACCCTTCCCCGCTCTCTTCTCGCCCGGCAATTTCGTTCCCCGATGCAACTACGATTTCGTGACTTCCGGGGGACCATGTCCTTCCTAACAGAGAGACGCGCCAACGAATTTATAATTATCGATCGACACCTCCGTCAATATTCTTTTCGACGATCCAACCGAATATTTTCATTTCCCTATCAACGCGATGGTGGAAAGAACCGGTTTGGAAGAATATGGAGAGTCGATTCTCCATTCCTTTCTTTCTTTGTTTAAAAAGCAATTTAATTAATAGGAATTATCAGGGAACGGAGAAAAGAAGAGGATAAAATTAACCGGGACGCGAGGATTAGGGATGAAAGCGGTGGGTTGCTGTTTCGAAGGGGGCAAAATTCGCCGGAACGGAAGACACGAATTTCGTCATTCGGGGCGTTAGAAATATGTGCTGGTTACGTAACGTTTAAACACGGACCAGTTACTTTCGTTGTTAATTTAATCTAGGTTAAACGGTTGCCCCGGAAAGGGCCAGGAAATTGAGTAAACGCGGCCGTTCCACGTCCACGAGGAGGATCGTTTCCAACGGTTCCGCATCGATTCCAGGTCGGTGGCATAACATTTCCTTAGAATTCGCTTGGTAACCCATAAATCGGTACGTTACACCATAACGAAGGGGTGGAACACCGTCGTAAGAAAGAGAGACAGCGAGGTCGCAGAGAAAGATGGGAGAGCAGAGATGGGGAGCATTATAATGTTAAAGGGATGCCACCATCTAGTCGTGGTAGAAGGGAAGGAAGGGAGGAGCGGGAGAGAGAGAGAGAGAGAGAGAGAGAGAGAGAGAGGAGGAGGGAGGGAGGGAGGGAGGGAGGGAGGACAGAAGGCTTTGAAAGGCCGACGCGAAAGGGGAGAAATTAAAATGTAAAAGGGATGATGTGCGTGGAAAAGCGGAGCGGCTGCTTCTCTCTTCTTCCCTCGCCCGGCCGCATTTTTCTCTCCGCTCTCGTCTCACAGTCATCGACTGGCCCCGCCTGGTCGCGCTTATAAGGAAAGGGATTTCGGTAGGAAATTAAAATTAAAAGGGATACAAGCTCGCACGGAGGGGTGCTCTCTCGCCCGAAAGAAAATACGGTTATCTCTCCGAGATCCGCCCAACTTTTACCCGCGATCCGATCGCGTTTCCCTCCAAACTGACCCGCGTCTCGTTCCATTTCGAGGAAGAAAAATTCCAACGCTTTTTTCCGAATACTTTCGCGAAAATCTCGAAAACGGCGAGACGGCAGATGACACCGATCGCTGGGGGGTAAGAAGGTAACGGGTACAGGTGATCTCCTCTCCTCTGTGAGAACATTCCCACAGCATCCGTGCGACGACGTGTCACCCCTTCCGCGCGCAGCCTACTTCTTCCCCCTTTCTCCGTGTTTCCTGCTGTTTCGTCGACCACCTTTCGACTCTCTCTCTCTCCCTCTTTCACCTTTCTTTCTTTCTTTCTTTCTTTCTTTCCGATCCAAGGTGGTTAAGGTGCCACGCACCCCTTTTCGTCGTCGTCCAAATAACTTGGACGATCGTCGTCGAGTAGCAACGTACCCCTCCTCGTCTCTCTCAACTGTGCAGGATCGCAGAATGGGAGACGGTTAGGGATATATTTCTTCCGGGGACCGTCGCGAGATATTTTCCTGCCGTCGTGTATCTGCTCCTTCCATCCCCCTCTTTCCTACTCTCCTTTCCCTTTTCATTCCTTTCGTTCGTTTCCTCTCGGTTCATCGCGTTACGCCGCCGTTGTGTTTCGAGAGAAATATTAGGCCGACGAGAATACGAGACGACGACAGGACGCCATTGTACCGGAGATAGGAGGACCGACAACAGAAACGATTCGCCGGCTCATCTTTACCTGAACGATTCCCACCGTGTTTTCCTTCGACGAGGAGAGGGAGATTGGTGAAAACTCGTGGGGCCAGATCTTTAAACAAACGCATGAATAGTCTCTTCTCTCTCCCCTCCCTCCTCTTTTCTTTCTTCCACCACCTATTATTCCCCCTTTCATCGAAAAATAAAGGATCTCGGCCGGTGTATCGATGGATCGATTACTTTCTCTTTCTCTCCGTTCTTCCGTCCATTATCTTCCACGATAATCGTACACTTTGATAATAATTGTCAAAATGGATGCTTTGCCAACCAATTTTTATTTCCTTCGGATAATTGTACGAAAATAAATAGGAAAAGAAGATTCGCGTGGAAGAAACGCGTGGACAGGTATCGACGCGGGTCGAAACAGGTGGATGCAACGCATTTCCTTCCCGTTGCGAAGAATCGATCTTTTATATGCTGGGAGCAAAGGTCGAACGTCGAGGAGAATTGACTCGTTTCGAAACCAGATTCGTCCACTCGCTCGCATTCCGACCCCTGTGACCCGATTTCCGGTTCGTCATCCAGCGGACCTCTGACCAACAGGACAGGTCCCTGTCACTGCCCCATTAGGATATCGTTTCACGGATTCCAACCTCCTAGAAAAAGAAACGGGAATCGTGGAACCCTTTACGCGGAACTCGAACGATCCAACGATTCGCAAGAAGATTATTTTCATCCGGTTCCCCGCACGAAATCATAGCCCGATTGCTATGTTCAATGAGTCCTTTGTTCGAGCAAGAATACTCGATTTCTTCCTCCTCTTCTTCTCGTTAGTTAGTTCAATAGACTTTTTAGATTGCGAACATTCGAAATTTGAATTTCAATCGAGTCTCAATTGTCGTAGATCGCGGAGTTTAACGTAATTTCGATCCCCTTACTTTCGCTTTTATTAATCTCGTTTATATTTCGTATTATATTTTTTAGAATTTTTTTTTTTTTTTCTAGAATTCGAAGGATTGTGTACGCGCAACACTCGAAATTATTCGATACAGATAAGAAGGCGATTAGAATAACAAATAGAGAGAGAATGGAGGAACAAAATTCTCGTACGGTAAAAATGGAGGATTCGGTCTCTCATAAGTCGTAATATATATATATATATCTATGGATCTGGACACGAAGGACGAGGGTCCTGCCTCGAGGATCCTGTTCATGTGTCACCGGCTTAAGGAGCCCTCTTAATTCAAACTGGTATCCAGGCACGGGACCCCGGTATCCATCGCGATCACCATCTCAGCTGGTTTCTGGAATTCTTCGCTCGTCAAATCGAATCCTTCCGGAACGAGAGGGGTGGGGAGGCGTTTCACTTTTTCACGGGTTATCCGCCTGTCCACAAGCTATGCAAATAACGGAAATCTATACCTATATAATCGAGATACAATTCAAATCGTTTCAATTTTTCACGCGCGAACAACGTTTAATTCTGATCCTCGACGCGATTCGATCCCAGCGAAATCGTTACGAATCGTTTCGAATTATTTCGTTGCCGGATTAAGAATGTAGAAGCGATTGGGACGAAGAGAAGGAGGAGGAGGAGGAGGAGGTCGGGGTCATCCCCGTGGGAGCCACGGGTCAACGAAGTCGAGGGACACGAATAATGGGGACCAACTGGTCGTCCAACGAACCGGAAACGAACGAATCAGCAACGATCCCTCGTTTTCGAGAGGATCAACGATATGACGAGCACGCGCGCCGTTGCCGCAGGTTGCCGTCCAACAGGAAATTCGAACTCGCCCGTTCCTGAATCACCGGTTTCCCGGGAAGACGCCACCACGTCAAGACTTGGAAAACTTTGTCAACGGTCGTTCCTTGGACAGGGTCAGGATCTGGCCAAGGGTCATCCACGCTCGCGTGGACGACTCGTTAGAGAAGGGTGAAAGGTTTCCAGATCGCGTGGCAACGGATTACCGGACGATCAGCGTAGCTAATGAAGGCTTCGCTATTCTGCCGGATACAGGAAATGATTTTTAAATACGACTGGTTCTCGAATCTTGATCGAACTTCGAGACAGCTCGAAAACCTGGGAACCGTCCACTCCTTTCACCTCCTTTCGTCGATAATTCGCTATTCATACGCGTCTTCGTTCCCCACGAAGAAAAGAAAAGAAAAATACTTTCGTTCGAGTTTCGTACACGGTTCGTGATAGAGAGATGAAAGGAAACGATAGGAGGAAGAGATTACTCGTAGGAATAATCGTTGTACACGGGCGTAATTAGTTTGTCACGAGGTGGTAGAACAGGAATTTAAGAGGCGTGTTTGTTCCCGATGGAAGTCCGGTAGGACTCCTTCCGGTCAGCCGGGGTCATGTGTCGACGGATTACGAGGTGACGAGCGCGGCTAATGGTCGTACGATGATCTTGACCCGTGAGACACGAGCGTGTAATCCGTCGCTGGCCACATGGGTCGTGCGGGGCACGGTTGATAGGGGTCCCGGCTTTCCAAACAAGCAATAAAACCGAACTTACGACTGCAAATATCGCGTAAATTACCTCGACCGCGAGCTCGCAAACAAGTTGTAACAAAGTTTGCTCGTCCATGATTAACAACGGGATGGTAAAACGCGATTTACGGGTCGAAAAGAATCGGAGGGAAGAAGGTTTCGATAAGAGCGAGGAAACGATTACACGATTAAACAGATGTGCGAAAGTGACAAGGTGCGGCCAAGGGTGGGAAAATGGTGGCTACGTTTACTTGGAATGGGATGCTGGTGAAGGGAGTGATCTTCCTTTTCCAGTCAACGCAGCAAGGCAGATGTTGGCTTCTGTGCCTACCCCAAGATTGATTGCCAGATTAGTCCAAGTAATCTCCACCGCGGAAAGGGTTCGCTCTCCTAGGGTATCCGTTTCTGATTTCATCCAAGTCGATTTCATCCTCTCGATCGAAACTATCGGGAAACTATCTTTCGAGCACGCATCAGCCACGCGTCTTATCCTTTTCCGCAACCGGCCGCAACGATTTCGATAACTTCTTTGCGTATTCCTTGAACGGAGGAGGGAAAAATTTTAATCTCGATATACGAGACGTTCCGATTAATTGGCAACGTTTCCTCGCGTGCTTTATCGCGAGATAAAAGTAAAAATTGGTGGGCGAAAAGCCAAGCGGATAAGAAGAGAATTCGATCCCGCATAGGCGAAGGTTGTTGCTCGTTAACGAAACGAATCCTTGCTGGCCCCCGTCAGATTTTTCAGGTGTCCAGGTGACAAACGATCGTCGTACGTGCGGATACATTTCTTGGTGGATTTTCGCAGCCGCGCGGCCCGGCCCACCGCGTCTCAGAGAAATGAACCTGTTGCGGAGGTTTATGAGGGGCATTAGCATACTTCGCTTTCGTTGGACTCGTCCTCCTGGAGGGGTTCGGCGCCGCGATGCATCGACGATGCATCGCCGATGAAACAGCCGCGAGATAAAAAGAAACGACCGGCCGCGGAGAATGCACTTGTTGCTGCGGCGTATACTTTCCATACACCGCGCTCTTTCTTCGCCTCGTCCTCCTCCTTGGATAAGGGATGAATTTTTTATGCGATAGCGAGTAGTCGCTCGATCCCGTGGAACGATAGCTGTGATTAAAAGTGAACGTTCCGACTTGTTATTCGAATTGTTGTTGGAATTGTTGTTCGAACGAGGATGTTGTATATATTTTCTTTCTCTTTCCGAAAACGAGACAATAGAATTATCGCGCATTTTTATCTAAACAATTTTTCAATGTTTTTTTTCCCCCGATGAAAGTTCGGGGACAGCTGCAAACTTCTCTAGTTGGCACGTTTTCCTCTTCCGCTGAATGCTGACGATGCATTGTCTCCTGGCTCGTGTAAGAGGACGCCAAGCTGCGAAAATAATTGCTCGTCGAAAGACGGAGACGTGTCAGAAACGTCGGGACGAGTCGGTGGAAAGAAGGAAAGAAGATAGGAAGGAAGGAAGGAAGGAAGGAAGGAAGGAAGGAAGGAAGGAAGGAAGGAAGGAAGAAAGGAAAGGTGAAAATAAATAAAGAAAGGAGAGAAAAGAAAAAACGGTTCCCAGGATTCGAATGGCCTCGTATGTCTCTTATAAAGGGAAGATTGTTCTGGCTCCATTCTGCTTGGAGGGATGCCTGAAAACGAAGGGTCTTCTCGCTTCTTGTGGTGGTTCCGCGAAGGGTGGTGGTTAAGAGGGATGCTGCTGTTTCTGTTCTCGCTGCATCTGCCCCTTTAGTGTAATGATATCTGAAAAAAAAAAAAAAAGAAAAAAAAGAGACAGATCCATTCATCGCTACGCCTCTCGACCATCAATTTGCCTCTTAAATAGATTCTTTGCAGTGCGTCCATCGAGATGCTTTCAAGCGAATCGCTCTCAATTTCTCTTGAGATCGATCGTACACTGTATCCAAGTGTTTTATCAGAATCGAAACGATCCATCGTATATTATTTATTGTTCCAAAAACTTTTCCTTTTTGTATCAAGATAGATAAGAGTAGTACACGAGTCATGCAAGAGTCTGTTTTGAAAAAAGTTTCAATCTCGTTCGTAGCAAAGCTGGGGGAATCCCAGCCGTGATCTCGCAGGACATTGAACAGGGACGTGATGCGATTCGTTTTGCCGTTGTATCGGTCAAACGGCGCTTCACGCCAGGAATACGGAAAAATCAAAGACACCGCGTGAAAATAGAACCGAAGGCGTGGTAAATAAATACTTTCCCCTGATAAAAAGGGAGCAGGAGAGAGAAGAAGACTCTGGATCGCGATCAATCGAAACGAAAATGGATTTCCAGAAAAGGCGAATCGTCATGGTCATTTCATGGTTCGTCCCGCGTTGTCCTGCGAAGGAGCAGAGGTGGAAGCAGCGCAGGAACGGGAGAAGGAAATGCGAGGGGCAAGATAGAGGCGAGCCGACACCCTATATTTTGGTCTCATTTTACTAAAAGCCGATCGTATTTCACGATTCCACTCGTCGCGGGGACAATGCTCGTCTGCGTGCCGTTTTCTATTCGCCGCTGCACCCCAAAACTTTCTATCCGCGGTTCTCGTTTTCACCTCAAATTCGTAACCTGACTTGGAGCAACGACAATTTTTCTTCTTCTCTTCCCTCTCTATCTGTTTTTTTTTTCCTCCCCGCTTCTTTCTACGATTTTCGAGACAGCACGCGGTATTGAGACGCGGTCATTTGTCCGCAATTTGACCATAAATGGAGCCAACCATGGGAATATTTACCGGAGTGCGAAGCAGTTTTTCACGCAGTATTTCTTTTTCCTCTTCTCGTTCTCCTTTCTATTTTTTTTTTTCCTTTTTCTTTTTTTGCTTCTTTTCGCGCTGCTCTTTTTTCCTTTTTTTTTTTTTTTTTTTCTCTTTCAAACGACGAGATATATCGTCGTAGGTTCAAACGCCAGTAACCGCGACCAAGCAGCGTGGAAATTTGGAAGATTTTCAGATTGTACGATATCGCGTCACGGATCTACGGAAAAATAAAATAGGTGAAATGTGAATGGATGGAACGCGCACGAGTTCAACGATGTCGACTCGCGTTACGTGACACTTGTGGAAGAGATTTTTTTTTTTTTTTTTAAATGTCGATCGAAATGTAGCGCGTAGCTATGAATGAAAGTGAAAAACATTACAGTTTAATATATTAGATTTGGAAGCAGAAGCGAAAATGCTTGATCGTAGTTGAGGATCGTTCGAGAAGTAGGTCGGAATAATTAGGTCAGCGGTGCGACCTTTCATCTCTCGACCAATCGCGTTCGTTCGAAGAAGAAGGAAAAAATGGTTCGGAAAAGGATTCTCGACCAGTGGATCGTGAGTGGAACGAAGGGTAGGAAAGCGTGAGGGGGAATTGAATCGGAGTCGAATCCTCGGACGATCGAGGAAGGACAGCGGCGGGGAGACACGTGAAATTCGACGTTGACAATGGTTCTAGGCCGTTGGCCAGAATTCGGGCAGGCATTCAGTTGATACAGATTTGAATATTAATTTAAGACCGTCCCTGGGCAAGCGGCAGGTCCGAAAGAAGGATCGCCTCGGTATACGTTGCAGTCTGTTAATAAAGAGCCACCACCTTTCGCTTGATTTGTAGATCAGATATTACGTAACGAACGTTTGTAACGGGTATTATAAGCCTATCTCTCTCTCTCTCTCTCTCTCTCTCTCTCTCTCTGTCGGATTCGTTCATTCATTTTCCTAATTCGGATTGGCTGAAAGGATTTTGAAAAAATATATCGTATTGAATCGCGCGATAGGGGGGAAAAAGAAAAGTAGATAAATTTCCAAGATATATGTGAGAAGGTGTGTAGCCGTGTGTAATCGTTACGAGAATGACGTGGAAAGGATCGGCGAAGAAGAGTTGGTCGATTCTCAAGGAAAGATTTTTTGAACGTTCTCCCAAATTCTTGGAAAGAGAAATTAACGATTCCGCTTTCGTCCGGCAACGAGTTATTATGTCGTAATTACAATGTACGGATTCGCGGACGACAGTGAGAAAGAGGAATATATTCGAGAATTGATCGGTCCACGTCTCTAGATTCCTCCTTCGTTTCTTCTTCTGTGTATTTCTCTTTCTTTCTTCTTCTTTTTCTCCCCTCTTCTCCCCTCCCCTCCCCTTTTTTTTCTTTCATCTTTCGGCTGTTGTATCGGCTTTTAATAGGTGCCGACTCGGCCGGCTGAAATCCGCCGATCGCCGGCGTGGAAATCGTGGGAGCGGGTGCCTCGAATAAAACGAATTATCATATTAATACCGGCGTGTCATCGTCGCATTATTCATGCGTGCCCCCGACGAATATCCTACGGCATCGATTATAAATCACACGCGTTCGTGGAAGTCGGTCTTTTCCTATGATTTTGAAAACTCGAAGCTAGTCATTTACAAAGAATCCCGTGCTCTTCCATCCTCTTCGTTAATTATCGAACGACCCGTAGCTACATCGCTCTATTATTATACGATAGACACCATCGTTCGATTTTCGATCGAGAAAAATCCTATTTTCTCTATTTTAAAATTTTTGATAGTTGACCATCGTGTAATTTCGTAAATCTTGCCATCGATTCGAATTACTTTTCTGGAAGGAATTTCAAAACCTTTCGAAATCTCTTTTTCTTTTCTCGATTTTCGATCAACGCGAAAACTCGAGTAAACTTTTCTTATTCTAATCTCTTTTTTTTTTTTTCTTTTTGTTTAAATCGAATAGTTTTCGAGACGAAATACATATATTGGAATTTCTTTTTTTTTCCGCAATTCGTTTATAAATCAAAAAAAAAAAAAAATATTCCTCACCTATGATTTGTTATTTTAATACTTCATCATTATTATAAATCAATCGTAAACATTGGATTATAAATTATTATCAAGATCGACGAAAAAAAAAAAAAAAAAAGAAAACAGTCGAACATTATCGCCCACGTCGGAGCTATAAAAAGATTTGAGATTTGTTCTGCCTAAAAAAACTCTTGAAAGCTTGACTTTATAAACCTTTCGACTCTCGTGGAACCAGTCCACTTGTATTCTCGCTTTTTTGAAAAGGCCAACAACCTCGCCCGAATATATTTGATTCTCGAAATTGAATAATTTATTTGCACTTTGCACAATCCTCGTCTCCTCGCCAAAATTGCTACTTCGCCAAAATATCTATATCTGTCTACGCGTATGCGATACACGGATTGATAAAAACTTTGTTTCCATCGTTCCCATCCTTCCCCCCCTCCCCCGTATTCTTATATTTATACGTGTATAAATTTACACAAGTAACTTAAGAAAAAACAAGGTCGTCCCCTTGGTGGATGATCGGGCAATAAGAGAACGAAAGGTAGAAAAGTAGGAAGGATTTCTTCTCTGCCATTTATTCTCTCTCTCTCTCTCTCTCTTCCCCTCCTCCTCCCCTCTTTTCTTCTTCTTCTTTTCTTTTTTTTTTTTTTTTTTTATCTTGGAAGGCGAAGCGAAGTATTGTAGAGATTCAAGCAATAATTCAATTAGCCCCGAAGATTTAGTAGCACGGACTCCATAATTCACCGGTGCACCGTACGAGTGAAATAGAAATGGAGAGGACGGGTAGAGGGAAGGCGAGCGGAGATGGAAGAGCGGCGGCTAGACCCACCTTGGCATAAATTAGAAGAACAATGCACGGGGTCCAAGGTGGACGAGCGTAATGGCACCGGCACACGGGGGTACGCGAAGGACGCTAATAATATAAGCAGCGCGCGTTGCACCCGCTGCCCCAAAGAAAGAACGGTCAAATTTGCGCTCCAAAACTCCATCATTTTCCATTCCCTTCCACTCTTCCAATTATCCATTTTTTTTTCTTTCTTTTCTTTTTTTTTTTTTTCACTTTCCTCTCCCCTTCTTTTTCGTGAATATTTTCCAATTACCCCGCTCACTACTTTCACGTTCCAATAATTTTCGAGGAATTTTCGCGGCGTTTCCCTGCATTTCTCAGCAGTGGGAAGGTCGAAAAATGTGGGAAGATCGAAGGGTGAAGGAAAGGCGACAAAGAGTGGTGGTCGAAGGGAAGGAATCGGGAAGGAGTGGAAAAGTGGAGGAACGTAGCGGCGAAGGGTGTGGAAAGAGGGGATGGTAATAACTCGGGGCTGACACGGCCGATGTCCCGGAGAAGGAGGAACGGACAGAGGCGAAATTCATGCGTAATGTATGCGATACGCGAGAGAGGAGGCATGGCAGCGCATGGCAGCCTCGTCGTGGTCGTCGTCGTTGGCCTCCCAAACAATTAGAAAGGGTCCGTGATGGCGTGGCGTACGAGAACGGCCAGCGGCGAGGGCTGGCGACGTAGGGGTTGCGTTTCAATTTCGCTAGGAACCGTTATATTGCAACGTCTTCCGAAATTAAAACGCTTGGACTGCTTCCAACGTGTGCGAATGGCCGGGACGAGGAGGAAAGGGGAAGAATACATTTCTCGTGAGACGCTTCCACCGAACCATTTAAAATGTCCCGTGAATTCGTTCGAGAACTATGCGTGGATAATCGCGAAGCCACGAATTCGGGAACGATTCTCTTCCCGCGTTTCTCGACTCGACCAGACAATGGATCGATTCGCCTTCGCGTGGAGGCGTTTCGTCGCGCTTCAGACAGATCAAAATCTAAACGAATTTTTCAATTTGTTCGAGGTCGGACTCGAGTCAAAGAAATTTTAAAAAGGCGCGTATCGTCGAAAGGGAAAAGTTCGTCGGAACAGCCACTCGTCCAGAATAATCCCTAATAACATCAGGATACGTCAGTCCGTTTGACACGTTTCCCCCTCCCCGATGACCACCCTGAACAACGTCGCGCAGAGCATCCCTTTGGCCTGGCGTCTTTCCCTTTCCAGGGAGGAAGGGAGGAAAGTGAGAAACCGGTAAGGCCCGTGCCCTAAATTTCGCTCGATCGACTCGGTAGTTTCCAAGTGAAGTGATCGAGGTCCCCTAGTTTCAAAAAAAAAAAAAAAAAAAAAGAAAGAAAGAAAGAAAGAAGGAAAAAGGTTACAAGACGCGATGGACGATGACCCTTGCTGAGGTCATCCAAAAGGGTCACTGATGTCCGACCAATGACCCAGCCCCGCCCTGACACTCCCGTGTACAATTATAAATGTATTAAACCCATCCCCTTTACAAGATAATATTTAAATCGTGGCGATGGGTTAAAGGACGAACTGGCACGGTTGAAAAAATAGGGTAGTCGTGATGGAAGCGAGTAAGTACGCCACCCGGGGTTGTTTTATCGCGTGAGTATTGGTGTTTCTCGGGCCTCGATTTTATTGCGTGTATTTTACGTTATAAATTCACCGATCCTCCTTACCCCTCGTCTCGAGAGGAACAGGGACAACGGAAGGAAAGGAAGGATCCACGCGTCGATCCTTCCACGCGTTTGATTTGTTTTTCACGAATTTCGCACGATTAAATATCTTTCTTGGTATAAATTCGTCGATTTTGTATATAACAACGATTGCATTCCACTTTCGAAGAGGAAATGGAATAATAGCCGACACAGGAATAGAAGCTCGCCAACCTGAGACAAACCATTTAATTTAAACGGCGACCGGTGGCCTGTTTCCGCATAATTTCTAGGCGCTCGTATTTTCGTGATTGTGTTTGTACCGGTGTTTTATCGCGTGTATTTTCTATCATAAATCCGTCGTCCGGCAAGACCCTCGTCGAGGTTCGAAAGGGTATCGAAGAGGGACGCTGCGAACCCCTTGATACAACGACCAACAATCCAAAGAGAGATACGAGAACGATGGAAAGAATTTAGTGGCGCGAGTAATAACGGAAGAGAAGAGGAAAGAAGGGGAAAGAAGGGGCCAGGTCAGAGTTGGCCAATGAGAAATTGCGCGCGCATTGCATCGTGCGTTTCGCGTGGAGAAATAGAAACTTAGAACATCGTACTAATTCGAGACTTGAACCTCGTGTATTTTCCCAACAGAGTCGGTTGGGATTGTTGACGTTGTCTTCGCGCTTGCCTCGATTTAATTTCAATTAGAGCGTTCGAAGAAGGAGGAATCGTGACAGCTCCGTGTCGCGAAAGCTTTCGACGATCGATGAAATTATTACGATGAGATTGGGAGGAAATTTTGGCCGCTTTTCAACCAAGGGATGATTGTCGAGGGATAAGTTCGCTTTGTTGCCGTGATTGGAATACTTCTGCTTCGAATAGATAACGTATGGGTCACCAGTGATCCATACGACACTTACTACTATTTAAAGGATAAAGGTCAACGTTAGATGGTATCATCAAAGAAAAAGTATAGATTTCTGTTTAAAGGGATATAAGGGATTTACCTTTAAAATTTAAAATCGATCGTTCCGATAGTTTTCTCTGCTCGCTTCAAAAAAATATTTTAATCTCGGCGAAACGTTCGGTTTAGTTTTGTAAAATCAAATTTCCATAAAATTATTCGTATTTTAATACAACGGGAGACAAGCACGATCAATCATATTACTCGTTTTTTATAGGACAGCAATATTGAAATTTAATACTCGACCGACCAATCTCATATTACTAAAAAAACTCTCTTTTTCTTTGGTTTCGGGATTAAACGTGTTTTTTGCAATCAAAAATATTAGCCGTCATAATATTAATTATGCTATAGATCTTTTTTTTTTCTTCTTCTTCTTTATAAAACTTTCTCGATTCATCGATTATTTTTCAACACTCGCATCTTTGAATCTAAAAGTTTCACATACGAAGTTTTCGAAAACTTTTCGGAAATAATTCGTTCCAACTTTTGATCTTTGCACACGAACAACAAATTTCTCGTTTTATTACGCAGAGAGTACGCAGAGAGAGATTTTTTACGCAAAATCGATGTCTCGAGTTCGAGCGTATTCTTCCTTCGTCCTTGAAAAACAAGCAAAACTAAACTTCGAAGCGGAAATTCCATTCGTCTGGCGCGCAGACGAATGAGCTAGCGGCAATTTCGAGCGGATTCCGAATTCGCAACTCACCGCTTCCGGTTTCGTCTTTCCTGCGAAACGGCTCAGCCAATCCGAGCACCTCGTCTAAACGAAAATCTAGTTGCAGAGAAAACTTTGTCGTTCCGCCTGATACTACAGACTTTCTTTCCATAGCGATAAGCTAGTTAACTCGTTTTCGATTCAATACTATATTTACCGTTGAAAATTTACCGAAATATCTACAGTGGTAAGCAAATAATTACAACGGTAAAAATCAAGAGCTAGATGATAAGTTATAGAAAGGGAAGAGTTTAGTTTCATTCATTTATTTTCTTTTTAAATAAATCGTCGAACGTACGATTAAATCGTCCGACTCTATCCGATGCAATGGTCCATCGTCGACTCCAGATAAGTGAACTTTCTGTCGCGTATCGATCCGAATTCCGATTCAATTTTCTACGCTCTCGATGTACACGGCGAAATGTCATGCGTTCAAAATATAAAACGCACAATACACGATCTAATCTACAAATGTACGACAAGTATCATCGACACAAATAAATAAGAATTTTATCGTAAAATATATCGCCCGATATAGATAAGAGATAATTTCAATAACAATTTAATATACGAACGATAATTTTATCAAGATTTTTTTTCACAGATAGCGATATTAAAAATATATGGTTTCTCCCTCTCGAAGAGGTATTCAACGATCGATCACTTTCGAATCCATATTTCGTTTCGCGCGAATTTGCGAAAAAATGATTGGAACCGGGGGCATCGTGATAGTTATTTATGCGAGAATCATGTAAATAAGGAAGGAGCGGAGTGTGGCACGTGAAACGGGCGAAAAAAGCGAGAAAGCGATCACCAGCGGTAAAGTTTACCATAATAATTACACGCATCGGTCGCGCCTATTACGCATGCTCGTAATAGGTCGAGACGCGAAATAACTATAATTTACGTGTATCACCTTATTCCGTATGCCGTGGCACGGTCGTAAAGTATTTGCGCACAGGCCCCGGGACCGTCGAAAATTATAATCAACCGCGAGTTATTTAAGTTGGCAATTTTATTTCGCTCCGTCTCTGTCCATCAACGGACGAGCGGTGCGGATATACGAGGAATCACGGTTTCGGGATTCCATGGACGGAGCCCGAGAGTCGAGCAGAAGACAGCGGCGGTCCGCTCTATTATTAGCCGTAATGGGCCGGGAAAACTTTCATTAACTTGTCCGATGCCTAATTCATGAGACCGGGCCGCGATACCGTGCCTCTTTCTTCATCTTGATCCACGGAAGAATTCGTATCCGATCGGGGAAACGGTTTTGATTCGAAACAAGAAGAAGAAGAAGAAGAAGAAGAAGAAGAAAAAAATTTTTGATAAACGATTCTCCTCCAATATCGTTGAGGAGAAGCTCGGAGCAAGCAAAATAATATATTTTTAATGAAAGATTATTTGTATTTTTAATGTTATTTTAAACCAAGATAAAAAGAGAAATTAATAAAGATAAACTTTTAAACTATGAGATCAGAGAGAAATTTTTAATAAGATAAATGATAATGAATTGAAATGTCATTTTGTTTGTCATTTGAACACATCATTATTGTTATCGATGAAATAATTATCACTCAAAATATTAATTAGTAATTTCAATTTCTTATATATATATATATATAATTATATAATACCTTATATAATTTATATAATATTTTTTCGTATTAAAATCATATTGTTGTACATGTTCGTTCTAACATTTAAATATATAATTAATCAAGTTTAAATCCAAACTTTTCTTTTCTGCCATCTATGGAGAATTAAAAGAACCATAAGAGAGAAACAGGAAATGAGTTCCATACTTTACCTACCGTCTTCATTTCCTGTTACCGACGCTCTTTTCGTACCTGTCGTTTCCTTCCTTCCCTTGAATCGATGTAAATCGCTTGCCTTTCGTCACAAACTAAGCCTAAGAATAGATTTATCATCAATGGATTTTGGTAAACGAAGAATATCGAAGGAAATGAAATACTTTTATTAAAATCTAACGAAACGTGCGCGCGTTAGACTAAAACGCATGCAGTTTTTTTGATCTTACGTCGAACCTGTCAATGCAATGTATATCGAGTAGAAAAAAATCATTCGATATATTTGAACGTAGATGAATGATCTATGTTCAATTCCTAAAGATTTTACGATTACTCGAAGACGATGACAATGAAAGAAGAATATTAAATAAAATCTCGTGAATTATTGATTATTTGCTTTCAAAACGTTGTTTGCTTACAAAATTAACACCATTAGTTTCAATTTTGTGTGAAATCATTGTGTATAAAATGATTAATAAAATATTTTTTTTTTAACGTGTAAATGAATATTTTAGATATTTTCGATAAAGCAAGAAATATTTTAAATATTTCTTATTATTCAATTATTATCGTGTCTATCTATCTTGTATAATTCTATATTATTAATTAGTTATATAAATCATACATACATATATATATTTATCGTGAAATAAAATAATTGTCTGTTTTGATGATAGAATGGATATGATTCAATGGAAATTTTGTAATATATTAGATGATTTAGCAAACTTAGCATAATTTTTCTTAATTACTATCATTTATTTCTTATTTATTACGCGATTTAATAAATTTTATAAGTTAAAAAGATTTGAGATTTTTTTTTAACAATGAAAAATCATAAAGTTACACTTTATAGGAAAATAAATATTATGTAAAAAATAAATAGACAAAACAGATAAAAATATTATATATAAAATTATAGAAGAATAATATTGTATAATAAAAGAGAAAATAAAAAAAATAAAAGATACAAATTTTCTGAAATATATATTACAAGAAATAATTTGTGCTGATACGCATTTCAATAATTTATATATACCATACAAATGTTTAAATATTTATTTAAAATATTTATTATTTATTAAATATTTCATTTCTTGTAATAAATAAATATATTTAACATCATATAATTTATAGTATAATATACTATAACATATTTATACAATGATAGTATGTTTCTCAGTGAAGTTAATCTTTATTCAAATTAATGCAGATAATTATGCACATAATTTTAGGTTTATCGAAGGTCAGAAAATGGAAAAGAACTATGATATTAAGTTAAAAAGTATTAATTATTAAAAGTATTAAAGTATCATATTTAAATAAACAATCAATAAAATTAATTGAATATTAAATATAATATAATATATAAATGTAACGATAACATTAAATAAAATAAAATAAATTCATATAGTGTAAGTACGTATTCGTTATGTCATGTTAAGAATGTGAATAGAATCCTTCATTCCTGCTGCGTAGTAATCTTGACTATGATGTATATACAATAAATAGATTTTCTTAATCATCTTTTAAATTATTATACAAATATATTTCAAATATGATTTTAATTTAAAGAAGATTTTAAAAAAGATGAGAAAACTAATTTCGTATAATGAAATTTTTTTGTACATAAACTATGAAAGAAATTTTTGAATGAAGATCAATTTTATTTTTTTCAAGAAAATATATATTTTTAAATATATAGATAATCGATTTCCTAAAATTCAAAGTTAAAATTTTGAATATAAAATCATTTTTATATATAGAATTACTACATTATTCACTTTCATCATTTATTCACCATCCTTTAAATATTTTTTAAATAATATTATAAAGAAGAAACGGAAAGAAGCGAAATACTCCGCAATATTTTAATTATTAACTTTATCTATAGATGTGATATTTTTTGTCAATAATATTTGTTAATGTATCGAGTGCAACGAACTTAACCATTATCTTTTTTCTACTATGTTCAATTGTTATATAATATATTTGCGTGTTTGTAATACAAAGTTCAACAATTCATCCTTGAAATTATGTACCATACCATTATATTTTCCTTGCTTGGCATTTATTTAATCAAATTATGATATAAACTTATTTTAAATAAAAAAAAATAAATAATTTTTAAGATAAATTATTTAATTTAAATTAAGATAAGTTAAATTATTTTATCGAAGAAGATGGAATAATTATATCAATTAATATAGGAAAAGATATAATTCTTATTTATTAGAAAAAGAAAAATTTTATTTTTAAAAAATTATTTCTATATATTTTGATGATTATTACTTACTTACTTAATGCGAGACAACTTGCATTAACGCTCTATTATCAATGACACGCAAGAAAGAAAAAATGCAAAGGAAGAGTTTAGAAGGAAACCTAGCATAGATAACTAAATATACAGTGCGTCTATATATATATTTCGTTTGACGGTATCAAGTTCAGTTCGAATCACGAAGTTCACAAGATCGGAAGATATTTGTGGTGAAAAATGTAATTTGACATACATTTTGTTCTAGTGCTTCATTTTCGAAATTTTCGTTTTATATTTTTATTCCATACGAATTTATATATTTTATCGTGAAGTGTGACAAAAATTTTGATTTTGTTATTATTATTGTTAATTATTATTATTATCCAACTATCTTTGTTGCTTATTATTCTTATTTCTTATTATAATTCACTGATTCATTACTTTTTACTTTCATTACACTTTTCTCCGTATCTATTTAAAATCCTTTTTTTCCATATTTGATTAATAATAAATATTATTTTTCATCTCCACTATATATCTATCTATCTATCTATCTATCTATCTATCTATCTATCTATCAATCTATCAATCTATTTACACATCTTAACTCGATATCGATATAAAGTTATGATTATATATTCGTTTTTTAAATGGAATATTTTCATCTATCAATTTTCTTATTTATTCATGTTATTGTGATTACTTTTCATTATTATTTTTTCTATCGCTATCGAAATTTCAAATCTCAAACAAAAATTAATCCTATTTTTCTATTTTATATATATATATCTACTATATATCTGCTTTTATAGATTCTTTCAAAATGACTCTCTTAACGCCATATTGGAGTCTGGATATCCTCATCGTTTCCTCATCCTTGATGATAGCCGCTTACTTGTTCATGACTCGAAAATTCAAATATTGGTCGAAAAAAGGCGTTATGGAGATTACTCCTACGCCCTTCCTTGGCAACTTTGGAGATTGCTTATTGTTAAAGAAATCAGCTTCAGAATTTATAAAGGAGTTATACGAACAAAGCGAAGGATTGCCTTTCATGGGTTTTTATATTTTCGACAAACCATTCTTGTTAGTTCGTGATCCTGAACTCATAAAACATATCTTGGTGAAAGATTTTAATATATTTGCGGATAAATTCGCGTCAACGGATAGTAAAAATGATCGTATCGGATATTCAAATCTGTTCATAATGAAGAATCCCGCATGGAAATATCTCAGAACGAAACTTACGCCGATCTTTACCTCGGGCAAGATAAAAAAAATGTTCGATCTAATGTTGATGATCAGTAAAAATCTGGAGAATCATCTGGAATCGTTGAATTTGGATGGTAAATATTGCATTTATCATTCATATTACAATCACAAAAATGTATCAATTATGATTTTATAAACGTATTTTTCAGGCAATGGAAAAGTAATAGAATTCAAGGATCTTTGCGCGAACTTCACCACTGATTTGATCGCTAGCACTGCGTTTGGAGTGAATTTGAATTCATTGAAGGATCCGAATGCCGATTTCCGTGTATACGGAAGAATTATCTTCGATTACAATATTAAACGTGCCATAGATTTCCTTTCAATATTCTTCGCCCCTTATTTGACGAAATATCTGTCTGTAAAATTTTTCGGAAAAGCGACCAATCTTCTCCGAAATGCTTTTTGGAACGTGATCAACGAACGAATCGAATCGAATGTGAAACGGAACGATCTTATCGATTGTCTGATCGAATTGAGAGAGAAACACAAGGGCGAACAAATCCATGATTTCAGTAAGTATTTTTGATATTTTATTCATTATGGAATATGTAATGTAAAAATGCTAAGATAACGAGAAATTATGATTTCAGAATTCGACGGTGATGATTTAGTATCTCAAGCGGGTGTATTCTTCACCGGTGGATTCGAAACATCCTCCACCACCATATCTTTTACATTGTACGAATTAGCATTGAATCAAGAGGTACAAAAAACTCTCAGAACCGAGATTCACGAGGCTTTAACGCAAACTGATGGAAAAATCACGTATGATATGGTACGAGCATTACGAATAATCATTCAAGCAGAATCAGCGTTTGACCTTTCAAGAAATGAATAAAATAAAAAAAAACCGAAACACTTGTTTATAAGACTGTATAATCTTAATCTTTTCTAGATAACAAACCTACCGTATTTGGATATGGTAATTTCGGAAACTCTTCGCAAATATCCACCTCTAGGATTTTTGGATCGAGTCGCTCTTCAGAATTATAAAATACCCAATTCTGATGTGACGTTAGAGAAAGGTACTCCTATCTACATTCCTATGATAGGTTTGCACTACGATCCCAAATACTTTCCAAATCCAGAAAAATACGATCCGCTCAGATTTTCCGAAAATGTTAAAAAGTCCAGGCCAAATTTCGTATACATGCCCTTCGGTGAGGGACCTCACATTTGTATCGGTAAGTTTTTTTTCTTCTACTTCTCGATACGTTTAATATCGAACACTTATGTCACACTATCTAGTTCATCGTTTATTAATACCCAACACAGGGGAGAAATTTTTTTGAGATTTCGATTTAATCAATAATTTTAATAATTCTTCTCGCTCTATGCCAAAAAAATCTAACAAATTGTTGATAACATTATCAATTTGGAAAGTAAATTACGTTTCGTTTGTTTGAAAGTCCGTACATAGAAAACATTTAATATAACGTGATAAATTTACAAAGTTATGATAAATAAAATAAAAATGATAAATATATAAATATTATCGATATCGATGCAAGATTCAACATTTTTTTTCTTTTATACGATTAATTAGGATGTTTAAATTTTTCAATCTTAAATTATGGAAAATTGATAATTTTTTTTCATAAGTATTTTTTTATAAATTAGCGGAATCATCGATATAATATAATAATCGATCAATCAATTTACAGAATTTGCTTATTTTGTTAGATTTTTTTTATGTAAGATTATTAAGTGATAACTTATAAATCGCGATTATAATAATAATATATATTTCATTAATAATATTAATTCTACGTACGATAATCATTATTGGATGTATATTATATCAAAATGTTTATTTTACGTAATTTTATCACACTGAAGATTAGCAAATGATCGTGTAATTTTTTCATATTAACAACGTACACGAGCCATTCAATTTGAAAAAATATAATATTTTTCTTTGCTAACAAATATCAACATATATATGTATATATGAATATTTTATATTAATTCGTTTATACTTGATCGATTAATCATGAAATATATATATATATATATTTATATAAAATTATTTCGGCATTTTTGTTTATTTTCATATCGTATTTATGAATGAATGTTCAAGGTATAAAATTCAATAATAAACTGATAAAATATAATACTAAAAAGAAAAAAAAAAAAAACATAATAAGTATCGATTATATTATATCATCTTATTATTATTCCTTTTTTTTTTTATTTTAGGTATGCGATTAGGACTGTTACAATCGAAGCTTGGAATTATTGAAATATTGAAAAATTATGAAATTACACCGTGCGAGAAAACAAGAATCCCGATGGTTCTGGATCCCAAAGGACTTACAACCACAGCATTAGGAGGATTATACCTAAATATACGAAAGATCACAATCGCGGGTGGTTAAATTCTTACCAGTTGCAGAATCTATTTCATTTTTTAGTTTTATTACGTTTGTAATATTTTTGATTTATTGTTATTTTATTTTTAATAAGTTTTATTTTTCGATCAATTTGAAAAAAAAAAAAAACTAACGTAATATTAATTTTAAAGAAGAAGATCGTAAAGATGTCGATTATTCAAACGAAAGTATTCAAATGTGTAAAATTTTAATTTATGTATCACTGTGGGGAGAAGAGAATATAACATGTACGCAGGGGGACAGAGTTGTGTTTGTTTCATTTACGCGGTCACGTATATGTATTTATTTCATTCACTTATTCTCATTTACAAAAGAGACTAACCGGCCGATCGTGGCCCGTGCGCATGTAACCGCCGTTTATCTTACAATTAAATCTCTGTAATATATTAGTACGACACCTTAAAGTTAAATTGGAATGGCGGATACCGTGCGGTATCCCGGCACCAAGTTTGAGCGCGTTTGTTCGAAAATGACATTCGACATTTACCCACAAATTAACCATGATTGATACGGTCGGCACTACGTACAAAGAGAAACATCGAATATTAGTTGTAGAATTGTTGATTCCACGTTGATTCCGATTCGAGAAAAGATCGAATCAATTATCTTCCGAAATAATATTCCGATTAAAATTCTATTTATACCCCTCTCTCTCTCTCTCTCTCTCTCTCTCTCTCTCTTGTCTGTCTCTCTCTCGGTTAAAATTATATAATTACTTCTTCGTATTTCTTCTCTCTTCAATTATAGAGTATTTTATCTAGATTCAGTATTTATTTTATTAACTTAGATTGAATATTTTTTAATAATAACAATTTCAAGAGATAAACAAATAGGGAATCTATTTATGTCATGGAATCTATCAATTATATTTATTCATACCGACCAAGCGCAGAATTATGCGAATATATATATATATATTTTTTCTTTTTCCTTTTTCATTTATTTATTGCAGACAAACAATACGATCGATCGTCATCGTCGAACAACGCACGAACATCGAGTGTACACGCCTCTGCAACGTGCTTGAATTTGTTCCACGATAGTTTTACACACAAATAATAACTATACAATTCATCGTTTACAATATCTTGATATTAACTCGCCCGCGAGCTTAGCTTATCGTTTTTGTTCGTCACATCACTCATATCTCTTGACCCGTTTTTCTTCTCCTTCACCTTCTTTTTCTTTTTCTTTCTTTTTTTTTTTTTTTTTTTTTATTATAATTATCGCTGTTCCTCTCTTTGTGATAATTTTGCAAATCTACTACTTTCACTTGCGCGCCGATTAAAATCTAACGTGGATTAGCGATGCGACGTTGAATAAAATAGAATAGTTTCGATTCGAAAATTTTTCCCCAAGTTTAAAATATTATGGTGGAAACGCGAAGATTTGATAATTTAAAACGTCACTTAAACAAAAAGAAGAAATAAATCACAAGTAAATTTAATAATTTCATCGTCATTACGTCATTACGGATAAAAGAAACACATGATATTACGATATTATTATAACACGGCGAATTTCAATAGCGTTTAAAACTTCATCGATTCTTAACCTAAAAATTGATAAAAGATAGCCTCTAAGAGATCGTGTCAACGTGGCATCGCTAATTTGTACTTTAAACTTTAAAAATTTCGAAACTTCAGTCAAACCTCAGTTCGATCGATAAACTCGAATCTCTAAATTTTGGCCCCGTTTCTTCTCCTCTACCCCCTCTCTCGAAATCGGAGCGTACACTTCAACCCGCTCAATTCGTTCGAATTCCCGCGATCTCTGCCAATTTTCTTCTCAACGAGCGAAGGATCGAGGAAATGATCCCGGGCGCGGCTCGATTCACAACATTATCGCAAGGAACGTTGATTCCTTACACGCTAATTAACACTGCATTTCTCGCTGCGAGGATGGGTGCGTGGAATGGGCGACGAAACGACGAGGATTGCACCAAGATCGCGGCTATTCTACCCGGCTTATCCCAGAAAATTACACGCTATGGCCTAGTTTCGTTCACAATTTCCGATCGCGGCACGCCACTATCCCTTCTTTCCGATGACCATCGGCAGGAGAAAACGTACGATCGATTACGGTAATTGACGAGAATAATTGGGATACGAGGTGGGACGCGCTACCTCTCGCCGCTCCACGATTAAACGATCAATCGACGAGTGGAAATTCATCCTGTCTACCACTGTGATCCATTGGATCATCGAGTTTCGTCCCGTCTTCGCCTTCTCCTCCTCACGGCTCAACATCTTGATTAAAAAGATATTAAAATTCGGCTGACCGCGTTTTATTCTCGAAAGTTATCGCGTAACACTTCGACGATTCAACGAGGAGGTATAATTCGATTGTCGACACGGGGTGGTCCGAGAGTTTCTTAGGAAAAATCCGATTATACCGATATGCGTATAATACGATTTATCGTCTAGGAAGAGACAAATAAATATTGACAAAGGTCAGGCACAGATAGCGAGTGATAGAACGAAAAAAGCATTTGATATTTTTTTTCTTTTCTTTTTTTTTTTTTTTCTTTTTTATCAGTCGATGATCATCAAACGAATCGAAATCGATCGATCGTTGGGTGTTATTAGATACGGATTTTTGGATTCGTTTGTCACCGGTTGTTCAAGATCAAATACTTTTTTTGCCTCGTATCACTGAAAGTTTAATAATTTACATTATAGCCTGCACGCAACGTTGGATGATTCAACGTGGCAACGAACACACTCGTCTCTACATATACTGTCCCTGTATTTGCCTACAGTGGACCACAAAAAACTTTCGACGACGAAATGATGGAAGATTGATGATGGATCGACGATGGATTCGCGCGCAATTCTTGACGCGCCGTGGGAAGAGATTTAACAATTGACGAACGAACGTTTTAGAATCGATGGATCGTTACGTGATTATAAATTCAATTTTTTCAATTTCGAACGAAATTCTCTTCTCGCGGCTTCTCTTCTCGTTGGGGAAGAAAAATTCGAACGAGCGTTATACAGAGGACGCCGATCGGGTGATTGGATATATAAGGCTCAGGCTTTTATCTTCCCGTTGTTCTACGATCGTTGTAGAAAAACGAAGGATCTTCCTCTTCGAAAAAAAAACAGTTTTTTTCCTTTTCTTTTTGGGGGAGGGGTGGAAGGGGGAGATGAAGACAATAACGTAAGACTAGACTTCAACAATACATGCGGTTCTTCATCGCCGTAGAGACACATTGTTGGTGGAGTATAAAAATATAAACATCTAAAAACGAAGAAGCGAGACGTCGTTTAGACGTTGAAAAATAATAATTTTTGCGTCGAGTATGAAAAAAAATGCGTGTATCACGAGAGTTTTCTTTTTTTTTCTTCTTCTTCTACCGTTATACCGTTTATCCATCTAGCCGATTTTTCTCTTTTATTTCGCCTTTTTTTTTTTTTTTTTTTTTTATCCTCGTTCTAAACGCGTTGGAAAATAGACCAAGAGTGTAGTATTTTTGTCGATCCATTATAAATTTAGCGATTAGATGAGCTAACGTGATCGTTATAAGAAATAAATATAGAGTATTCGTGGATAAAAGAATTAAAATAATAATCGTTAGATCGAAAGATTCCACCGATTTTTACACAACAATATTTCGATGAAAATATACGTGTTTATATAATATCTTTTAAATCATAGGAAGACATTTTTTTCTTTTTTTCAACGAGGAAACAACATTTATTTAACATTCATCTAAATTTTTCACAGATCAACAAAATCGTTTTTTTCGTGCGAATGATTGCCTCGAAATAATTGGAACCGATTGATTTCGTCTCTTTCCCCGCGACGTTCGAGATAAACGCGATAAATTATTTCCTTTTTTCCTCTCTCTCTCTCGCTCTCTCTTTCTCTTTCTGCTTTCTTTTCTTCCCTTCCTTCTTATTTTCTTTTTTTTCCTTTTTTTTTTTTCCGTGACAGAGGGAATTTTATCTTTTCAAACGGGGGGGGGGATAAATTTTTAATTCTAATTCAACGCGACACATCCGTCTTGATTCTTTTCATTTCACTATCTATATCTACACGTTGAACTCTTTTTCTATTACAATAGACCTGCTTTTTTCGTACGAGAGAGAGATTCTTTTCTTATGTATTTTTTATAATATATTTATATACGTTATGTTCTCGTCTCGATGGGAATCGCACATCTTTCTTTTCACGTCTTTGTATACATTGCGTTTTGCATATATTTTATGTGTATATATATATATATATATATATATATATATATATATATGTATATATATATATATATATATATGTATAATAACGAACAACATTAATGATTACTCATTAGGCTATTCTTTTTTTTTTTTTTAATTGGACAATAAATAAAATAGTTTATATAACGCGCCTTTTTTTTCTTCTTCTTCTTCTTCTTCTTCTTTCAGGCCGTCCATTTTCGTTTCGTTCCTCGCTTCGATTCTTTTTTTCTTTTTTTCAATATTTCATATTTTCGTTTCAATCTCTATGCCAGTTCGAACCGCTCGATCTCGACAAATTATTATATTTCATCGTACGCAATATTTTCTTTTCTACCTTTCTCTCCCTCTCTTTCACTCCTCTTCACAGTCTCTCCTCTCGCTCTCTCCCGCTCTTTCACACAACTCTGCTCTCGGAACGGAGATCGATAATTAGGAGCAATATACATATATTTGGTATTGGCCAGCTGTTCGACAGTTTGGCTTCGATACGAACGTTAATTACACTCACACATTCTCTGGCTACATTTGGAAACAGCTAATCGACTTACTATACGAAGACGTACTATATTATTTTTCCCTTTTAAATCGCGCTTCGATCCTCGTACAACGTTCGAGAACCTGTCCATCTTCATTTCTCTCCAATTTCTAATAATCGTTCCAATAATCATCCGTGACGCGACGCGACGGAATACAGTCAGATTGTTTGTGCGAATGTTCTCTCCTCTCTACCTCCATCCGGTGTTTGACCGGATATCTAATCGCTCGAGTTCCACGCGAAAAATTCGGTGAACTGTTGCTTGCTTCGTCCGCAACACCGAGGCGCGTTTTAATTTAAACGCGGATCCAGAACGCGGGCAGAAGATCGTCGCACAGAGGAGATATCTTTTAATTCTTGGCCGAGAATTGATGGGGAGAGAAGCTTGGTCGGATATGCTCTCTTGTGACCTCGATAAGTGTCCGACGCTTGAGATCGTTGAGATAATAATCGAGTTTCTTCGGCCAACAGACGCGGATCCGACTCGAGTCGATTATTTCGGCAAAACGCGAACGCTTCCTTCCTTTCCATATATTCCCTTCTCTGTGTCCAATGCTCACCACATCCGTCTCCTCCCCCGCTCAATCTCCTTTTCAATCTCAGTCAACGATCTTTGGCTTCTCCCGTATTCTCCACCCGATTATTATTATTATTACAGATTATTACTTGGCTCGAATAAACGGCACGAACGAAACGCGTTTCAACCGCTGCAGCAGAAGATATTCTCGGCCAGCCACCTGTGCAGGCCCGACAATTGTTTCTCGGAAGAGTCCTCGACCAATCGTAGACCGTATCACTTGATCTCCTCTCGGCTGGGTGAACGCGGAGGATGGGAGGACGACAAGGGCGGCGCTTCCGAGGCCACCTGCCTCTTCGGTCGAAAGCTCGCCGTCAACGAGGAGATCCAACCGCTCGGGGATTGGGAGCTTTGATCGTGCAACGAGTCGCTGTTGCTGTTGCTCCTCGTGCTGTCCATGCTCATGCCTGACTTGAACCGGGACAACAGGCCGGGGGATGATTTTTTCGAGGAGGTCGTGGGCGAGGAGCACGCGGCCTTCTTTCGAGATTTCGACGAATCCTTGTACAGCATCGAGTCCAAACTACCCGCGTGAGGACGTTCCTCCGACGTCTTCTTTGGCTCCAACGAACCGAGCATCGCGCTTTCAGCCTGTTTCGCCATCTTCGATATATCCTCCATACTAGCCGAGCTTCTTCTGATCTCTACCTTACTTTCCACGTCTCGTTCCACGACCTCTCTAGACCCGTACTCAACCCCCTTCACGATTATCTCCGGTTGATTGTGATGATGATGATGGTGGTGGTGGTGGTGGTGGTGGTGGTGCGGATGGTGGCGATTGTGGTGACGATTATGCTGTTGCTGCTTCTTCGTGGGCACGTCGATCTCCGCGAACTCCATGCCCAAACACCTCTGATCCTTGACCGTTTTCAGGCTGTGCGATTTGCCCTCCGGATTCGAGGAATTCCGCCGATGTTTCGACAACGACGAATCGGACGAAACGGCCGCGGGCAAAGCCTCCAACGAGGCGGACGATCGTTTCTCCTTGGCGAACACCGTCCTCCAACTTTTGTTTTTGTAGTCGGCCTTGTTTCTCACCTTCGGCAACGTCATCGCCCGTTTCTCCATCGAGGATAATTCCACCACGCTCGCCACACCTTTGCCCTCCTTCGACGAGCTCTTGGCGAGATTGCACCGCTTGCAAAACTCCGTCACGGAGTTGTTGCACTGGCTGGACGAGGTAGCGGCCGACGAGCGAGGGCTCGCCGCGGTCAACGAGTTGCTCTTGTTCAACGTTTTGTTCGTGGTCGCGATGTGTTTGGTCGGCTTGGGCGTGGGCGGATCCTTCGAGTCGAAGCTGATGCTCAATCGATCCGTGAAGTTTCTCAATCTCGAGAAGATGGATCTGTGATTGTTGGAACCGGTTTTGTCCTCGCAGCAACACCGCGACCCGACCACCGACTCCCTCCGAACCTCCTTCGAGCCTCGAGTTCCGGGCCTCGAGTTCTCCCGATCGTTCTCCACCGAACCGCTCCCCTTCCTCAACTTGTTCCTCCGCTCCTGGCCCTCGACCACCACCACGTTACCGTTACCCTCGATCATCGTGGTCGCCGTGGTCGTCGCCGTTCTACGCTCGCTCCAACTTTTCCCCTCCGACTCGCGGACAACGCTCTCCGCGTCCGCTCTCTCCAACTCCTCCAAGATCCTCGTCTCCTCCGCGGACCAAGCGCTGGCGGGCGAGCTGAGATCGCTGCCCAGGCTCTCTCCCTTACCGCCCCGTTTCCTCTCGTGCTCCCTCACAGCCCTGGCCAGGTCGTGATTATGATAATCCAGTGACGATTTCTCACGGCTACCCTTCCGGCTACCCGGGTAGCTTTTCCTACCTGTTCCAGCCCCGGACAGGCTCCCCTCCGTCGAGATCTTGAACTTCAACGTTTTCTCGCTCACCTCCACCTCGGTCGCCGTTTCCGGATCCGAGCTCTCCAGATTCTCCGCGTCTTCCCCGGTCAAGTTCTCCGTCACGTCCTCGTCGGTGGAACGCGACCGCGACCGAATCGTGCCCGCCGACCGTTTCGACCGCATGCTGTGCGACGAGCTCGACTTCGCCACGCTCGACGCCCCCCCAACCCCCCCCGTGTTCGCGCACGTCGATTCCCCAACGTCCGCAACGCTCTTCCGATGATGCCGCTCGTCCTTCGCGGCCTCGTTCAATCTCCGATAATACTCCAACGCCTCCCTCACCGGCTGCACTATCAGCCCCTGCAAATCCGTGTTCGTCGTCTTTTCGTTTCGAATAATGCATAACAAGTACAATGATAACAAGTATAATAAGGAGGAGGGATGATACCTGCAGTTCCGGAAACAGTTCACCCAGGGCCTCGAAAAGGGGGAGCAAGACGAGGCCGATGAAGCTCACTTGGGACGAGGGTTTGGTCACTTTGTCGCGGTCCATGAACGGCGTGACCGGCAATCCTTCCAGCTTCTCGGCGTCGCTCTGCTTGAAGAATTCCTGGAGCAGCCTGTCCAACCAAGGTTCCGCCACTTCCATGGGCCGTGCCTCGTTGCTGATGTCCGCCACTTTGATCAGGATCATCGATAACTGGAACGACGAGTTGTCGAGATTCGGTGGCTATTATGTTTATTATAGAAAATGTACGCGATTCACGAACTCACGAGATTGATATGGGCCTTGCTCGAATAATCGAATTCCGGGATAATGTCGGTGAATTGGCCGAGAATCTCGTTGTGTCTGGCCATGTCCGTGGCAAGGATACATCTGATGATCCCTTCGCGTACCACCCGATAGGTGGGATTGTCCAACGACGCCAATATGTTGCACTCGGGGGCCTCGAGGACGCGGAACGCCACCGAGCAATGGTGATTCTCGAGCGGCGAGATGTCGTTGTAACGGAGCGCCAACTCGGTACGGGCGTTTATTTGATAAATGTTGTTGTATCCCGGATGATCCAAGTCGTGGCAGATGCAGGAGACGATTAATATAAAAACCTCCAGATCACCGATCCGTGACGGTAGATCCACCGCCCAAGCTATCGCGTACATCTGCAACAGGATATTTCTCATTATTGTTGTTATTCTCGATACGCGATGGAGGAATTTCCCTCTTTTTCCACGAAAATTCCTCGAATTTAATCAACGTCTCTCGATTCGAATGAAAATATGAAGATATATTACAATATTTTACGTCGTGTTTACATTGTCGCTGTTTATACTCGTTACGTGTAAATGCGCATCGCGTTTTAACAGAAATGTACGTACGTACTGTATGTATGTATATGTATATACTTGCCATTTGCGCCACGCAGAAACAGTGCCTGAAGTTATGAAACGGCACTTCGTTATAGTTGTTGTAAACTTCGTAGAGGAAGTTCCTCAGGATTGGTAAAGGAATGTTAAACTTTTGAGGTAGGTCCAGCTCGACGAACATGGTTTGCAGCATAAGGAGAAGCTCTTCGTCCTCCCATTGCCGGGCGTCGAAAGCGGGTGAACGTAGCCACTCCCGAACGCTCGACGATATCGACACGTCGCTGCAAACACGATCATCATCGATATTAATTTCCTCGTTTCGGGGAAACTGAAAAATTCGCCTCGATCGTTTATTTCTTCTCTATCGTCCGTAAATCGATCGTCATTGTTGTACCACCACGGCAAAGTTCGACAATTGCCGGGTGTCGAATGTAACCTGTTGACGAAGAACAAAGGTTTCAAATGTTAGCAGCGGTCGTAAAATATCACGTATCAAATAATTTCACGTATACGATACTACATATACTACGATATTCGGTGGAACGATATCGCGTTATAAATTCCACAGATTCCTCCTTCTTTTTCGCAAAGATAGTTCGCTTCGAGATCGTAACCATTATCTCTCGGATGAAATTAGTCAAATTAATCAAATTCATCATTTCGTCGTAGAGCGCCGCTCGACCGGCGTATTTAGTACATTGCGCAATAATGGGTTATCCGCTTATTGAACTAAATCAACATGGAGCCTGCACCTACACGACGGATTCGAATTACATTAGGGATGTATCGATTTGTCGACGTGCCGTATAACATATACGTGTCTGATCGCGATTAATACAATATGCGATATGGGTAGACGCGTTCAAAAATCGATGAAACATCGGTATGGTGTGCGCGTTTTTCCCCCACCCCTCCCCCTTCTTTACGTGGAAAGTGGAAAGAACCGCTGTGTAAATTACGAAAAAAAAAATCGCGTTATTTCACGAACGTGGATAAGAAAGAAAAGAACACCGAGATAATTTCTCGATCTCGGTGAAACAATTTTATTCACGCTCGCGATAGTACAACAGCTCGTCTTAAACAAATTTGCCTCACCTCTTGGAAATCAATTTAAACTATTCCGCTCAAGATTTCGCGAATTCAGATCGCAGATCTCTAAATACAATTAGACGGTTTTACGCGGGAGTCGATGTGTCGAGATCGAGGCATGATCAAGGAGATTAAGCAGAAGCGTGTGTAGCGAAGACCGCTAATTGGCAATCCGCATTTAGCTCGCGCATCAAATCACGGTACGCGATAATGTTCGCTTTGTGACGCTCCCTATTATAACCCGCCAATACCAGGTTATTATAGAGATAACGGTAGCTTAATGGCATTTCGCGGTAACGTTACGGAGCTTGCTACCAACGCGGACCGATCCAATCGAACCAACAATTCGAATTCTCCATTCGTTTCGCTCCGTTCATCCCTTGCCCACACGCCTCTTTTCATCACGCCTCTCCAACTCGGTATTTTTCCTTCGATTTCATTCTCCTTCCCTCGACATAACACAAATTATATTCGTATTTTTCTTTTTTTTTTTTTTTGCCAAAAGTTTCACTTCTCAACCAAACGATATCGAAATTTTCATCCCGAAAGAGAAATGTATTTCTTTTTTAAATGAACGAATAAGAAAGCTGAGAAAAAGTAAGGAAAAGAGTAAGGAATCGAACGGGTTAGGGTTGTATTATAAGGAAAATGTTGCAAGCGGACATCGTGTAGAAATCGTTGTTAGTAATATTAACGATTTCAACTTGAACCGAAACGATATTTTCGTACGATTTCCGCGAACAGCGATTTGCTACGTTCGCATCACGCCTCGACCCATGTGTATTTGTTCGTTTAACGTTTCGTATACCCGACACGTTCGCTCCCGTTTATTTGCCCTGTTTCCGCGCGAAAATCGATCGCAGTTTGTTTTTTACGGGCATTTTTTCCCGCCCCCGCGGAAAAAAGGAAACATTCGCGAAATAATAATCGAACACGTTCATAATAAAAATTTCTCCCGTGGGAAAATATTCGTGACGATTATTTCGATGTTCTCCTCGAAAGAAAGGAACGAAATTAAAATAAGACGAGAAAGAGAGAGAGAGAGAGAGAGAGAGAAGATTGGATCGAATAAATTGAAAAAGAGAAATCTCGGTTTCGTACGCGAAACACTCGTTAACGGGATACGCGTGATTTATGAATGAAAATTAAAAGTAAATAAAACGCGTATAAAAAACGTCCATGCATATTTATGGGTCGTTCGATGATGTTGCGAATATCGAATAAATTTGATCTTTTCGATCGGTATTATGGGATTGTGTAATCGTTGTTAACGAACGATATCGTAAATATCGGCGCGAATCCGATTGTATCCGACAATTTAAAAAAAAAAAAAAAATCACTTCTCCTCGAATGAAATTGATCGAGCAACGTTCAAACGATCTTTGTTCGAAAATCAGGAATGAAAACAGCGTTCGGAGGATATCTCGTTTTGTTTGAAGCGTGAAACTCGAATCCCCGGCGGGCGAAGCCTTCAAGATCCGCTTCGAAATTCAATTTGCTCTCGTAATTCGACGGTAATCTTGACGAAAATCTCACGGGCCGTGAACTTAATCGCTCATGAAACGATCTCGAACGTTTGCTTGCTGCGCATCGTGCGAGATCTTCGCAATGTGAATACGTAAAGAACGGGACAATGGAACGACGCGTTTCAATCAAACGCGTGCACGAATCGTGTCGAACGATCATGGATTCGTGGCGAGCAATTTTAATTCGCTTCCATATAAAATATCGAATTATTGTTGCAGAGGAAAAGAGAGAGGAACGAAAAAAGAAAGATGCTTTTTAACTAACTAAAACGTTCCTGATGAATTAAAAATTAAAAAGTTACATAATTTTAACACACTGCGATATTGTTATACTGTTGTCACGAAACGATATATTTAATATTTTTATTAAAAGTAGAGAGAAGTTGAACGAAACGAACGTCTCGTTATAACTCGTGATAATAATTACGCAAAGTTAAGAATTTGATCAACCTTTTTCGCTATTGTTGTTGAGTTTACAAACAGCTTTTCATAAATTTATCTTAAAGAGAGAATAAACAAGGATGAGAGAGAATAACGAATAAAGTAACACCTGAAGAGTGTAATGAATCGAGATTAACACGCTTCTTTGAAATTATTTTTTCCATACGTTACGCACGAACGCTTGAGAAAAAGTTTAAAAATGGATTCGTTGAATTTTCAATTTAAGAAAGAAAAAAAATGTTTTCTCTATTTAAAAAAAGAGGGAGAGAAAGGAAGGTAGTATACTATCGATATCTCCGACATCCGGAAAAATTCCAATATGAACCATCAAAATTCCTCCAAGTTGGAAATGGAAATGAATCAGCAATGGAACGCGTTACAATCGCATCGAAATTCGATCTTTCGGCTGGATAATCTTCTTCTGAAAAGCTGAAGCTCGCTATTCACACGGAAAGGTATCAACATCGGTGTAAACACACGAGCGAGTCGTGGAACAGAAGGCACATAGATCATCCGATAGATCGCCACGTCTAGATCGTCTAGATCGATGTCGGCCAGTTGATGAATGCGAAATGCGATGAATATGTTTTCAACGGATCTCGACTGCGTTTAATCGTCGAGATATTCTCTATTTTATCAAGGAATCTCTGAATCTCTTCTGTTCCTCGTCGTAAATCTCATCTTATTTTTAATTTAAAAATAGAAATTTCGTGTTAATAGAATTATTTTAAAAATTATTTTCCTATTTAATAGAAAAGTTGCAAGAATCTCCATTTCCTTTTCCTTTTCGAAAGATTTATCGATATCTGGACTAATGGATTCTTAAATCCATATAAATATTTGTTCGAAAACTAAATGTTTGTAATCGAGATCATCTCTCTGGAAAAAATATTCCACGACGAAATTCCTTTAAATTTGATAACGAATTAATTTATTTATTCTTTAAGAAAATTCAAAGAAAATTAATTTCTCACGTTTCCATTCTACGTTTCACAATTAAATATGAATATTCGTTCTCTCTCGTGATACGATGACGACCGGTTCAAGATCAAAGGCATGCCTACTCTTGTTAACGTAATCACATTTTTCAATTGTTTAAACAGTCGAATGGCCCTCTGTGAGAATTTCTAGTATTTCCGAAAGAGAGTAACATTTTTTTTCATTTTCCAACAAATAATATACAAATTTCTCTTTCGTTTCATTCTCCATTTACTTTTTTTCGCTCGAATGAACGAAACAAGATTTTCTTTAAACAACATTTCATTCACCTTGCTAGACATAAATTATGCAATAATCCTTCCTTATCGAGTGATGTTGAAAACTGAACTCATCTCGAGTATTTTTCCTCCTCGATTTTTCCTCCTTCTCGATCGATTTCTCTCTTCGTCACACTCGTCGCAACTTGATAAATATTATAAACGATCTGATGAAAATATTACGTAATCACGCGATTCTTCCATCTTTCCGCTTCTTTCTCTTCTTTCGTCCGTTCACGATTCAGGGAACGCAACGAAGGAACGAGAAATTTCTCTTCCACTTTCTTTTCTCGCTGTTTCGTTTCATCTTTTTTTCCCTTCCGTCATCCGTTCAAAATTCCACGCGCACCGTTCTCCTCCTCCTTCGCCTCCAAGAAGAAGAAGAAGCAATATCCTGTCGATCAACTCGATAAAGTCTAGCGGATAAATGAATGAATAATCTCGCGACAACGCATCCCTTTTGCCCCTCGTGAACTTGTTAAATAAAATTCTCGACCGACGAAGGGAGCCGATCATTTGATTTATTATTAAACTTCGTGCTAAGAAGTTGGCTCGCGTGTGCCAACCGTTCAAATAGAAACGGCTGATTTACAATCTTTTCCAATATAGCTGTTCCTACTATTAACCGTGAAAACGAACCAACTTATAAGGCGATTCTATTTTTCTTTCTTTCTTTCTTTCTTTCTTTCTTTCTTTGCGACCAAGTTTGATTTAGTGCCCTTAGGCGTGTGAGTTTTACGAGTGAGTTCGCTTTAAAAAATTAAACGCAGAATCGTTAACGCGTGCCGCAATTTTTTTTACGATTTGTCGTGTATAAACAATGTTGTGTAGCTTTATCGGAAAAAGCTACAATATATTTTCGAAACGAAAATCATTTCTAGCCAAATGGAAATGTATCGCTCCGTTCGAACCATTTTTCCTCCCGATTCTGATAACGATCGCTTCGCCGAACGAAATTTTCGTCGGTCGAATGGTTCGTAATCGAGTATTCACCGTATATTTTATATTTGTCGTCATTGTTCCATACGCCGGTTCTTGTTTTGGTTAATGTTCGACGCAAAGGTGATATTCCAAAAAAAAAAAAAAAAAAAAAATAATATCAAACAACGTCGAAACAAATATTCCAGATTCGAAAAAAATGTATCGTAATTGATATTTCCTGAATCGATGATAACGAAAAACAGTTGGCGATTCATATAGATACACGTTGCGTATCATCAAACGCTATCTATATCTGGTTGGCTTGATTTTTTTGTTATAATTATTACAGAGAAAATATCTCTTTTTTAATATTTTTGAAAAAAATTTTCATTGTTCAACTTTAATGTTATTCTCTATTTTTTGGGTGATAAATATACCGGGAAAGATAAAAAGATAAGTGAAAAAAAAGTTTTAACATCAGGAATAAGAAATATCAGTTATTCTTCGTAAAAATATATTGTCACACGTTCGCTATTGTCGCAATGTTCAATGGAATATTGTTTTTAGCACGTATATCAACGAGATATTTGTATGTCTCTCTATCGATTGATTTATACTACTGCAGGATACAAACTCCATCTAAAGATTCTTCGATGGTATAAATTAACTTTTACTAATATGAAAAATTTATTTATCGGTATTTTCAACAACTGATTAATAAAATTATTAAAGTGTATAAATAAAATCAGATATACAATTTTGTGTGATACCTTTCGTAATTAAATTTCTCTATCTTTCAAATTTATCATTTCGTATTAAATTTAATTACTTCGTGATAAATGATATATTTTGCTTTTTTACAAATAATTATATAGATAATGATCATAACAGATTTCGTTTCATTTACTTTTATCATGCAAGTAGACGATGAAATTTTTTCAAAATTTAATAATAATTGATGTTTAAATAAATTTAGAAAAAATATATATGTGTAATTTAAAAAAATTTTTTAAAAAACTAATTTTTTATAAAAATTCATATAAATCATATACACGAATAATAATGTTCGTTTCTTGCTCTATTTTTATATTCCTTCTTACTCTATCACATATTCCAAATTTAAGAATTTTTATTTTATAATTAATCTACTGCGTTTTGTTTTCTGAATTCTATCCGAATTGTTAACTAAATAGGTATTGCCGGTAAGTTAGACATCGATTAAAAAGTTTCCGCGGTCAGCGCCATCTCGCGTTTGGATCACCGAAGCTTCGACTCGTTACTAGCATAGCAGAATAGGCAAGGAGGTATGCGAAGTCGTAGACAAGGAAAGCACTATTGCGCGAGAAGGATAGACAGCTTTCCCCCACCACTGCGGAAACGATACATGGAATATTAATTAATTACTCGTTTTTTACGCAAAATTTCTATACTTTTAAGATCGCATCTTGAAGCTAGAACTTCAGACAACTTTCCAGTATCAATTTTAATGGTAAATTCCTTGTCATTAATTAATTATTAACGATTAATGCGTTCTACGTTCTAATCAATCGAAGTCGCCATATTGAAAATTCATTAATTACGCGCTTTCTACGCAAAATTTCGGCACTTTTGAGATCGCATCTTGAAGCTAGAACTTCAAACAAGTTTCTCGTATCAATTTCAATCTAAAATCTTTTGTATTTATTTATTTATTAACGATTAATACCGATTAACGCATCATACGTTCTAATACATCGAAAACGCCATATTGAAAATTCATTAATTACGCGCTTTCTACGCAAAAATTCGACACTTTTGAGATCGCATATTAAAGTCAGAACTTTACACGAGTTTCTCGTATCAATTTTAATATGATGTTTTATTTCATTAATTATTTATTAATAATTTATTGAAAACGCGTCTTCAATATATTAGAATATATGACACGTTATCGTTATTAATCGTATTATAATTAATTAACGACAAAGAATTTTATATTAAAATTGATAAGAGAAACTCGTGTCAAGTTCTAGCTTTAATACGCGATCTTAAAAGTATCGAAATTTTGTGTAGAAAGCGCGTAATTAATGAATTTTCAATATGGCGTTTTCGATGTATTAGAACATATGACGCATTAATCTTTAATAATTAATTAATAACAAGGAATTTTATGTTAAAATTAATACGAGAAACTTGTTTGAAGTTTTAGCTTTAAGATGCGATTTTAAAAGTATAGAAATTTTGCGTAGAAAACGAGTAATTAATGAATCTTCAATATGATGTCTTCGATGTATTAGAACGTATGACGCGTTAATCGTAATTAATCGTTATTAATTAATTAATGATGAAGAATTTTATGTTAAAATTGATACGAGAAACTCGTGTGAAGTTCTCACTTTAATATGCGATCTCAAAAGTGTCGAAATTTTGCGTAGAAAGCGCGTAATTAATGAATTTTCAATATGGCGTCTTTGATTGATTAGAACGCATGACGCATTAATCGTTAATAATTAATTAATGACAAGGAATTTACCATTAAAATTGATACTGGAAAGTTGTCTGGAGTTCTAGCTTCAAGATGCGATCTTAAAAGTATAGAAATTTTGCGTAAAAAACGAGTAATTAATTAATATTCCATGTATCGTTTCCGTAGTGGTGGGGGAAAGCTGTCTATCTTTCTCGCGCAATAGTGCTTTCCTTGTCTACGACTCCGCATACCTCCTTGCCTTTTCTGCTATGCTAGTAACGAGTCGAAGCTTCGGTGATCCAAACGCGAGATGGCGCTGACCGCGGAAACTTTTTAATCGATGTCTAACTTATCGACAAAATGTATTTCATTCACAATTGAGATACAATTCGAAATAGAGACGAATTAATTATAATGTAAAAATATTAGAGCGGATAAAATATTAAATTTAATTTAAAGTAAAAAGGAATAATAGAGTAAGAAAAGAATATTACTATTTATGTTTGTGATTTATATAGATTTTTATAATAAATTAACTTTTTTATAAATTAAATATATATATTTTTCATATATATTTTTGTATTTTTTCGGTACTTTTCAAAAATATGAGCTTAAAGGATTAATTACGTAAATGATAAGTACTAGACGGATAAATATAATTAATATTAAATAAAATGGAGAAAAAAATGTTCTTTCTGGAAATGTGTTGCCTGAAAAGTTCATAAACGTAAGTATAAAAGGTAAGTATATTAAATTTTAAAACATATTTTTCCATTTCTTGGAAGTAACATCAAATTCCTGGAAATTCCGAAATTCTTCCGAAAATAATATCAGATTTTTGGAATTTTCGTTTCTTTACAAACATCGGTCTGTTTATTTTGATTTTCAATGCTTATTTACAAAAATTTTCGGAAATTTTCGTTTGTTTACAAACCCTGATTTGTTTGTTTCTCTTTTCAATGATTATTAGTTACATTTTTTTTGCGAGAATTCTTGGAAATGACGATTAATTCCTGGAATTCTCGAAATTCGTTCGTTTTTTCTGATCGTTTCATTAATCTTCGAAATATACTTACCTTTATACTTATTATTATACTTACCTCTACAATTTCCATTTCTTGCGATATTGAATTTTTTTTTTTTTTTTTTTTCTTGACGGTTTTCTTAATTCCAAGTATACTTACCTTTTGAGTCTTTCAGTATTTGAAATACTAAATTTTTGTCATAATGTTATAATGTAATAATGTTATAATGTAAAGGATACTGGAATATGCCGGAACGTCTAATTTTTATCATCTAGAATATTTTCTGAATTGTTTTTGATAATGTGTTAAAATATTTCAGAGGGAAATAGCTTCCAAGAAAGACGCGTCCTGATGTAATTAATTTTTTCCTACGTGGACACGTAGAAGTTTTTAGTAAAAGTCAACCTTGTTATCCTATATGGAATTATATGTTTTTTAATGTCCAAACAACGCAATTCTCCTTTTTTTTTTTTTTTCTAAAAAAATGTCAATCTTAAAAATATTAAATTAAAAAAGTACTAAGTTTAAGGGATAATAAAATAGTCTTTTAAAAGTTTTTTCACAAGAAACAGGATGGATTACATCTATTAATGTATGCAAAAGTATAGTAAAAGTCATATAATTCCATTGAAAAGGAATAATTTGACCGATCTTTTACAAAGAAGATCATATCATATCATTTTTCCATCTGAAATATTTTTCAATATTATCAAAACTAAACGAAACATTTTATGATTAGATTAGATCAAAACGGATAAAGAGGATGTAAAAGGAAGAAAGAAATTAGGGAGATTAACGATCGAACCGATCGAACGAGTTTTAATCGTGAATTCGAGACGGCATCGTCTTTCTAAACAAAATAATCCATCGTCTTCTTTTCTAGAAGAATGGTCAGAAACTTGGTCAAAAAATAAATATACGTTTAGTTTCGCGAAACAAGACTCGTTGCCTCGTTTATCCTGACGTTGAACCTTAAAACAATCATTCATTTCTGTTAATTTAATACTGGTTATTCCGTTCACGTTCGGAATGGTAGTCGGTAGACGTTAAATTAGTTTATTCGAAATGGTAAGTTTCAATGAAACGTGATCGTTTTAGCGAATCAGCGTGACGTCAACTGTAACGATGAATTAAAAATAGATTCCATGAACGGAACTTATGATATATGTATATATATATATATACACACACACATAGAATTTCTTGTTTATGAGAAGATTTCAACTTGGTTATTTATGGGTGACGAACTTGCGAATTCTAATTAAGGATTAAAAAGATCTCTCCCAGTTTTCGGAGAGAGATCTCTAAATGCTGGGATTAAGAGACATTTTCTCTCTCTCTCTCTCTCTCTCTCTCTACGTGAATCTTTTTCAGCCTCGTTCCCTGAGCGAATCGTATTTTTCGCTTCGTTTCTAGAATTCGAAGCTTTATTATTACGTTAATGCATAGAGTTGAACCTGTAATTAATTTCACCAAGAGAAAAAAATAAAAATTAATAAATCAAGAACAAATGTTTCACGAACATATTATCAAATGTATACTTGAAATGATCGATTAATTAAAATGATCGTAAAGAGATACGAGATCACCTGTCATTTCGGGAGAGGAAGAGGAAAAAGGAATGGTGCACAGGATGAAAAAAATAACTTTTCCTCTTGATCCGCGCTTACTCGTCGTCGTAAACATCGTCGTCGGATGACGACAAAATCGATCGACCAGTTTATCGTTCCTTCACCTGTCCCCTTCGATATCTCGAATTAAATCGCGGCTGGAGGCAGCAAACAGGGGCGACCGAATGGCCGTTCGTAAATGAGAAAAAATAAAGAGAGAGAGAGAGAGAGAAGGAAGGAAGAATCGTTACGGGCGTAACTCGCGAGTCGTAAAAGAAAAAAAGAAAGAAAGAAAAAAGAAGAAGAAGAAGAAGAAGAAGTGTAGTAATTTGTATCGACTCACCAGATATTGAGGAACTTTTCTCGCACCTTCCGCTTCATGCTGTCGCTCTTCCGTCGATACTGCAATCTGCGGCAGGAATCCGCGTAGAGAGGCTCCGGAAGCTGTTTGTAGAAACCTGAAAGTGGCAGCGGTCTCGAGATTGAACCCTTCTAAAATCCTTCCAACCTTCCCCTACGTTTTCCTCCTTGATCGAAATACCTCCCTTCCCGTTATTTATCCACCGCCAATTATTATCTCCAATTTTCGAGAGTTTGTCATACGAGAAAATTACGCGGGGAAAAATTGTGTAATTGTTGATGTACCGTTGAGGTAAAGGTCGATGAGCGCGTGTGGGTACGGATAATACGCGTTTGGCCAGGAAGCGAAGATAGGAATAGCTGGGACGGTTCCTTGCACGGGCAAATATTTATTCAGCGGCAGACGCGTTGGACCGATGCGCTGTTTATTCGCGCGTATATCCATCGTCTCGGGCGGATCGCAATGATTTTTCCGTTCGCCCTAAGTGGTTGGAAATTTTTCCAAATCACCTTTTCGTTGGGAAAAATAATAATAATGATTCATGGAGGAAGGAAGGAAGGAAGGAAGGAGAAGAAACGTTTGTGTCGAGAAAAATTGGATTGGATATCGAAAAAAAAAAAAAAAAGAAAAAAACGAACGAGGCCGTTGTTTCATTTTTCGGACAGGGGGCGAGAGAGAGGAGCGTGGACAAAAGAAGAGAAGAGGAGGGAGCGAGGAGAATGAAAAATTCGAAAGGTTTGATCCTTTATTTTTCGACCACTTTGTGCAATTTTGCGCACGAACGGTGTTTTCGCGCCACCGTCTACCGGATTAAATTATACACGGAACCAGGAATGATTCACCTTTGTTTCCAGATATTCAATTCCCATTTTTCAATCGGTCAATTTCGTATCGTCGACCTTCGGAACGATCGAAAAAAGGAAAAAGTTGCGCGAGAGATGCAAAGAAAGTAACAATAAAGGGCTTCTTTTTAAAAATATATATTCCTTTTTTTAACGCCAGAAGACGATCGTTTCGCAATCTTCTTAAATTCTTCGATTAATCAAAATTTTTAATAAGCAAATTTAATATGGTTGCGAGAGTATACATACACACATACATACATATGTATATATATATAGAGGCAAACTTACTCAGCCAACTGAGTTGGTCGTTGTGCTCCAACTTGTTCTTGAAACTGTCGACCTGCCGCTTCAGTTCACGAAGAGCGAACGAAGGCGATGCGTACAGAGCTTCTTGATGCTCCCGAAGTTGCCGTTCCAAGGCCGCCACACGTCTCTCGAGAGCCCACAGCACTTCCGCCTCGATCACCCCCGACGAGGCCGGATGAGCTCCGACGATCTTAAAAAAGAGGAAATATACTTCTTCCAGCCAACTTCCATCAAATCGGCCGCGTCCTTTTAACCATCTCAACCTCGATCACCCTTCTTCCAATCTAAATGATAAAAGGGTATCGCTGTTGCGTTCCATTTTCAATTTTAATTTAAAGAAGAAGAAAAAAAAAAAAAGAAGAAACAAAGGGACTGCCGCGATCCAAAATTAACGCGAAACGCGTTATGCGCGTACTTGAAAATAATTTACACGCGCGTATACAACGTATAATTATTAAAAAAAGAAATAATAATAATAATAATAATAATAATAATAATGAAACAAAATAATTCAACGTAATTTAATTATACCTACGTAATTACTGCAACCGGTGTAATATCCATTTGCATCGTAATTATTTTTTCACCTTCAATTTAACGTTTATTATTAAAATTAATGCCTCGTCAAGGGAGAAGAGAGAAATTTCGCGGAGAGAGATTAAATTTCGCGCGGATCATTGAGCGCAGAGCGAGATATGATTCCGCCGAATCTCGAAGAAGGAACATGATTTTATCGTCGATCGATTAATCGAGAGGATCTCGACACCGTCTCTTCTCGATACATCGCGAAACGAAGAGAAACTTTTCAATACGAGATGGTGGAAAAGTTTCGACAAACACATTCCTCCTCTACTTTTAAAATTAGAAATAAACTTAATGCACAATTCTCGAAAAATTTCTATCCCGGGATCAAAGCCGTTAATTTAGAAGAAAAAGAAGAGGAAAAAAAGGGCTTCGAGTTTCTTGGCATTACAATAGGGAAGAAAAAGCCATTCCTTATTCTATCGTATAACGATCGGATAAAAGTTTTTCGATTCGAAACGACTTCATCGACGTTAAAAAAAAAAATTACACAAGTGAAACGAGGAAATGCGAAAAGATCGGTGAAAGTATGAAAGAAATGGAAATATATATATAGGCGATAATACAAGAAGTGCGCAAGAATCGTTACCTGAAGGACATAGGGAGAATCGGGTGTGTTCGCCGGCAAATTAGTCGAAATGTTCAACAGTTTGTCCCCTTTGCAAAGCTTCACGATGTCCAGAGGTCCAGCCTCTGCTGCATTCCTAAAGAGTTCTGCAACAAACGTATAAGGAAATTGTCAGAGAAATCGTTATCGTTAAAGGAGGATTTTATAATAATTTCCAACAACCATGCGTCACAAGCGTCATAAATATTTTATTCTCGAATATACGAGAACATCCGCTCTTACGATATTAAACGCGATTAAACGCGTTTAACGTCGCGAAAAAGTTTCATACAAATATATTTGGAGAGATAACAGAATTATAGAATTATAGAAATATAAAAGTCCAATTATTAATCGGACGGATATGGGGAAACTTTAACGAACGCGCGAAATCAGAATTATTATGCCAATAGCCAAACTTTCAATGGCCAATTAACAATTAATAATATTTCAAAGCCTCGATAAACAAGCTTTTCGATACGATAATAAACCCGAAAATCTCGTTAAAGTCTCGATTAAAGCAATTCAATTCCCCCCCCCCCCCCCCACTCCACAATTTTCGATCGCCTACACATCCCTGAGCCGACAGAGTGCAACGAGAGAGCGTCTACGCTCCGTTCGAACGAACGAACGATCATTTCGATCGTTAACTCTGGTCAGGGTCAAACGTTTCCCCGTGACAATTCCACGGGGGAAAACAAACGACGACGTGGCGTTAAAAAGAAAAAAATAAGGGGAGGGGGGAGAGAGAGAGAGAGAGAGAGAGAGGGAGAGGGAGGAGAAAAATGGCACGGGAAAGCACACAGTCGGCCGTGAATTAATTATTCAAATGGCACCGCTCCAAGCGGTGTATCCTTTCGGTGATATCGAGCGTAACGACATTTTATAAGTGCATGTTTTATTCATCGTTCCGAACGCAGTTGCGCGTAACTCGGCCTAACACGTGCATTATGTCGGCGCAATTACAGCCACGATGCCGGAACGAGCGCTCCGTCGCACTCTTCTCCTCGTTTCCATCCAAATTTCCACCCGAAATTATTATTATTCGCGAGATCGAGAAGAGCCAGCCCGGAGAAAATGATTCTTGTTTGTAAAACGCGTTGCAAATCTGTCCCCCGGGTCCACATTTTCCGTCCCGGTGGCGATAGCTCTCTTCTTAAAACTCGAGGGAGGAATGGAGAGCGTTTGCTCGATCGTTGGAGGTGTGGCTTGCCAAACTGACGTAGAAATTTATCTCACAGTAGCGAGGAAAGTGAAACAAAGATCGATCGGAGTTAACCAGGATTCCGCATATCGAACACTCTGGCCCTCTCCTCTCTGGCTTCGCTACTCCCTCGCTGCCGATAATCCATAAATTTAACCGATCGAGCAAACATCGGCAAGATCTTGATTAACTAACATCGAGGCAAAGAACATCGGTGCATAAATCCCGGGCAAATGAAATTACCATTTAACAACACCGTGCGTGCGTTTCTTACTTCGGCGAGACGTCAAAGTTTTCGAAACGAACGAAACGCTCGAGTTGTTCCCGCCTAATGTTTTATTATATTGAGGAGAATTAACACCGATGTTTTCCAACAACCAATGAATAACCAGAACGAGAACAACGACACTTAATCATCGATTCATCGCAAGTTGGTAAACCGTTTTAACGTAGATTTATACCGATTTATGCGATGCAAAATAATAACAAACAACGAATTATCGAGCGAAAATGATGACGAGGCTAACTTTTTCATTACGTTATTGTTATTTTGCTTCCACTTTGAAAGTGATTAACGCGGGATAAACGGGGAGAAAAGTGAGCGAAGTGGATGATGAAGCCGTTATTCCGTTAAAGAAGATAAAAAGCGAGAAATCGCGTAGCTTTCGGATATAAAAGGGAAGAAAGCGCTAATGGCATTCGGCAGTTGGTTGAAAAAAACAGAAGGGGGAGGGGGTAAAAGTTTCTCGTCGTTTCAGTTATCGACTCGACAAAACGCGAGCTTACTTCTTCGTTCTTCGTATTCAACGCGAAGATTCATGATTCCTCGTGAAAAATGAGTTTTCCACAGCCGGGAATGTCGTACGAGGATCATTTATAAAATCCAGCTGTTGCTTATGCCCTCATTTATTTCTCCTTTTCGTTTTTTCTTTTTTCTCTTTTCTTTTTTACCATATATATTTTTTATAAACATAATGGGAAACGTGGAAAGATATACCATTATCGATTTTAATTAAAATCTTCCTCGCGCGAATTTGGCGAAACACGTTCATACGACGTAATGAAATGTTGTAACAGAAACAGATGCGCGTTTTCACTTGAGAAGGACGCGTTATGAATTAATTTTAACCTGCAATTTGTTTCCTTTTTTTTCTTTTTTTTTTTTCAACAACGACGATATTAAACGATTCGTATTTAATTAGAATTGTGAGGAGAGGTATAACGTTTAATTTATCAACTTTAATTTTCATTCTCTTATGTATCTGTTAAATATTAAATTAATTACTTTTTACTTCTTGAGATCGCGAAGAGAAAAACAAGGAATTTACTTTTTATGTTCTTTAACGAAATATAAGTTGGCGCAGATTGAATCGACTGGTTGCTCCAAGTAAACCTTCTGAAATACTTGTATGGGTTAATTAATAAGAATCTTTTCAAAAGAATCCTCTTCGAAAGAAAACTTGCATAAATTTATCCCTCCCTTCGAAATTTGTGCGTCGTGAGTTTCAATTATAACAAGGAACAAAGAAGTAAGACAACAATAAAGACATCGATGAGAAAAAAATATTTATCGATATGATTTCCTTCGTTATCTTTCTCCTTTTTTATCACACCTGTGATCGCAAGAAGAAAGAGTAATTACGAACAAAAAAAGTTTTTACAAACAAATATTCTTTCGCTTAAAAATGTAATACAAATTAACTAAATACTAAAGATAAATTACAAGAAACCCAATTCTTCGAGTGAAAAATAACTTTTTCCAACGAACGATTATTTCTCTGATAAAATTCTCTTTGTGTCTAGAAAAAAAAGAAAAAAAACCTTTTTTTTATAGACAGGGCAGGAGAGAATGAAAAAGAATAGAAAAGAAGAAAGAAAAAAATTTGTCGCCGAACTTGATTAAATTTTCTTGCTCGTGGTTCAAATTGAGAAAAAAAAAAAAAAAAAAGAAGAAGAAGAAGAATCGATAGGACACAACATCATACACCAGCTATCAAAGCTATCCATGATGATTCTGATTCAACGATCCTCCGCATTGATCCTCAGCGCCGATGAAAAGTGGCACTGGCGCCAACAGATTTCTTGTTGACGTTTTTCAGCCTCGGCCAAATATGAAATAGAATTTTGAAAACAAGCCCTTTGTAAAACGAGATCCCGTGGTAATTCGTTTCAACGGTTGAAACTCGAATAAAATTGGAAGGGAAAAAAGTGGATCAACCGGAGAGATGAAAGAATGGAAGCGGGAAAATATTTCAGGGATGTTTTATCTCAACTTTCACCCTCGTTCCATGCGTTAATTTTAAAAAATGCCACGGGAAATGTCGGTTTCTATTTTCTCCCCTCCCCAATCGTAAAAATTCTCCCCTTGTGGGGAATCGTTTCGGTTATTTGAACCGAATGGAAAAAAAAACTAGAAAGCATCCCTGAACGAACGAGAAAATCCTGAATTCGAGCGGCAGTGGATGGTGGAATACGGCTGGTGCTTCGATTCTTACGAGACACGTTATGCGCGTGGGGAACATTTTTCGAGAGAAAACGCGTGCATGCGCATTAGAAGAAGAAGGAAATCGTATCCAATCGATACCAATTTTTCTTACCGATTATCGTCGATTTCGTCGTAAAAAGCTCGTTTCTTTTTCTTCTTTTTTTACAAAAATTTAGATAAATAAAAAATAGCGGAGATCGGAGTTGCGAGGAGGAAAGCGACGAAAGGAATGAAAACGGGCAGCAGAGGAGAAGAAAAATTGCACGGTTCGTGTTGTTCCAATATTCATGAACTTCCTGTACACCCGTTGTGCACGAGAAGCAACGCGGACCAAGGAGTGCGACTCGCGTACCCACGCCCACGCGTGCATTTCAATGGAGGCCGCTAATTAAACCGAAACTGTTCATAGCGTGGCGCGAACGATATTTACAACCCTACTATCTTTCGAATTCCACTTAAAATCTAAAAACGGAAATGATACTACACCAGCCTGTTTTCATTAAACATTCGACTCTTTTCCACGTTTCGTCGAATTAATCAAATTAATTAACCAATTGGGAAAACTCGATTCCTTTCGCGGTATTTCGTTGTTGAAAATGTAACCATTGTTAAGATAGATATAAAAATTTTCGGAGAGCAAACTTTTTAAAATTCGAATTTTACTTCCACTTCTAAAAAAAAATATAACCAAAAAAAATGTACGACTTTTCGATAAAACTTGTAAAATCCGCGCGACTCTTCTTTTTTACGACGCTATAAATTTAAAAAATTTTTATCCCGACAAATCTTACGCGTCTTGTTTTTTCTTTCTCTCTTTTTTTTTTTTTTTTTCAAGATTTACGCGACAATATTCACGATCGAGAGGGAATCTTGAGCGCGAACATAAAACGAGCCGACCCAGAAAAAGGGGGCGAATGAACGATTCGCGGGCAACGATGGAAACAGTGGCCGGTTTATTGGTTGTTGGCCAACCTGCCGGCGATTCTGTTCAAATTTCCTGGACAAGCCAAATTCGTCAAAGGATACGCCGCCCCAGTTCGAATCGAGTTGATTAACTTTTTGCACAGTGTTTCTTTAACAGGTGGAAATTGGCGAAATCGATTGATCGGTGTTCGAAAGATCTTTTCTCTGGGAAAAGATTCGTTTTTTCGTTTTTCCTTCCCAAACGAATAAATATCGTTTGTCGTTCTTTGAAAATATCGGGGCGAATCGATAAATAATCATCTGAAATCATATCGAAACTCGCGAAGATGGAAGAAGGAAAGTAGTAAAAAAAAGAAACATAGACGCACCCTTATTTGACTTCGAACTATCGCACTCGCACTAATATTATTGCACGTGTGGGTGGATAAGTATTAAAGCAAACAGTAAAGAGGAAAGATAAAAAAATTTACGAAATAATAAAGTCATGGGAAGAACAACCCTTATAAAAATAAACTAAAACGCGATCCAGTTATTTCAGTTTATGAAATTTTAATGCAAAATCTATCTATGATTAAGACATTATTGTGTTAAATACGAACAATTTTAATTTCTACGTAAAATACGTGTTGATAAAAATAAAACGAAATCGTTGAATAAGATCGAGTTTAGATATTAATCGTTGTATAAAGGTATTTACGTTTCCACGATAAGATCGTGGAATTAAACGTTTAATTAAAATCAACCATACGTGTTCCAAAAATCTATTGGAATTCGATATTTCGTAAAAAAATTTTCCAAATAGCTGTCTACTATAATTGCTGGAAAATCCTGGAAAAAAGTCCATCGTTTGTATGAAAAAAAATTATATATAAAAAAAAAAAAAAAAAAAAAATTGTGATTTAAAACCCGTTTACGCGGAATAATAGAATGCATTTGTGACGTGAAATCTCTTCGAATAACCGAGATGCAAAGAAATAAAACATTTTGTATATACCATATTTACTATAAATGTTGTAATTATTTCATAAAGCATTTCATTATCCTTTCATCGAGACTCGTAAAAGTCAAAGATAAAATTTTAAATTCACGAAATAAAAGGACCAATTAATGGAAATTTTATAACGAAAATAAAAATCTCGATACATTTTTTTCTTTCTTGCATATGTTCATCGCGAACCAACGTTTAATACGTGGAAAATCAAGTTAAATTCGAAAACTAGCTTAAATTTGATATTTCAAAATTTCCAACCAGCGCATCTTGAGCGCAAAATCGGCTTACCGAATCCTCCATCTAAAATTAACTATCACTAATGCGCGGCCCTCGTCCAACATCGTTCCAAACTCGTGTCACGTCACAACTGGAATTAAATCGATGTTTAGGTCGCGAATAGGAATTTTCCAAACGAGAAAAAAAGCGACCCCACCGTCAATTACACTTGTCCAAATTACGAAATCAAATATTAGGCCGGCCACCGACGTGGAGGATAATAGAGTCTGAAATTAGAACGGGAGGAACGGTCGAAGATGGAATAGACGGCGTACCTTGGACAACCTATAAAAATCGAGGGCGCTATCGTTTGCCGAGTAAACTCTTTTAATTGAACACGGGGGTGGCTAAGAGTCTATGCTCTTTCCAGATACCACCGATCATTTCGATCAATGGATGGAATTAGAAAGAATTAGCTCGACGGAACGAAAGAATTCTCTCGTTCTGTTTGAAATTACGATTATCCTTTGCGTAACAGTTTTTTTTTTTTTTTTAGAAATCGAGGAGAATTTTTCCTCGAATGTAATTTTCGATGAATCACAGAATGCAGAGCGCGTGCGAACGATTGGATTGGACAAAAGTTTCGAAATCGTCGAAATGGATGAGTTATTTTTACAATATTTCGAAATTGACGATTTAGGTATGTGTTGTTAGAGTTTATAGAACTATGATGTTTCCAATACCTTTTTTGTAATTTTTTTTTTTTTTTTTTTTTTGATTGACAAATAACTATTGCTTTTTGTAGTTATGTACTGTTTCTTTTTTTTTTTTTTGTAATCTTTTGTAGAATTCATATTCGATTTATATCGATGGACATTTTAAAAGTATTTTATTAATAATCGTTTCGTTTGGAATATTCGTCTCATCCGATATTCATTTATCAATTGATATCCAATTTCGCGAATTCGTTAAGAGGGACGGATCAATTCGCAATTCTTCGATGCCTTCAATTTTCATCGAAAGAAATCGGTGGAACGTGGTTGGTTTTAACAAATCTTTCGTAAAATGGAATGGCCCAAGAGAACGTTGTTCTCTAGCAACGAATCTAAATCGTTAAAACTTATTTGAATCAGTAACGATTCGAATTCCATCGGTAGACTCACAGCCATTCTTAGAAAATCCCTCTTTCTCCGTGCAAAAGAGTAACGTTACTGATAAAGCGATCGTGAATCGCGATCTCTTCCGCAATAAAGAAAGTACGTCCCTCGAACGAGTACGTTCATCTCCTCTTTCTTCGTCGCACGTACGTTTACCAATCGTAATCACGTTTCTTATTCAAAGAACAAAAGGAGAGGAGAGAAAGGAAGAGGGATGGGCAGAAGGGATAGAAGCCATTTCGCGATGTACGCTTCGCGTTCGCCATCGTTTCGAAGGAGATTTATTTGACCAAATGTACGAAAGGGTATTTCCAGACGAATCGTCGACTCCATGAATTATATTCTCCGCCATCTCGATTCCTAATTCCTTTGAAACAGCGTAGAGTAAACTTCGAATTGCAGAGGGTAGGGTAAACGAGCAATCGACAATCGTGTTACGTGATGTTGCGTACAAACGATGCAAAGCACGCGAGTATTACCCGAAATGAGGTTAAATTACCCTGAAACGTCGGCTGTGACTTTGGCTGTTTCTCCAAAGTAGCCTCCCTCCCCAGCCTCACTTTCGATTCCAAGGAACATTTACGGTGGCCAACTTTCGGTGGTCGGTCGAATCGATCAAAGTCGTCGATCGTGTTCAAACTTCCTCGATTAAAAGATCCTGTTTATACCGGATCGATACTTTGATCGACGAACCAAACGTTGTTTCGCGAGTAAACACAGCTCTACGAGCTTGCAAAGATAGGAGAAGAGTTTAAAATATCCAAAAAGTATCGATCAATTATACGCAAAATCGCAACGAAATTCGATGCATATCGATGTTTCCGCAAGAGAGAGAGAGAGAAGAAAAACATAAAGGTATCGGTGAAACGAGTGGTAATAAACTAAACTTGGCTATCCAAGTAAAATCTGCCCAACCCGCATCCCCTCGATCTAAGTGGTTCGAAAGTTAAGTTACCGATGGAAATCAAATGGTTGGTCTTCCTACCTTCTCCTCGTTTCGCTCGTCCGCTTGCACGATTGTACGCGCGAGAGGTTTGCGCGAGCGACAGTTGTTGCGGCTGGTTTGTCCTGGCTCACACGACGCGGCTCCGTAACGAAACGAAACGAACGTGGTGGCACATATACAGAGCGAAAGAAGGGGGAGAGCTATCTTCCGACCCGTCCATTGGCTCTAATAGGATAATGAAACGTGAATCATGGATGTACGGCGGACGATTATATTTTTATTGTGACCCACGCTCAATTTATTCATTATTTTGTTGAGGCCAATATCATTGGTACGAGGTGTAGGAAGCCATTGCTGGTCGGAAAGCATCGCTCGAGAGTTCCTACGGGTCCCCGTGCTACTATTACTTTTTATTATACCACGACGAATTAGAAAATAAACGTATAAATGGATTGGCTACATCCTCCGCGTACTCGTAACGATCGTGTAATTAGCTAAGACCGATCTCACGGGAAATCGCCTCATCGCCAACCCTCTCCCCATTCTCATCCTTCTCTTCCACGATTCGCCAATTTATTAGATACCCAAGAATCGAGAGATCGTTTAAATTCGATTTAACAACGATTATCGATCGAAGATCAATCGCGATTGAGGGAGCCATCTTGTGGTTATATCGAAAGTTTTGCGATAGTATATGCGCTAATTGTCTTCCAAGTTACCGCCAACTTTGTGAGCGAAACGTGTTGCGCGTTACAGAGTAGCTCGTTTCGATAAAGGAGTTCGATCGATCGATCGATTTCGATACAACGATATAACAACATTCTAGATAGGAGGAAGGTTAATTAATAGAGCGGAAAACAAAATATACTGTACACGTTTCTAAAGCAATTTTACCGAGTTTTTAAATAATATTTATGACATTTTTTTTTTTTTTTTTTTTTTAGAAATCTTCTTCCCAAACCCATTAAATCTCGAACGAATGAACGAGGAGACCGGAAACCTGTGCTGACCGCAGAAAAAACCAGTTCATCCTAGCGCGGTGGTGTGCAATCATTGTCGATTTTCACTTGGTGCGCGAGCCAACTTTCCACGATTCCGACCGGAAATCGACTGCATCGAAATTGTCGACAGTCGACGGGGCTGGCTTCCGGAACTCTCCAGTAAATGAGACTGTCACGCTGTAAAATTGACTGACCGATTATTCCATTTTCAGAAGAATCGAACACGAATTCGCCCGAGTATTGGAAAAGTACGATATAATTTTACGTGATCAAATTTTAAGATTTATTTGTTCTTTTTTTTTTTTTTTTTTTTTTTTTTCTACAGATTTGCTGTGATCGAAGCAATGAACAAAGCTTCGAGATACGTGGAAAATTGGAGAAGAGAGTACGGGGAAAAGAGTCGAAAAGAAAATTTTACCGCCACAGATCTTAGGAAGTGTGCACAAACTTTAGTGCACAACAATCGTTACAACTTATTCTTTTGTATAAAAGTTACGACTCGTAGGGATATAAAATCATTACGATTGTATAGAAATTATTTTCAAGTCGGAATGAATCAAATTTTTGTTGAATTTGTTTAATTGATTTTTCATTTTTTTTTTTTCTTTCTTCGTTTTATTCTCGCGGGGATATAAATCTTTCCGTTACGATTAAACGATGCAATTATATTTACGACCCTCTGGACGAGTCTAAGTTTCACCAAGGAAGATTGAAATGAGAATTTTAAGCAGTCTAGAGTATACATTTCTTCGTGAAAAGAATCTTCTTCAATTCTTTTCGCAATGGTAACTCGAGAGAAACGCGAGGAAGATAAATGTTGTAGCGCAGAGCGCAAAAACGTTGGATTACGAGATTGACTACTGAGACGCAAAGCCGATTGGTGAACAGTGGTACGTGGTTTTTAAATGGAAATATGGCATTCGTCCACCAAGGCACCACGACCAACTAAATGTCGCGACGATATATTGCAAAAATGTCAACCAAATGTTACTTTCGTGGAGTGCAAAACACGGCCGCCCGTGTATTTTTTCACGTCGTGCAATCATTAAAAACTATACAGATTGAGTGAAAATAAAAATTCGTTTCAACCCCTTGAAATTGAAACTTTTCGAAACGATATATATTGCGTTACACGATAAAGGAATATACGTAATTTTTTTTCACGTTTAAACAATAATGAAAATCGAAAACGAAAGATTACGAGATATGTATATATATATATATCGTCCCTCGTTTCTCTCGAATGAAAAATTATCTGAAAAAGGTTAATATATCTTGAATAGGGAATATTAAGTTAATGTCGCACAAATGGACGATGAGAAAACATAGAAAAAACTTTTAATCTTGTCAATGCAATTTTGTCGAGTAATCCACTTATTTCTACTCAATCTACTTCTTTTCATCATCGATAACATTCGTAACTCGTCTCATCTTTCTAAATCGGTGTATGTTCGTGATATTTAGACTATCATCCATTCGCGTCATTGTTGCATCAAAAACTGGGAAAACTTTCTGTGAACGTATAAAATATCGCAAACTCGATTGTAATACTTTTAGCCGAACGTGATGCATAAAAAACCTTTTGAAATCGATGATATGAAATAATGTTACGTGGTTCAAAAAATATTACAATTAATTAACCGTATAAAAAGAATGCGATAAAAATAGAAGGCAAGAACGTGGAAAATTCTTATCTTTTTTTTTCAAGCGAGCATCGAGTGTATCTTGATTGGCAAGAAATCTTCAGGTTAAAGTTCATTCTTATGTTCACGAAAAACCATCTTCTCGATACACTTGGAACAAACGTGCTCGAGGTCGAGATAAAGGATGCTTGTAACTACGGCTTGATTGATTTCGAGGCGGAGTTACACGGGGCCACCTTCATCTCTCTAATCGATACATTTGCGCGGTTATATACACGGTTTATTGTACCAACTAACCGCATAAATACACCGTGCACGCTTCGTTATACAGTTGTGTGTAAAAGTCTTGCAAGCCTTACAATGAAAATTGAAAGCGTAACGTTGGAAAATGCTTCCACGACGCATATTCGCGGTATTGTGCGGGATTTACGGTTCACCGATTTTTCGAAAATAATTATCGCGATATATAAAGCTATTACCTGAATTTCGTCGTGTACAGAAAGTTTAAATATTTGGAATCAAAATTTTCAACTTATCACGATCCTCGAAGTAACAGCGATTATCGAAAATTTCAGCTGAAATTTGTTTTCGTAGAAAATAATTTTTCGTTTTAAACTTTTCCACGTTAGATACTGCATTCAACTATTTCCATTGTTTAGACAGAGGCGCGTATGCAAATTCATAAAACTATCCCCAATCTTGTAACTGTAAACGACTTTCGTGTGCATCGTGTGTTACGATATAAAATTCTGGCTATGTCGTTAATTTAACGGATAAAACGAAGAGAGATATGGAAAATTGAAAGGCACAAAATATAATTCGCTAGATTGCAAATCAATTTTCGAATAAAATTGATTTCGAACGTTTATTAGAATAGAAATTTTAAACGAAATTATTGTTGCCTTCTTGCGCTATGATAATAAAATCAATATAACGATGTGATATTAACTCAAATTAAATAGGACAACATAATTCATACAACAACATGCAATATTTAGAATATACGTTCAATGCAATAATTGTAACATTTATTAAAGCTGAAATAAAAATAGCAATTATTTGTCCATAATTATTTCTGTAAAAACGTTAAATCAATTATCAAAACTAGCCATTTTCTTTCTTCTTTTTTATAATAAAAGACACGAAATTAGAATAGAAATAACAGAATCAAAACGAGAAAATATTCTCGATTCCATAACCGCGAGGTGAAAAAATTCGATTCGAACTTTTTATCCAATTTCAACAATTTTAATTCGCCTCGATCAAACGTCACAAATTCCATTCACCCAAATCGACACGAAATTACCTATCCGTCGAACGCGCGTTACATTTAATGACGTAAGGCAAATAGTTGCGTTTTGATTTAATGCAGGCAGAGATTGTACGAACGCGAACGTATCGAATCCATCGTGAGCGGAAACTAAGGAAAGAAGAATCGGTATTCTCGTTTCTGTACGCGTTCAGGGATCGATCGGTCGATTATATCGTATTATACGCAAGCGTACACTCCACGAGTTCGTCGTTTCGTGTCCAGGTCGGTGTAAATAGTCGAGATCGTAATCGTTTGAATTCCCGGAAAGAAAACCGCTCGAAACGTTTTTCTCGAACGAGCCTACCATTCGAACCGATAAATTTACGCCGTGGATCGTGTCTTAAAATGGATGTAACGAATTTATCGTTCAAAATTACGAAGGGAAATAAACGCGTGCGTAAATTTCGGTTCTTCGTTTAAGCCGTCAATTGCTGTCGTTCGAGAAAATCCTCTGCCTCGTGATTTTAACGTATGACACGAGTCCTCCTATAATTTAGAATTTTCGTTAACGAGCGGAACAACGAATCGTGGAAATATATTTCCCGAGGCTGATGCAAAGGTAATTCAACATGACCATGAGAATCCAGCTGTTTGTTGGACTCATTAAAGCAGTAGAGACAAGTTTCTCCATTATAATTGTCGAGTGGAGGTATGATATAGCCGTGATATCGCGGTGCGTTAATTATCGCGAGGAATAATTTTTTTCCCTTTTTTTTTTTTTTTTTTTACTTCATTGAACTCCACGTTTCATTAAAATATAAATACTTGTTAATTCGGAATACGTATATTTTTTCTTTTTTTTTTGGAAAGATTACAAGCGAAAGTGTAAATAATTCGAAAGCTACGCTTAATGCGAACTGATCTCGCGAACGGATTGTTGTATCGGTGAAACAATGATTTTACCAAGCTTGCAATTAATTAACACGAAGACAATCAATTTATTCCATCCGGTATACAACAAACCAATTAACCGTGTCATTAACCGAATTACCGAATTCTATACGAGTGTAATTCGTAAATGTTCTTTTCAAAAAATAGAAGCAAAAAAAAAAAAAAAAAAAAAAAAAGAACGATTCAAATTTAAAATAAAATTCAATGTTCCGATCGAAGCAACGAGGGAGCCTTTACTTTCAATGGTTCGTTTCGAGAGAACGATTTCGAATTTCGTGACGGTGACCAGACAATAAGGGTCAATTTACCCTTACGAACGATATCGATTCTCGTCAAAGCGTCTCGTTGGCATATTTTTTTCGCCGTACGACCAGCGACCTCGTTGAAAAGCTTTCTAATTAACTACAAGGAAGAATACATATATATATATATATATATATATAAAACGGAGCTCGCCTCGGAAATTTCGCGTGGACGAGAGAGAGGATGGCGCGGCGCGACACAGGGGCGAGATCTAAATGATCAGTCTATTACAGGGTTATCGCGAGAGTCGTAACGAGGCTTGATCATGAATCGTCGCCGTGGACACAGCGAACCACGGGGAATGAAATGCGAAAGAATAATCGGCCGAAGGTGAAATCGGGGAAATTTCACGGGGGATAAAAACGAGGGTTGTAATCATATCGTTTCGACTTTGGTTGAAATGTGACGGAAAGAGAAAAATCGGCGGACAGATTTCGATCGAGATCGATTTCAAGAACCGATTTGCATAAGGATTGCCTTCGTTAGAGGGATAGAATTCGAAATTTTCCAATCTGGATGTGGAACGAACGTTGTTTCGAGATTGCACACCTTTTTCTTCACGTCTTCGTGTTCCTGTTCCATCAAATTTTGTTTGCGAATAAGCGAATTCTAACGATAATATTCGGCAAAGAAATTTAAATTACTATCGTAACGTGCGTGGCGTGAACAATGAAAATCAGTCCCGCCGGTTGAAAAATATTCCATGACGTTTCTGACTTACGAATTATTCACAGATGAACGATAATATTTGTGAAAGATACGCATAAAAGTTTTAAAATATAACATGAATGAACGTCAGAGAGCCTCCTATCTAGGCTTCATTCATGATACATGACAATCATTCGTATAATCTTATTCCTTTAAATTTATGTATAACATGCGTCGTAAACTCGTGTAGCGTGTGTTTGAATTCAAAAAAAAAAAAAAAAAAAAAAAAAGAAAGAAAGAAAGAAAAAAAGTAGAATTCCAAGTAGAATTAATCGATTGGTCCCCGTATATTCGTACGTAAGATGTATCTCACAAGGCACGCGCAAGGTACAGGGAGAGAAGAGAAAATCGATAAAGGGATTTCTTTCAAGCCGTTTTCTTTCAAGATTCTCCGTCACGAATGTTTCGGGAACAAGGCTAAAGAACGAACGACGAAAAGACGATCGCGTGGCGTGGATACAAAGACTTTTTGCGGCGAACCGAGAGTTTTTGACACGAACCAACGTTTCTGTCTCTCGTGTGCCCTTTTACCATGCTTTCTCCGTGGTGTGACGGCAAAACAATTTCCACTAACCAACTTACAACCCAATATAAATTGTGATACCATTATCATCCTCCATTACGCGATGCACTTTTCTGTCTCTTCTTGTAAAATTCGGAATAAGAGCGGTTGAAACGAACCGTTTTTTGATCCATCATCGGGTTAGAAATAATTCGAGGAATCGAATAGCTTAAGTAGACCTAGATAGACAATGGTCAGACGATAGAAATTTTTACGATAATTACGTACAAAATTTGGTTATTTCTTAGAAAAACTTTTTCAACGATATTTATATCTTCCTCCATGCGAGTAACGCGATAATTTTATTGTTTGATCCCTGATAGAATAAGGGGAAAAGAATGCATTAATAGGGAATGGGAATAGATAAAAACAGTATTTGATATTTAAGTGAATTGCACTGGCAATGGGCAGGCATTAGAGACAATTTCATTCGCGTTCGCTCGCATAATTTCCAATCACTTTTCTAATTATATAACTTTATTACTCGTTTATTTATAACCATATCGCTTGTTTTTAATTTATCCGCATTTCAAATACATTATATAGATTTTATTATACGTTGCCAAGTTAATTCCGTTAGATTACTACTACGAGGATAATTAGACACCTAAAACATAAAGCTTGTAAACACGAAGAAAATTGCGTAACAACTTGCAATTAGACGGTCTATTGCCTTTAGAAACCCTGTGCTTACCACTCGATCTCGAGCGTATGCCGGATCGAGTTGCACGTGGTTTAAGTAGACGAAGATAGTAACGAGCAAACAAGCGTAAAATCGACTAACGATGCACTCGGGTTAATTTTCATAATTCATCGAATAGAGGATTGAAACGCGTCACTGGCTATCGCGAATGATTTTAGCATCGGCAGCTACGATAACACGTAGTCGTAAAATCGCAGCAGTGAAATTAACGAAACTCTTGGAGTACTACGCGAGTACCGAGGAAAACTTTATAATTTCCATTAACCAGCGAAATGAGTTTCGTAAGATTGCAAAGAGAGAGAGAGAGAGAGAGAGAGGAAGAGAGAGGAAGGAACGTATCCTCGTTACGATTAAACAAATTTCGCTAAGAGAATGCAAACGTTAACAAAAGGGAGGAAAAGGAGAGACGAGGAAAAAAGAAAAAGATATATTTCGAAGAAAAACTAGGAGCAGAGTTTCAACGAATTTACGTTACAAGGAATCGACTAATTCTTCTTCTTTTTTTGTAATATAATAATAATAAAAAAAAAAATTGTTGCCTTACCGTGTTCGATGCTTCTTATATTTTCCGCAAGAATTTTCCTTGCATTGAATTTTATAGCGACCTCGAGGAACACCGTGGGATGGAAATATTGTCTAAAAGGGTCTCGGATAATATTAAAACTCTTTACGGTAAATAATTAAGTTTGCAACGAAGCAGTTTCAGTTTACCTTCGAGAACAGGTATCCGAAACATTTATAGAACTAGAAATTGCATTTCTTCTTAAGAGCAAAAAATAGCGTACGGTTAAAACAATATCGCTAGATATCGTTTAGTTACCTTGATAAATATTCGATTTCGCAAATAGCGAGCAATTAAATGTAACCCTGCTTCAACTCATCCTCTACGCCTCCTCTCTTATTTTTAAAAAAAATTCCAACGGATATAGAAAAGAATAAAAAAAAAAGAGAGAGAGAAAAAAAAGAAACGATACGATAAGGCGAATAAGTTTGGAATTGAGCGGTATATCTCGAAGATTTAGATAGCATCCTCGAGATTTCGCCTGAGGTATTGGCTGGAACAAGCAACTGGACATAAATCCCTGTTTGCTTTGTCGTCCAACGCACGGGAGAAGGTGAAACAAGCCTGATTGGCAAGTTAGATCCTCGGAGGCTACTTTCGGGAGACGTTCTCCCGGTCGATAGGTCATGGTTCGAAGTATGTGCAAACATAATTTCGCTAGTGCTTACAAAGACCCTTTCACAGAAAGGCGTTCGTAGAAGCGAAGAGGATGGCGATAATTTACGTTACTCGAGGAGGAGAAGTCGCATATACCGAACAGAGACTTTTCATTTTTTAAGAAATTTACCAACGAGAGCACGAGATTTGCAGAGAAATAATCAAGATGCAACGCACGTTTAAATTTATTTTTATTAAATGCATCAACAAACTAATTTAAACGTAAAAGTTTGCAAATCAATTATAATTGTATAATTCACTCTCCTCGTAATTCGTAATAATAATAATAATAATAATAAAATAACACGGTAATAATATTTTTCATTAAATATTCATAATCGAGTCGATGAATATGAAAGAATTCAAGTTCGTCAAGCGACAAAAAAATAAAAAAATAAAAATAGAAGCGAGTACTCTTTTCTTCTCAAATTAATAAACGTAACGCTCATCCAGCCGATAAAATGGCGGGGAGAGAGAAAAAAAGGAGTTGTATCAAAGGATCGATTAATTAAATGGACTTGCCCTTAAGCTCCATGTCCGTGACCTGATCCGCTTTGTAGGTGGCCGTCTCCCTGCGATCCCCAACCATGAAATAAATATTCGTGTATTCCTCTTCGTTACCACCGGTCCCGTTCCTCGCCTCGAGGTCCATGGCCAAACGACTAATATCGGCCTTGAACCGGCTTCCGCTCCTCTGTGCTCGACCTTGCGACGACTCGCGAGCCGACCCGGCCGCCTTCCTATTATTACTCGGGGCTGCACAAATCATTTCACCGAAAATCGTTCCAAAATCGACATATATATGTATATCATGATAGGAAAAAGATAAGGATAAGAAAGGAAGGAGAGGAATCAACTAACCTGTGGTCGGGTGTAGAGAGATAGCGGTATCCTCAGCGAGCTCATCGTCGCATCGCCGCCCCGGCGGCAACAACCGGGTCACCCCCGATTATCGCACCTGTCGACTTCGTACCTGCCGTGGCCAACACCCGCAGGGTGAACGATTCAGCGTTGCAGGATCCCGTCGATGACCGTCCAGCCGCCAACCGAGAGGACGACCGCTCGTCTACTACCAGCTCACGCTGCGCTCCTTCATGGTCCATTCTGTAAATTTCCCAAAACAACGTTCCTTTCTTATCCATCTTTCTCTTATCTATTATCTCCACTTTCTCTTTTCTCTCGTGTATATAATAACACCGCCCTTCCTCGAAATTTCACCCGAGAACGGATCCCACCCTGATCGGTCGGTCGGTGGTACGCGAATAAGAAATGCACGTTTGGAGGCGTGGAGCGAATCGATTACAGGCCGGCCCGACATACTTGCTTACTTCCCTCCGTCCAACCCTGTCGAGCGAAATGCAAAGCGTGGACCGTTTGAAAAATTCACCGAACACCGAACGACGAACAACGAAACAGCTGGAGAGTTGGAGTTTTCCTCCCAACACCGGTGTACTGTACAAACTTGGAACGAGGCAATAAATTCAAGATAAGCAAAAAGATGGATGGAGCAAGAAGTGGTACTCGAGGATGAATATTGAAAAAGTGTGGGAATATAGATGGGAGAACTGGAAAGTTTCGTTCGAACAAAAAAGTGATGCGGGTGTAGTACGCGTTGCTTCTTCTTCGTAAATTTTTTAATTTACACGGCCTACTATATATATATATATATATATAATACTATATACTGAATTCGATAAAAACGGGGGAGGCCGCGTTGTTCGTCGAGTATGGCGAATAATTTGGCGATGGGGATGATTGGCATTATGTCGATTTATCAAGTTCCACGAGTATAATATCAAGAATAAAATATAATAATAATAATAATATATAATATAATAATAATATATCGGGATACGATTTATCAATTATCGAATTTCTAAATCAAAATTTCGGACAAAACGCCCAAATGTGAATAGTAGGTGAAAATAAAGAGACCAATTATACGTATTGCGGCGTACATGCATATTGAATCGCATTATCGAGTCGAACAAAAGGAGAACCAGTTACGAAATTAATATTTGATCTAGTAATCTGCTGGAGGTATCGATCGAATTAATTATAATATCAATATTCGGAATATAATATACAGAAATAATGGAGAGAGAGAGAGAGAGAGAGAGAGAGAGAGAGAGAGAGAGAGAGAGAGAGAACGAATTATTTATCTCTTTCTAATTTAAAAGTCTCGTCGAGGATATCGACATTCATTTCGATGCATATTCGATGGAATATTCATCGATAGTATTTTGAATATTGGAGCGTGATTAAATGGAACGATATTTTAATTATTTATTATTTTTCGTTTAATCTTTACATAAATTTTAAACGACACAAGAATAATTAATACGACTCCTCTTTACGTTCTTCGCATTCCTACTTATAAAACGAACTGTCACTTCCTTACAAATTCAATTTTCAACGAATTCCACTTATATACGACGAATATCGCTCGATTATTTCTTCATAGTTGATACAACCATCTGAAATCCTGTCGTGCGTAACGTGCCGCGTCGATTTCGTATAAAGGAAGATGTCACGTGAAGTCTGGAACGGGGAAACCTGTTGCGGAACAATGTCTATTACGCGTGGCGCGGCCGAATGGTTTTCAACCCGCGTGCGAGATCCGCATGAAAATTCATGTTCGCGTCGAATCGGCGGTTTTAATTGAATCGAAGCGTTCGTACTTGATAACGTGACGAGATATCCACCGCCACGATGGGTGGATAATCGAGTGAGGCGCGTCAGATCGAAAGATCGAAGTCTATCGCACGACGGCTTTCGAAATCAGAGATATCGGGATGACGTCGACAGGCGGACATCTTGGACAGGGAGGGAAACCACTTTGAAAAACTTTTCCTCGCGCGAAATTGAAATTAACCTCTATCTAGATTTAATATCTTGGTAAATTGAATTTCATATTTCTTTCTTTCTGTTATTTTTTTAATCCTTGGGAATTTCGTAGGGGAAAAAAAAAAAAAAAAAAATTGAAAGCGCGTTCGCTCAACGAAGATCCTTAATACTCGTGCCTCTCGTTTGCAAACAGACCGATAAAATACTCGAAATCCTTGAAATCTCTTCTTTATCGCGATTTAGGTTCGATAATCCCGCATTAATCTGGACGGTTGTAACGTTTGAAAGGGATCGAGGAAACCGATCAATGGACAAGCGTTTTAGATGTAAAGCTCGAAGCGTGAAATATACCCCAAGATTGAACCGTGCACGGATCCCGTGGGGGATCGTGCGCCTCTAATCCAGCCGGCCGATCTAAAAAGGTGATTTTTCAGGATTAAGAGTCGCGCGGCCAATCGGTGTTGCGCATCCCTCCACCCACCCTTTCCACGGTTTTTACGTTCCAACCCTTCGATCGGATGCATCTCTGCCGTTCCATAGCTTCCAATTGATTAACCGATATCCAAACTTGCAAACATCGAATTTTGAACGCGATCTTCCGGTTGAAATCGTCCCGAATCAAACTTGGGCCAATAATTGGGCCAAAGAAGGAAATTTCGATCCGTTGCTTCGCGAGATGCGACGATGTTATCGCCCATACACACGGCAGAGACATTTCTTAGCTCTTCTATTTTTTTTTTTTTTTTTAAGAAGGGGAGAGAAAGGAAGAATCGTTGATGGCGTTCACGTCACGGTTTTCGAATTCAATTCACGTTTTCAAATTCCATCGAGGCTGCTCATCTCGGTCGGTCGGCTAGGATTTTAATATGTGTCTGTATACGTAAACAACGTGATTTGCAAACGCGGTTACACTTGCGCAAACATCACTGTCAATATTAACAGCTGGGCCGGGAACAATATTAAATATATAATTTCGTGCGCGCGCGTGTACATCTACCACGAATCCCCCTTTCGTTCAACGTAAAACGGAAAAGGAGTATTAATAATTAGATCCAACACACGCGCGATATTTTTCGTCAAAGAATTTGGCTCCGAGTAATTTCTCTTTAATAATCCTGACGCGTGCTCAATTTTCATCGTGGACGGGAAAACTAGCTTTTCCCTCTTAGGCATCGAGGGAATTTTGTTCTACCTTTTTTTTTCCCTTCGTAAATTTACTTCGTAATTAATAAAAAGAGAGAATTAATTAAACGTAATTAAAGTCGTCTTTTTTTTTTTTTACGTTTTCGAGTAATTCGATAATTATAAACGCTACCAGATTCTCCTAGTTTTTCCGAATTTTAAAACTTAATTGAAAACGCGATGGAAGCAAGGAGAGGAATAAAAATTTTCTTTTCCCGAAATTTGACGATACGCTCGAAGTGTAAAATTAATTACGAAACGTCGGAAAATATAATCATCGATCGTATATTTGTTGAAAACATTGTTAATAAAATAATCTTTGTTGAATCAATCTTCGTTCGAGGTTCTTTAATATTAATTACGCTCGTACGAAAACAACGATTAAAGTAGAAGGCAAATATCACTTGTTATTTGAAATAATATAATAATTGTAACTCGTTCGTTTTATTTTCGACGAAACAAATTTCATTGGAAACGACAACTTTCGATGTTATTTGTCGGCGACAAATCTACGTAATAATAAAAGGAAAATATCGAAATTTCGAGCGTTTGCAAAAAGTGTGTTCGCGCGTATAACTTCCGATTCGTGACCGTGGGGATGTTTGCGTCGCTTTAATAGCAGCGCATTAAAAAGGCACTTCGTGAAATTGTCAGAAAGCAGAACGCATTACGATCGCAGATACACGCGTAAAAGAAGTAAATTATTATCATCGAAGCGATATGATCGAGGATGTTTCTCGTAAAAAAAAAAAAAAAAAAAAAGAAAAATGAACTCACGTCGCTAAAAGCCACGTATGTTTTTATACGTACATTCCTTCCACTCGACAAGTTTACGACTCGAATACAACGTCGATTATGTATCGACGAATTTGTCAGAGAAACGTATCAACATTTTAGAATCTTCTCTAATTAGATTCTTAGTGGAAAAAGGGGGGAGAAAAAAGTTGGTCGTCGAAAATTAGTGCGATTAATTAATTTCTCGCAAGTCTCGACTATTCGTGGCGCAGTAAGCAAGAAGTTTGAAGCGATTAAAGTTGACTAACGTAAGTGTATCAAACGGTCGAAAGACCACCGTTGCGAACGTTTCAAGGCGATTAAACGACCGCGTAATTACGCGTTCAATGAGAACAGAGCGTTATCCAGGATGTGGCGAGGGTACTCGAGTTAGAACGCTTCCTCGAATGCAAATTACGCGATCCAGTGACAGTGTACCGACTCCACGTCGGAAACAAAAAGCGCGAACAGCACGGAATTTCGTTCGCGTACTGTTTCACCACTGCCACGACCCAATTTCACCGATCTAATTAACCGTGAAACCGTTTTCCTTTATTTTTCCTTTCCTAAATAACATCTCGTCCATTCGTTCGTTCGCTCCACCCTTTCTCCCCCGCCGTCCCTACATTTTTCTCTTTTCTTTCTTTCTTTCTTTCGACCGCTTTATTTCGCGAATATTTTGTTTCGTAAGCCGATTCAAAGCCATTCTTTCTCCATCGGCTGGTCCGAGCAGCCTTTGGAATCCAACGAGGGTTATTGGTTCGAGTTATTAAAAAAAGAAAGAAAGAAAGAAAGAAAGAAAGAAAGAAAGAAAGAAAGAAAGAAAAAGGAGAGATGTTTTCGAGGTAAGGGTGAAATACTTTGTAAGGTGAGGAGGGTCGATAAATAATATCGAGATGGACGGCGACGAGAAACTCGGACACGATTAAGAAGAATTGCCACGGAGAAAACCTAGCTTTACGTATTGTTTCTTTCGGAAAATTTATTCAGGCAAAGTTTCTTTCTTTTTTTACTGGAAGATACGATTTAGCAAGATCGTATGGGGACGACGCTCAGCTGCATGCATACAGCGGGCGATATAAGACTAGGATCGATCGGAGGCGAGATAAAAAGCGGAGGAGAGTGGATATTAAGAGCGTCGAGACGATGGTTTCGCTCTCCCGTGGCAACGTCGTCCCACCACCCCGTGGCGAGCGTCGGCTTCTCGGCGATGACTTCCATCGGGATGACTCAGGGAAAAAGGAAGCGTGCTAACGAGCCCCGGTCAGCATTAATTGTAACATCCTCCCAACGGTAGCGGACCGCTTCCGTCGCGCGATCTCCTCGCCTCTGAAACGAAGGAAGCTACCAAGACGACCTCAACGCCCACGCGCCCACCGACTCGTATACGCCCTTTCCACGCCGCCTCTCCCCCACCGAGCCGAGGTGAAAATTTTTTCGCGCCAATTTTCCTCCCTCCCTCCCTCCTCCATCAAATCATCATTCTCGCTTCTTCGCTTCCGCTCCTTTCCTTTCGTAGTACACACCGAGCCATTTCTTATTCTCGTCTCGGAACTTGTACACTTTAACCGGTTGCTTCAATTGAATAATATTCCTCATCCTGTTTGTCCTTAACGTCCACCGATCGGTTCGCCCGAATTTTCCAAAATTCGCGCAAATCTTTCGATACACGCGTCGAGGAGAGATAACGAATTTCGGTGCGGTTTAAGAGCGCATCGCGCCGAGGCAGTAGCACTCTCTCATTCCGGATACAGGTACCGTACACGCATTAAATTCAACGCACGCCGGAGCGTGTCGCGAGATGCGGGTACGTTACTACAAGTAGCACAAACCTCGCCCTCCCTGCGCCTTTCTCCCTACGGGATTCACGTTTTACGGTCTCGTTTTATTGCACGCACGCCGATAAAATTCAGTCGGGTAATACCCCCTCCTGATAAAACTTTATCGGGGTTTGTCGCTCCGGCCATCGTTTCGAAACGATCCGTCCATTTTTATCTACATCTTTCCCCGTACCTTACCACCGCCGTAATTTCTTCCCATTTCCGATAATTCTCGAACGCGATTCGATCAATACGATACACTGTATACCTTTATTGTTATTCCCCGTTTTATTATCGATCGTCACCACCAACTCGAAAATACAACTTTCTCCATCGATCTCTCCAATCGAAATCTCCGAGTCTAGAGACTCGTTTGTTCGTCACGCGAGACGTTTCTCTATAAACAAATCTAATTCAAATTTCCAGCTACGAGCTGGTTAAACGTCCGTCTCCATCGTTCCGGTCCGCACCGTGTGAAATGTGCGCCTGCGAGGAAGCGGGCGCATCGAAGCAAGAAATCAGCGCGCAATGCTTTAAATTTGACACCGCGCCGCGGATAAATAATCAGAGAGGAAAAACGTGACTTATGACAATTAATTTAATATTTATCTCGAAAATAAACGGACAAGTTATAAAAGAGAGAGACAAATGGAATGGATTGTTATTGTCATTGGCCGAGGAATCGGTCTTCCTCGATAATCTAATAATTTTCCGTGTTCCAAATTAATTTGGAACATATTCCGTTTAAGATCTGTATAATTTTTAAATTGTGACATTTCTCTCCTAAAATTTTATCGTACGATATTAGTTGAATCGCAAATACTTTTATTCGATTTCGAATCCGTTGGGGATTGCGGTTGAAAGCTCGTTTGTGCAGAATTTTACAATGTTAACCATTTTAAAATCGAATTATTTTTAGCCCGCGAGACCGGTTTTTTCCGAAAGATATTAATAATAGAAATATATTTTCCCGATGTTCTGATGCAGAAAAAAGATATATAAAAAAAAAAAAAAAGAATTAAATGTAAAATATTTCAAAGTATATATATCTCCGAAATACTTGTTTACTTGTTAGAAATAATTTTAGAAAGCTGTTTAACTTGTTGAAACATCTTGAACGAGAGGTTGAAGAACAAAGCGGAAGAAAAAATGAAACGTGGTTAAAACGTGGTTAAAAAGTTATCCCGAAATAACATTCAAAGCGTTTCCTTTCTTCCTCAAGCGATGACGACGAATTCTTGATATTAAATTTTTTAAACTCACCCCATCTCCCGAAACCTACGAACAGGGACGAAAGGGAAGATATTTTTGCGATACGTCTGTTCTAATTTACGAGTTTAATCGCGAATCGCGAAAGGAAAAAAAAAAAAAAAAATACACGAAATTTCAACGATTCGCCATTGAAAAGTACGTAAAATTAGCGTTCGCGTATGGCAAATGATACTTTAAATAGACATCGATCGATATTGTTCCGACAAAGCGATATATTTCTGAAATTTTTCGTGGCCGCTGGTAAATTGAAATAAATATTTAAAAATCCACGAGTATATTTGATAGAGGTAGAAGGAAGGAAAATAATAAAAAAAAAAAAAAAAAAAAAAAAGAAAAGAAAAATTCAATTTTTCGCGAACGAAGATAAACGACTTATTACATCTACAACATCAACTATGAAGCCCGACAACAACGAAATTGCTTCCTCCCCTTGCTGCTGCGAGTGAACATACGAGATGCAAAAAAAAAAAGAAAAAAAAAAAGAGAGAATATCTCGCTAGGTTGAAATTCTTCGTACCGGAAACCATAAACTTTGCCAATTTCCCAGGCAAGCTTCGTGACTTCATTACAAGTTTTACAATGCTCTTGCCTACGAAACGAGCAACCACGTTAACTTTAACGTCTTCGCCTGTAAACAAAACATCTCGCGAGATCGATAGCGTGGCGTCGAACGTCATCGTGGAGGAACACGAGGCTTACGTCACGTTTTATTGGGCGACGAATAAATCATGGTAATCGTGGCTGTCGTTAAACACCGATTCAAAGATACCGCAAGAATACAATAAGAACACCATTCCTCTACCGAAAGCATCGCGGATGCCGATTTCTGCGCGGATCTCTTTGTCTCGATAATTAAACGCTCCACGCTCCCGTGCTGCGCGCGATGAATAATTTAAAACGTTCCTTCCCGACAACGAATTATTTATACACTTTTAACGTATCCATCCGTTGCATACTTATGTGCAGGCGAACGATAATTTCGCGAATAAATTACAATATCATATCCATTCTTCTAACGAAATTACGAGAACGCGTATCGATATATTACCAATTTTCCCCGATAATATGTCCATTCACTTGGATAATCGGAATACAAAGGAAGCTGTTACGTATGATAACTCGTCGAAATCTCCCCCTCGAATAAATTTCCTTCCAATTCGTCGGCCAAACTTTAACTTTCGGGGAGAGAACCGATCCGTTCGTTTATTATTATCCGATAAAAAAATCTTTTAAACATTGATTTCCATCGCGAGTTTCACGAGATCCAGCCATTTATCTGCTCGACTCGATAACCTTTTCATCGGAAACCGTCAGATACCAACGAGTCAATCGTTCCAATCAAATTTTGCGGTTCGGGCCAAGATGCGAACTCGATCGAGTTTTTCACGGATCGGAATATCGAATATTCGATCGATCCAAAAACTGTCGTTCATCGCCGTTTGTACAATAACGTTCCACCGGGCTTCCAGCTACTAGTGTAATTAACGAGATACGCGCACGAATCTGATTATCGTGGCGCGGAATCGGAAAGAATTCGCGCGATTAAACCAGGCTGTAAACGTTGACGAACGAACAAAGAGACCGTTCCGTATCGTGTTTCAGGACAATTATGTTCGATCCCTCCACTCCCGACCCTTCGAGGGAAAATGTTAAAAGCTGCTTCGAGATCGTGTTTCTGGACACGAATTAAGGGGGGCGAAAATTTCGAGTGGGCCAACTACGCGGTGGACGTGTATTCAATGGTTTGAGAAGGAATAGACGAAGGGGGGCTTATGTGAATCGAAGGGAGCGCACCACGTTCGATATCGAATGTCAACGTGTCGAGGTAAATAATGATAACACGGGATATTATTTGATCGCCTGCAGATATTCGATTTTTCGTACGTATAATCGAGTTGGAAAATTTTTGAAAGCTTTTCTTTTCTGCGCCGACTTCATCGACACGGTTCTATTTCAAGACGAGAGATTAGAAAGTGAACAGTTTTCGCTTCAATCTTAATTCCTCTGTAATTAATAAACGATACGATTAAATGTATTAAAACGTTAATTAAAAGACGCGAAAACATTAATCAAAAGTACAAAGGGATCCGAGTTAAGCTTCAGAGCTTGGAAAAAGCTTTCTCCTTCTTATTAGTGAGGAGAGCTTACTAATATTCTCTTTTGTTCACAAAAGATGCGTATTAATATTAACGTCTTCCAACTAAAGATGTGTCATTAAATTATAGGAATACGTACATCAAAATAACGCGCAAGTATATATATATATATATTTAATTTGCAAAAATGTTTATAACGTTATTTGTTTTGTGAAATATCTGGAAGAAGAATTTTTCGCTTTATGAATCATCAGATTAGCCTTATCGTTGAACAATGTGTCAAGGTTCTAAAAGTTGCTACATTATCGTGCAACTTCCTTGTTTCTAGTGACGCGTTTATATATATATATATATATTTTTTTATCAATTAGTTTCAATTCAATTTCAAAGTATTTCAAAGATTGAAAACAAAACAACGTTTCGAGGTAAAATTTTCCGACGAAATATTTTCATCATTTTTTTATTAATCTTCTTCAGAAAAGAAAAAAAAAAAGAATTGGAAACAAGTTATCCATAAAATTCTCGAACGGAAATGGAATAGAATTTCGATCGAGAATTGTGTTGTGGGATGAAAAAGGGGGATGAGGATGATGATAATAATAAAAGGAAGACGAAAGGGAAAAATTAATTTGGATATTTGATAAACGGTAAAGCTAACCACGTAGGTCTACTAGGTATTCGCTCGTATCGAGCACAATGTAGGTAGGAAACAAAGGAAGGGGCGCGCATGTATAAAACGTTACAAAGCAGCGTTCATTTTATATGCGGGACTCTCTTTATTTGACTTCTCTCGCAACGTCCAGTAGCATTTCCATCTCCTCGTTAACGCTCGCTCGCACAACAGAAACTTTGCCTCGCGCGCGCTCTGTAAAATTGAACTGTATGAAATCGGCGTACAAGTTTTGAAAGAGAGATCGCGCGACCGCAAAAACATCCGGCATAAATCGGGTTTATCCGTTGATACAGGGCTATAAAACGAGAAACGTCTCCATTGTTCGTGATTTCTCGATGAAACATTGTTAATTCCTGAATGACGCCGATCGAACAACGGTAAATCGAATAGAGCGTGGCCGCGAAATGAAATAAACCGTCGATATTTCCGCTCGAGCGTACGAAACAGGGGATTATAGCTCGCGTCAGTTTATCGCCGTCTAATTAAACGAATTCGCCGTGACATCGTCGAAACGGACGCGTTACACGGTCGGTAATTAAAATGGACGCGTTCGATGGGCCCGAAGCAATGTCGATCGGTTGAAGTTTCGTCGTCGTCGTCGTCGTCGTCGTCGTCGTCGTCGTCCTGGACCCTCTCTCTCTCCTTCGAAACCAATATCCGATGTTTTTCCTTTCCACGCCACGATTATCTAATCCGTGATATTTCGTTTCGTGAACTCAGAGATAGATATATTCGTCGTTCAGATCGATCGTTTCGTAATTTAAGGGAAAGGATATTCGTGGTATCGTAACAAATATTCATGATTCCCGCAAGAACAATAACATCCGCGTAATCTAATTAACTAATGAACGAAATACATGGCGACGCATTATCGAATATCGCGGAATAAAGCTTCGGGAAATAAAGATATCGAGGTTGGATTAATACACGTTTCCTTCGGTATAACGCAGGCTGGGTGAACATCGACCGATAATTATACGTTCGAGCAAATTATATCGATAAAACAAATTTTCTCTCCTCGAAAACGTATATTTTTGCTTGTATTTCGTATAATAATTGAAATACGTACTGAAAAAGAGAGAGAGAAAAAAAAGATAAATTTAAATTAATAAAATAAAAACAGGATAATCCCTCCTAGATTTAAATGATTTTTTTCCTTGATTAAAATGTTTGCCTTTAATGTTTCTGGCTTGCGAAGATGGTTCCCGTGTACACGCGCGTACAAGAAATTAAGACGAAACTTTATAATGAGATTCATTACACCAAATCCTACTTAGTCCGCAATTTCGCATTTAGGAAAACGGTATGTATATATATATATATATAAATGTCATATGCAGTTTCAGATTATTAAAACTAATAACTTACTTAGCAACACGCGTTATAAAATAATTCCTTTGTATCGTCGTCGTATAGAATCGGAAACCACGCAAAAAGTATGACGGAAGATATCAACGGAGATAGATGTATTCGTTGAAAAAAAAATGAAAAGTATACAATTTATTTCCTCGCCACAGAATCGTCCCATCCTCGAGCAGAGACGAAACGACGCGTGTCGTCGATGCATGCAGTTTATTACGCGAATGCATTATTCAAACGTTTCGCGTACAGCACAAGATTTTAGTCCCAATCCACCTCGATATCGATCGCCTATTCCTTGGAATCGATCCCACACTTGCCAATTATGACCCAGTTCCAGCCACAAATTCTGCGTGTGCGGCTAATCATATTGTTCAAATGCCTGTCTCGCGTTTTCGCGATCCTCGTGCATAAATTGATTTGTGTCGATGATTCGAGTGTAGTGATTTTAAGTAGGAAAAGGAGGATACTTCTAAATGAACGGAAAATGCACGTACGAGTAGGATAGTTTTCGGATAAATGATATTCGATACGTTAAACAAGGATTATTCGAAATGACGTCTTGTCTGCGATATAATCCGCTTTATCTGTAATCGAATAGCGTGAAATTCGACTAATGGATGATCATTAATTATCTCGTAATTGAATAAATTATGAATATTTTATAGTAGGAATAATTAATCTCACAATGGATAATACGGACAGATGCGAGTTGGGTTTATCTTGAGAAGAAATCGGATGGACGGAAACGGCGAAGATAAAGCGATTATTTCCTTCGAATAACGCCTTGTTTCTTCTTATTCTTATTTAACGAGAGAAACGAGAAAGAAAAGGAAAAGATACGATAGAAGAGGGGGGGAATTATGTCAAGTTCACGATCGACCTTTGCAAAATATTCTTTTTTAATATTTCCATCGTATTTGGCCCGTATCGAAGAAATGTACGATTCGATTTGGAAAAGAAAAAAGCGACTTGGGAAGGGATTTATTTACATGGAATCGCTTTTCGAAACAAACCAAATTCTATAGGTCAATAGAGTTTTATTCAATGAAAAATAAAATGGGACAAGGGAAGAGGAAAAACGGATTATACGAAAGACGTAAGAAGAAGATTATCGAGAAAGACGAAAATATATTTCCGTCGAGAGGATCGTACGTTTCGGTCTGGTTTCCGTGCATTTAGAGAGGAAGAGAATACGAAAGCCTTTGTGTTATCCATCTTGTTCCGAGATACATAATTTAAAACGAAGCTTCGAGACGGTCTCGAATTTTCTTTGATACCCGGAACACGACAGAGGAAAAGTGGCTTCCGCCGTGGATCGAGGGTAGTTTCATTAAAATACGTTTATGGCTCGCCTCGATATTTCGTTGCGCCTATACAGCGTTTAACCTAGTTGCGATGTGGTGGCGAACGAATTGTTGGACGGAAAAAAGAAAGGAAGAAGAAGAAGAAAAAAAAAAAGATACGAAAGGAGGAATCAAAGAGCGGATAATACCACATTCGTAAATGATAAAGACGGATCAAATCTGCATAAAGAAAATCGATCGTGCGGAATTCTTTCGAGTAATTGCTCGAATAATCCCATCCAACTGAAGCATCAATTTCGTTGTTAAAGTATTATACGTTTTATACGCGATTATACTCGAATAAGGGTGCACGGAGAAACGTTCGAAGAGCATTGAAATAAGTTTTCCTTCGGCTTCAGATAGATTTGCTAAGTTAACGAGTTACTTTGCAAATACATATTTAACCAGGATTATTAAGCAGGATTGTTTAAGAAGAATATATAGAAGATTTAAAAATATAAGGTAAAATACGCGGTAAAAATATGGAAAAGGGAGTGGTGATGAGAAAACTGTTACATATGTAACGAGGAATAGAGCGAAAATTCGAAAAATTTCTTCATCTCGCGTGGGAGTCACCGAAACGTCGATATCTTTTAATAAATATCCATCGAGGCGCATAAAGATCCTCGATAACTTTCCATGTTCTACGAATCTCTGGGGACTAGTAGTAGTAGAGAAAAGCTTTGGGAAAAGCTCGAAATTTACCGAGCCATCCCAAAATTATATTCGCTCTTGGAGCAACGTTGAAAAACTATTCCGCGTATTTTACTCTCCATTCGAGACTAATTTACATTCGTATCGAACGGAAATTGTCTCATCCTACGATTCGTCGAGATCAGATGAGAATTCTACAATTTTTATTTATATTTCCCTCGTAATCACGATCCTGATAAATCTCGCTTAAAAATATCTTAAAGAGATACGAACGTATCGTTCATCTTCACTCCAGAGACGTTGAAATCTCATTTCGAGCAATTCAATTTCCAACTCATGAAACCTAAAACTATATAGAAATATAACGTTTAGAAATTCAGTCGGACCATTACAAGATCGTACGATATTGAACTCTCTGCTGAAATAAAAAAATAAAAAAAACTCGCTGCTTATCGCATCGTTGTTGTTATCATTGTACATTTTATAACAGGAATGTGGAAACAGTGAAGGAAAAAATTTGTGCAGAAAGAAAAATCCTCGTTTAATTTACTTAAATCTCCGTGCCTTTCCTGGCAAAAATCTTGAGATTCTTCAACGATATTGCGAGCGTTGATAGGGTATACGAAATATTTTATAGATTTTATAGATGGCAAAAATTTGAATTGAAAAAAATGGATCACGAATGGAACGAAGAACGTTTGAAAGATTGCTTTCATTATCGTTTCGATGAATTAAAATTTTGCTTTTTAAAATATATATATATATATATGATAATAAATTCAAATTTTATTCTCTCGTTTCGCTTTATTACATTTTTGAATATATTATAAAATGCATATTACAATTTAATCGCAAATTATAATATTCTCATAAAATAGGTATTACAATATTCTCATTGAAGAGATTTAAAAGCGCTCGTCTCTGCTTTATCTCCTCGATAAAGAACGAAATTAATAAACTCATATTCTTGCTACAACAAATAAATAGCGCGAACATCGAGTTGTAAATATCCCATCGATCGCGCGCTCGATCAATTTCAACTCGACGGATTAATATCTACGGAAACAACGTATTTTACGTATCCCAATGTGTTTGCTCAATGGAATATTAAAAACCTACCTATCGATAATACCTCTTTATCCAATGAATGAAACAATTAGGCGAAAAATTAGTCTCCTCTCGTCGCTCTATATTTCTCTCGTATAATAATAATAAAACGGCCCAAACTCATCGTTGGAAAAGTGTCGGGGGAAAAAATGGAATGGGATATTCCAAGTAAAAAAAGGAGAGGAAAGGGAGAAAATTTTCTCGCTATACGAGTGTCGCGGTTGACGATAGAGGCGCGATATCGATCGGAAGAGAAAAAAAGGGGGGAAATAAAGGAGGATTCTCGGAGTGGTGTGCAACCTCGGCCATTTTGATCCGGTAAATTGCAATCCTTCTTGCCCGATCATAGCGGATTAAGCGGCTATTTTACAGATGATTTCACGAGGCGAAGTTGTCGGTGTGCGACAAACCGTGAAAGCTTCGGCTTCGTTCGGGTCAAATCGATAAATGGCCGACGCGAATAGGGGACAAGGAGGCCCGACTACGTCGTCACCGACTATTATTTCACCCATTAGGAAGATTACCGGTGTGAAAAAGTTTTTCTCCGGAATCGAGGGAAAATTGCACGTGTTGAAAGTTAAACGAGGAACGCATCTTTCGAACCACGTATAATGGGAAATAAACGAGCGCGACGAGGAAGAAAGTTCTGGTAGAGAAGGTTTCGAGACGGAATTCTTGCGCGAAAGGTAAGTTGTTACGGGCAGTTTTGAAATTATAATAGTTGCAGATAGAGGAGGAGAAGAGAAAGAACGGTGGGATAAAAGGGATTTTTTTTTTTTCTTTAGAAACGAAGAAAGGATTTCCCTTTGATCTCTTTCCGAGCGATCATTTTTCTACGCAGCATATCTACGTGCACGAGAATTTTGGAAGAAATAATCGAATATTCGAATTATCGATTCAAAAATTATTAATTCGGGCGAGAAAAATATACTTTCGAATCGTTAAGAGAAGAAATAAATTTTTATCGATTCGTTTTTCAAAAAAATGATCGATTAATGATCGACACGGGAGGAGGAATAATTCAAGATATATATATACATTGTCTTCGTCTTGATTCGGTTCTATTAAGCGTACGAGGCGCATAATTCGAATATGTCAACGTCACGTACCGGTCTACGTAGGCTAACAATCGAATCGCAAATTGTACCGACATCCTGTTATAAACCATTCAACGATCCCCAAAGAGTGATACTCGAATATTTAATTATTGCTCGTGATAAAAATCAAAAGATCGATTTAATCGCGAAACAGTTTCGATACAGCTTTCGCTTTATCCAATTTGTAATTGCCCATTTCGTATCGGCTACATCGTTTACACGAATTACGAAAACGTAATTTTTACCTTAACGCAAGTAACACGAGCCTAACGTACGAATGATTGAATTAACGATACCTCTGAATATTGGAACGTTTGTTTCTATTAATTAATATTACCCGCCGCAGTTATTAACGGATAACCTATGCTGACCTAATACTTCCCGACTACGAATCATTAATACCAGCGGCACAATTTCTATATAATCACCAATCTAATCTGTAATCACGCGGAGCACAGTTTGGCAACTCGAATTAATTCGAGCAAAACTTAATATCGAGCCTCTCCCTATCGTAAAATTATATCGATTTAATTTCGCAAATGAAATAATTCGTTCCATTCGCGGAAAAAATATTCGCGATCGATTTTCGAATCGAACCATCGCCGATATTATTCGGAAAATTGTCTCCCCACACATGTTGCGTAAATGGAAAACGGCCGATTCGCTCGGTTTCTACGAACCCTGCGTTTCCTAGAACGCCGCCACTAGTTGTTTTTGAACCGACTTACACACACGCGTATCGATTCCTTTTATCATCGAACGTCTCCACACCGTGGAACATAATATTACACGTGCAACTGGTCCGCGAGGGATTCGAGCATACGTGGCCGATCGGCGGCTACGGTTACAAGTAAAAGGACCAGCACGAGCGTGATGACACGATGCGCGCATCCCATTGGAATGCATCCGTCGCGTCTGTGCCGCGTCGAGGGTCGCGCGCAAACCTTGGTCTTTTCCAACTTTCAACTTCCACGAGGTAATCGCATCGATGAGTGGAATTGGGGACTAGAACTACTCGTCCTCCTTGCGAGCAGCAGTTTTCCTTCCACGATTTTTCGAGTAATCGGGGCACGTTGAATTTTCGTACGGTAATCGAAATCGTCGACTTTGAAGAGAGAGTCGATTGTTGGAAAATAAGTAACGGATCTCTCCAATTTTTTGCAAAATTGGATTTGCATTTGGATTTGATTTGATTTGAAATTTATCGTGCAAAATCTTTGACGATCGAATCGGGTACGTTGATAAGTTTCGATAATTCGATAATTTCCGCGATCGTTCTAATTTTGTATCTTTCGATCTTTCGATCTATTACACGAGTATTAAGAACTCGAAAGATCGAGAATAAATCCAAACCAAACCATTTTCGAAAACTGTTTTCAATCAACAGGGAATACTAAGCATTATCGCTTTAAATTTTTCCTTCGATATTTCCAGCAAAAATCTGGAATCCTTTTTTTTGCCAGAAAAACGCGCGGCTCTCGATTTTCTTCTTCGTCTCGAATCGTTGTTCGGGAGGGAAAGAGACGAGGAGAGATTTGTATTTCTTATACAAACGTCTAGCCATCTAGGAGAGAAGCGAGCGAAATTAATTTTGCTAATGTAGCGAACGTCGAACAACGAAAGATCGAGAAGGGCGTATAATATTCTGCAATTGCGCGTACGACTCGTCCATGTCGTTGAAACGGTATCTCTATTATTATAAAACACGTTCGATACGCTCGATATTCCTTTGGATTTTCACGGAAAAGATGTTCCTCAATCGAGAATAATCTCCTTTGATTCCCCGACGTGACCCTGCCATTTTTCATATACGACTGGGATTTATTGACTTTTACGAAAGTAGCGGAGTTGCGCCAGGGGAAGAATCTCTGCGCCGAGATACTCCTCGTCGATTTTATTTCGACGCGACCAATGAATATCGATGCTCTACATTTTTATATCGATACTACTGGTAATAAGAAAAAAACACAATCGCTTAACATTTGCATCCGGGAAAATCGAATCGCGAGACGCGTGGACAAAAGAAATTCGTTTCGTCGAATTTCAACTCGTCCATCATCGAAAAATGGAAAAAGTGCAGACACGTTGACGTTGTTCCAGTGACGGGAAACAACTTGGTTCGCTCGGGCGGAACCCATTTTGAAAAATGAAAGCCTATCTCGAATCTACCTACTCTCGCCTTATCGAAAATCCTTTCCCCCGACAATTCTCTTTCAACCGAAACAACGGCCGCTAATTGCTTCTTTTTCCGTACGAAAAAGAAACGAAAAATCGTAAAAGCGTCGATCGCCCGATTTCTTTTCCACGAATTCGCTTTGAACGAAATCGATCGTTCGAGAAACTGGCAGAAATGGAAAAGCAAGCACGTGGATCCGCGCGAAAGAAAATCGAAAGGAGGAGAATTGGAAGGTTTGGTGGGGGAGGATGGAGAGGAAAACGTAAAGGTAAGGAAAATTGGAGTGGAGCGAAGGGGATGAAAGGGGGCGGAAGGAAAGCGGGGGAGGAAGGGCGAGCGCGACGGAAGAAAACAAACGCTCGTTAACGAGTCGCATCAGGGCAGATTGAAGAGATTTCCTGCCGCGGTTCGACCATCTCTCTCTCGCTTGTACGTAGCCCGACGACGACCGGGGCCAGAGGTTAATTTATCGAATTAAACGTCGCACAATTGCGTTATAAGTCCGAGTCACCGCCACTTTTTGCCGCTGCGTATATGTGTGCCAACATACGTGAAGCTGGCTCGTTCGCCCCTTTCTTTCCCCTCGCGCAAATCCACGCAATCCTCGCGGAAACAGCGTTTCGTTCAGAGTTAATCGAAAGCGTCGATTCGATCGATTTCCAATCCAGAGGAGAAAAATATATTGTACATCCTAGGTCGAGGAGGAGTCATTCCTTGCTTTCCGATCATTTCCAATCGACGAAAATGACGAAGGAGATGCGATTTCTCGCGTATCGAAGAGAAAACGGAGAGAATATAATAAGAGTATCCGTGGATCAAACGCGTGCGCCTTCGAGTGGAAAAAACGGTGTATAATTATTCAGAAATGGGGAGAGGATTAATCGAAGGTGAAACAGGATGGGAAGCTTTATTAGTTGAAAAGTTGACTGGAACGAGGGAATAATTTGGAATACGCTTCGAGGCACGTCTGCAATTCCACGAAAGTATGTTCGCTCGTAGCTAAAATTATTTCGACCCTTTCCCAAAGTGGAATTTTCGCCATTATTAAATCCATCCTTGATCCGTTACACGTTTATACGAACGTTTATCAGAATTTCTCGAGTGCGATTTTATTACCCTTTTACACGCGCGATAATTCGCCACGTGGAAACGAAGTATGGAAGAGAGAGAGGTTTGTCAACCATGTGGCTCGTTCACGGCGATGGACATGGAAGCCACGTAGCCGACTGCGAAACCCGATTTCGCCGTATTCAACGGCGATATCGATCCCGAAATGCGCGCTCGAAGGCGTGGACGCGGTCTGACCCAACACCAGCCAGACATCGCGTCGGTCTGAATAGCAGCATCGGGGTGAATGGAAATCCCGTTTCTCGGGATAGGTCGGGAGGGTGCACGCAACCCCTCGGTGCGTGTTCGTCATCGACAATGGCGGCGATGGGCGAGAAAATCGAACGATCGATGCTCGAACGCCTTCACGCGAGGGGAAACGTTGAGCATCGACAGGGAGATTAATTTAAATGTGTATCGGCCAACCGAGGGAGGATTATCGTTGTCGAAAACAGGTGAAAGGGGGAGCGGCGTAGCTTTGATAGGATCTCGGTTTCCGATCAACCGTGAATCTTAGAATTACGGCTTTGATCTTGAATCGAGTATTTCTCATCGCTTTGTGTGCCTCCCTCGGCTGTTAATGAGACGCGATTCGGACTCCTCCATTGATAAACGTCCTCCTTTCCACCCATGAATTCGTGCATTTCGTCTGATTATCCGATCAAACATCGTACGTATTACGATTGTGGTCGAAGAAGAAGGGAGAAGAGATACGCGGTGAATGGAAAACGCGCGAGAAAGGAAAAAGAGTTTGCAAGTTTGAGTTGAGAAATCCTTCTAATCTTTCGTTAATCGGCGAAACGAATACAAAAAGGAGAGGAAAGGAGAGCTTTCGAATTTAACGATCCTCCTCGTGAATATTCGAAGGGATGTAAAAGGAGAGGAAAAATCGAAAGAGAGAGAAACGAGTTGACTCGTGGAGCAAAGAAGAGAAGAGGAATCGGAATGGATCGTGTATTCAAAATTGCGGAAGGAACAACGCAATAATGTGCATCCATCGAGAGGAATCCTTCGAGAGCAAATTGCCACTTGGCTCGACATCGCTCCAAATTGCGTCTCTTCGATCGTATTCGTATATATATATATACATTTAGATGCTTTGCATTTATTAGGGAGCAAATTCGAGGAATATAATCGAATTGCGGGATCCTTCCGTACGTAATTCGATGATTCGGCTGCATCGATGGCGAAACGACGTCCCCACTTTTGCCTCGTCCTCGATAAACCGAAGAAAAAGATGCTCGGGACGGGGTCGTAGAGAATACACTTATAGAAATTGTCCATCGATGCGATCGAGGGAAGGGCAAAAAGGTTTGGGCTTCTATCGAGTGGTGAAAGCACTCGACGAGGTGTCCGGGAAATACGAGGGAATAACGGAGCTAGCGAGAGTAATTTTGTCGATGCGACATCCTTTCTTCCATCGTATTTTCATCCACTGAATATACGAATAAAATTCTACAAATTTCTCTACGAATTTTAAACAAACATTTTCACTCCGTCGAATCGGTTGTAACAAAGTTTCTCAAGATAACTCGATGTTTCGGATGATACGTAAAGCCGTACGTTGGCTAATCCCGCAACTACCACCACCTGGTCCCCGAGCGAAAGTTCATTAATACGGAGGTTCCAGCCGAGAATTTGGTCGTGTAACTTTGTCAAATCTAACGTGGGTTATATTCCGTTCCAGCGGGTGCGTTTAACAATTGAAATAGCTCGAATTAATATCTCCACGAACAATTTTGCAAAATAGATTTCTCTGAAACGGAATAAGAAATTCTGATATACCGTTAAACGCTTTTTCCAAGGATAAAGAGGAAAGGATTTTTTTTTTCTTATTGAAACATTAAGTTCCATCGATAGGATATTACAATTATCATATTGGCTGGCAATTAGACGAGTTTCGCGCGATTACGATTCTGGTTTTAATTTCTGCCTGGTCTCTCGGAGCGAAATCTTATTAGAAGTTAACACCGATCGGGTATATTTCCTCTTCCAACGCGAAGATACACGGTGAGCCCGAAAAATCGGTACGAACGAACTTCCCTCTATAACCGCGATACAAATTTTTCTACTTGTTAGATCTAACCGAATCTCGTGTATCACGTGTACTACCATATATCCGATGTACGCATAACCGACATATGACATTCCGATCAATATACGGTTACGCAGAAATTCAATTCGACGCATAATCGCCCTACGTTGGAATCCTCTTCCACTTTTGCCAACTGCAACGATCGAATTTGATCGGAATCGCTGTTCGCTCGTTTATCCCCATCGATCAATGGCGAATTCTCGCGAATTACGCCGAGATGGAACGAGATGAAAGAATGGGAAGGGTGATAAAAATCTGGTTTTCCAACGATTTTTCGCTCTCGAGCAAGGTCGGCGATAGGCTAAACGAGGCGATTAGCTATCCTATTGGTGGGTCACGGTGGGGCGCATTATCAAGCGAGTAGCCGCGGATTCTTCCCTCTCGCCGCGGTAACAATATTTGCGGAACACTTAAATGGAATCTTGTACCGCCTCTCTCTCTCTCTCTGTCTGTCGTAGTTACGTTGCTCGCGCCGATACCGTGCGCGCACGATCGTAAAGTACGCGCCATTATTACGGTCGTGATAGCGCGTGCATATACACGGCACTTAACGCCGCAATGGGGAGGATCGGCGGGGGTGGAGAGCACGGGATACCGAATATAATAGATCGACAAATTGTCGAGGAATAGGCGCGCTAATGCACCATTCCTGCGATATCGAGGTTCCAGTTTCTCCGTGTTTATAATCCCAAGATTATTGCAATATCGCCAATATGCAAATACGTTCGAGTTTGTCAAAGTCGTGTTTTTTTCTTTCTTTCTTTTTTTTTTTAACGTTCGCCGTTATACACGCGGCATCATACGCGGGAAATAATCTTAAAATCGCTGAATCTCGATTTGCTTCTTTCTACGATTTGAATTTTTTCATTTAATCTCTGCTACGTACGTACGATCGTTAATCGTAATCTCGCTTATTTTCAAAGCATTTTCTTTTTTTTTTTTTTTTTAACAAATTTACGACGTAATCGATCGGTAGCCGCTTAATACGTATCTGTTTGCATTATAGATTCAGGATCGAGAACGATGGATAATTCGTCCGTATTCCACGAACACGAAAGCGCGTCCGTGGGGGGGAGAGGGAGGAGAATATCTATCGAAAGATGTAGTTGGTCTCCTCGCAGCTAATTTGCCAACAAGAAATTCGCGATGGTATAATTCCGTGTGAACAAGAATATTGCTTCTGCGCGATAAACGCAGAGAGTTGTACGTAAGTAAGTACGAGTAAGTCTCGTTTACGAGCGATTTACTTAGCGAGCCGTATTAAAAATAAGAGAGAGAGAGAGAGAGAGACAACGGCCGGCCAATGTTCGAACGGAAAGAATTACCGGAAATTTTTTTAACGAGAATAAATCTTGGCAGAGCGTCCGATAGCCAGGGACAGATCGCGATTATAACTTGATCTTGGTCTCGTCGATGCCAGAGGGCATATTCGCGGTTTTATTCTTGTTCTCATTTTCAAATCACCACATGTTAATTAATCGTTGAATTATTTGCTGCCTCGAGACACGGTTCGTTAACTCTCCGACATGCACCTACCCTCGTGCGTTATTCCCCTTACTTTTTCCCCACCCCAGCGTACACGTACGAATCAAAGATAGAGTCGTTTGCATTAATCTCAACGAGATCGCGTATAAATTTTCTCCTCTCTCTCTCTCTCTCTCTCCTTTCTTTGTTCTTTCGATCGAGCGACGTGTCGTAACACCACGTTCGTATCCCCTTTATCGTCATTACCATTATCCTCGAACGAAAAACCAACTTCCCCAACTTTCAATTACCCAATAAGGAAATCCTCGCAAAGGGGGGGCAACGTTAATACAACGCGATAAATATAAATATTATCGCGTCGATAATATCCGTTATCTTTAAAGAAAGGGCGAAGCTAGCCACGATCGCGCGTTAAAACGATCCCTGTTTCCACCGGTTCGAACGGTTCCCGCTTAAAAACGCTCCGAGCATGCGCTTCGATATCGTCTAGTTTCTTTCCTTCCTTCTTCTTCTTCTTCTTTTTTTTTTTTTTTTTCTTAACAAAGATAAGAGCAAACGTAGCGAGATAGGAGGAGGGCAGAATCGTACGTAGCGTGCCATTATGTCAGAATGTTAATAGGCATCGCGCCGGTTAAAGACAATAATTACGCGCGATATCGCGGACATAAAACTGGCCACATTGTAGCAACCTTGTAATAAGGTATCGGTAACAGCTAGCGTACAACGTATCTGAAACTTTATTACCCGGAGGAATAATCTTTGCCTCTTTGCTTCGCATTGTTTCCCATTAAATATATATGTATGTACGAGTGTGCCAACCGCCACTTACGTTCATCTCCGAGTGTCAAACACTTTGGACGTCCCTCCACGGATGGAGGAGGAGGAGGAGGATGATGATTGCTCGACGGGTGTTGCGTGTACGCGGTGAATAAAAAAAAGGGAAACGGTCGTTGGAAGAATAAGTAAGAGCTAGAGATACGAGGCGAGGCGAGTGAACGAGCCACGAGATACGAATGAGACGCGAGCGAGAACGGCGAGGATCGGTTTACCGGAAGCCAGGAAAAAGTTGAGATAGATAGGCGGTGGCACGGAGGTGGACGATCTCGAAACGTTCCATCTTTCCCCGTTTATATCGCGAAATATCGTACGAATTTATACTCGGCAAGGTGTGTGCCGTACATGGAAATATTGGATCCTATAAACTTGTTAACTTGACGGTAATCCATAACGATTTCAACTTTCGTGACGCGGCGTATTTACAAAGTTTCCAAAGTATTTTTTATTCCTTACGACGATGATGTATCTTTTTCGTTTATCGCGTGCGCCAAATTGTGAACAAAATTTTTCAATATTTTGGATCGAATCGGAAAGAGAACAACGAGACCGATCCTCGAGTTATCGAGGATTTTTCCCACGGGAGGAGGAAAAAAAAAAAGGAAAAAAAAAAAAAAAAACGAAACGAGCGACAGTTTGACGCGCAAACTTGGCTATAAATACGTTCACGGGCATTCCATCTTGTTCGAACCGCATTCATTTTGTATATAACTTGTTAAACGTCGTAATGAATTACGGTGCAACATCAGCGTTCCTCTGCATCAACGTCAGCAATTATTTTCTCATCTACGCTATCCTCGTTATCGCGTGTATCCTACTTGTCCCTCCCCCCTGCTTTCATTTCCCTCTTTTCTTCCTTTTTCTCATTTCTTTCTTTATTTTCCTCTATATCGTCGTCGTCATAGCAATCTCATCAAAATCCTCAACTTCAACGATCTTTCGCGTCCCTTCATCTCGATTATTACAAATGTCTCTTTTCGAGCCTTTGATACGCCAACGTGGAAGAGAAAAAGAAGAAGAAGAAGAAGAAGAAGAAGAAGAAACGAGTGTAATTCGAAATATCTATATATATATATATTATTTCAAGAAAATATACCCGTTTTCAACCTATTTCGCTGCCACCGTTCGAAATTAAAAGCTAGCTAAAAATACCGGCCGAATACGCATAAAGTACACACGACTAATCGAATCTGGCTAACAAAGCGATCGAAAAAAATTCACGGTGTTTGAAAAAAAACAAAACAATTTCTCCGAAATTGCAATCCAATAACTGTTTGTTTGCTCGTCCGTTTTGTAATAATTTTGCAACGCTTGTGGAAAAATGGAGATGAAACGGCGTGGCGTTCGGCGTTTCGAAGCGAAGACGGGAGCGATAACGAAGCGAGTAGCCGGAAGGAAACAACGCGGTGTTACCATTCTCGCGTAGCGTTGGTGATAAGCAGGGATCGTAGGATGCTCGCGAGCATTGACGCTGCCGTTTTCGATAGGGCTTCCCTGGCGAGGCGAGGCGAGGCGAGCGGTTTGTCAGGCGCGTAGGTAACGCGGGACAAAGAAGAAAGGAGAGCCGGTCGAGTGATAAGGAAGTGACAAATTGTCTAGCTAGACGAGAACGCTGTCGCCGTGGGCCGTTTACGAGCGAGCCGCGCGAGAAATGATTTACGGACGGTTAACAGGGAGAGCGTGGAGTCTGACTCGAAAACGCGAGTCGAAAACGCGTGCCAACAAACGAAATTCTTCGCCGTTTAATTCTCGGCCCCGATTTATGGGGGATGGAGGAGGGGGGTGCGGTATCGATGACGACAGACACCGCGAAAACGGACGTAATATTCGTTCGTTCGATTTCGAATAATTTGTCTCGCGCGTAACGTACAAATTGCAGCGCGTAATCGAAGCTAGTAATTTTGCGGCTGTTCCAGTAATTTCGCTACTCGCGCAATCAGGCCGATTGTCCCCTCGTTTAAACGACCCGTTCTTCTTCTCCTTTACGCCGAGAATACCTCTCGTTTCCGTCCAAACTTTGGAGGGGATGTCGAAATCGACGAGACGCGTACGATCGCGAGGAGGGAAGAAACGCTTCGACGAAGGGATTTTGGAGTGGAGGGGAAAGGAGCGTAGAGCAGCGTAAGAATCGGGTTTTCCTGGGACGACGTCGGCCGCGTCCATTCAGCCGTGCCAACAGATTATGCAATCGTTCCACTCGGCAGGCGAATGCACTACGAGATTACGGCTGATAAAAGCGTGTTGCATTCGCGAGGTCAGCCGACCGCTTTTATGAATGAAAATTTATATTGTTCGCCGGCGAATCGTAGCCGCGCGCGTTCCACGCCTCGTCGTCCTCGCACGGACGCGGAAACGCGCTCAATTTATCCTTCCTTTGTCTTCAATCCTCCCTTCACCCCGCTCCCTGTCCAACCGAGTATCAACCGAGTTCGCTTCAACAGATCAACGGGGTTTTTAATCACCGATCAGACGTTTTCGTTCTTTCGTTTTTCTCCTTTTTTCGGAACGATATGGAGGAACGTCGCGAAACTTGGAATCGTCGGGGGGGGGGGGGGGCTTGAATCCATTTAACCCAAGTTTATCCTTTACGGAATAATCGCGTAATCCGGCACCGACGTTCAATTAAATCAGTTTCAAACTCGCGCGTATAACTTCGACTCATAATTTAATGGAGCGAGTCAGCCAGCGGGTATAAGCCCGCCGCATTCCATGAGTCGCGAAAACGTCGACTCAAACTTTTGTAAACGCGACCCTCTTCCCCCCGCGGTGCGTAATTACGAATACCTATTTCTATATTAATTTCCGTTTTCCATCCTCGAGAATTTCTTTGCTTTCGATACGGATCGACACGAGGTAAGAAACTCCGGTGTTTTTACTCCGGCTCCGATCGAACGATTAATCGTAAACGACGTTTAAACGGCGTAATAACGGAGCTCACCTCCACTCCCTCCGATTATTTTTCGTTCGAATAATAATATCGATCGAGGGGACGTTCAACCCGGTGGTAAAAATTTCGTTTTAACGAACGAACGTGGGATGAACGGAGCTCCATCGTGTGCGACATCGAATGGAACAAATTTTCGACGACGAATACGAATCGAATCTCGTACGAGCGTGGGCGTTGTTTCACGCGTGCAGCGGATTTTTTGCCCGCGTGTGATTTTTTTTTTTTTAGAAAATTCTGAACGAAAATCGATGATTTCTTTTCTCGTTCGAATCGTAAAACGCGCGTGAACCAACGTGTGGCGTTGACCAATCGCGAAATTGTATCGATAACTTTGCTTGGATAAAATTTTCCTCCATCCTCTTGATCGATGACGATTCGTAAAAAATAAGTTGGCGAAACGATTCAACGAGTATCGGACGATGTACTTTGAAATTGCAGCGAAGAACGACAGCGAGTCCTTTTCACTCGAAACGAAACGTTCGTTCGTCGTATCCTGTATCTCTTCTCATTCATCGGGCGACGTAAAGGAGCACTTTCAAGCATGTCCTCTTAACGCAGCGTGTATCTCGGCGATCTGACCCATTGTTATACGAAACAAAGCAACTCGAGACGAAGGGAGTTCTTTTTCCAGCCACGAGACGTAGTGAAAACTTCACGAATATTAAAATCCTCCAACGATATCACCTAGGGGGTAGAGATCTCCATTTCTCCCTCCGTCCATATTCCGTCCGACCGAGAATCGAATAATTTCAATTTTCCATTTTCCAAAAGAGGAAACGACGACGGCCTCGATGATATCCTCGACGAGACAACACGGAATACGAATTTCCACTCCCGTAGGAATTTCATTACGCGTAAACCACTCCTCCCACCCACCGACCCATCAATTTCACGTAGCGTCTTCGGTGCGATAGTTCACGACGGATCGATATCGAGACGTGGAACAAGCTTGCGTACCGACCTCGCGCGATACAAGCGCCCATTAAACGTAATTATCCCTAACGAATATTTCCTTCCAACCTGGATGATAACTCATCGCGATCGTCCGTTCGAATCGCCGCGTCTATCGGACGAGATTATAACTGTGCCCCGCGTATACGATAATTTCCGACCGCGATGGAAGAACGAACGAGGGAAGAAACGGGGTGTGTGCTGCAGTTTAATCGAGTTTTGGTAAAAAAAAAAAAAAAAAAAGCAACGACCGTTGCGTCGAGTAAGGTAGCGTATGTTAAGCAAATTTGCTATATATTTTCCACGGGAAGTGCGTTTCCAGCGTTGGGTACGGGTCGGTTGATACGGCGTGCCACCAATCGCGTCCACATCATCGAGATAAATTACGCGAAAGGGAGAACGATCGATACGCGTAATATATATTCGGTTCGATAGTTTATAAATTGCCGGTATTATTACGCTATGCCGGGATATAAATACAGGATCGAAACTTAAGAATGGGAGAGGTCGTAATTTATGATGGCTGCGGTAATAAATTTCCCACCGATTTAACCTAACGTCGTCTATTAGTTTTTCACTTTTCGCCCAGCCTTGTAATTTTACGCCAACGGAATCAGCTTAATTGGTTAATCCCGACTTTCGAGAAGATATAACAAAGATTAAAATATCGACTTATTCCCCTCCCCGCTCTTTTTTCTCAACCGATTCCATTCTCCGACTTTAATTTCCTCCGCTCTCTTTCTCTCTCTCTCTCTCTCTTTTTCTATAATTTAAAATCCGCGTAAAAACTTTTGCTCCGAACTCGCTATAACGCTTTACTCGGTACAAATAACGAGACTAGTAGCGCGTCGTAAGTAATTCGAAAACGGCGAGTGGAAGGATCGTTTCGAAGAAACGAAAAAAGAAAGAAAAAAAAAAAGAGAGAGAAAGGAAGAAAATCGAAAATCCAAGTCGTTCACGCAACGCGTCGTTTCTTTCCTCTTTGACGCGATGCAACGAAATAAAAAAAGAAAAAAGATATCGTTAATCCGGAAAGTTTATCGCGATCGTAAACATCGCGGAGTAGATAAAACGTACACAGATCTGGTAGTTGGAGAGAATTCTCGAAACAAACTCGGCGTGAGATCGTTCGCGAATAGGTGAACTTACGATGACGTTTGTACCTTAGAAAAGAAAAAAAGGAAAAAAAAAATAAAAAAAAAGGAGAACAGCTGCGCGACCGGATCGAGAAATTGTCGCGAAATATCAAGATGTTCCGCATTTACTACGGAATAAACGTGCTTAACTCGCGTAGTACGGCACGTACCGGCCAACTTGGCTGCCGTGCGACTCGCTCTCCACCTTCCCTCATTCTCTCTCTGTCTCTCTCTGTCTAGCGAGCAAATATTTTCATATACCGTGCAGTTTGAATGAAAAGCGCAACTTGCAACAAACCCTGGGTACGTCGCTGGGTATTAAATATTGATTTTTCCATCGCGGATACGAAATGTTTTTAATTCCGTTCATCTCGATCTCGGAAACCGTACCGAATTATCGCATCGACACGAACGAACAGAACCGGATACTTCGAGATCGCACTCGAGATTTCGAATGAGAGATGTAGAATTTAAAGAGAGAAAGAAGGGAAAAAAAGAGATCTCGTGGGAAAAAGTTTTTAGAGTTTATACATTTTAAATTTAATCCTCCTCAACGTTTCTTCGTTACAACGCGTTAAAACGCGTACAAAAGACATTTTAGTTTTTGAAATTGTAACAATATTAACATTCTCATACGTCATACCGTATCTCTTTCCATTTTCGTTCCCTCGATTTCACTCTTCATTCTCTCTCCTCTCCTCTAATTTATAATAATGAAAATTTCACGCGAAAATCAGAATGGACGATACAACGACAACGTCGAGCGATACGTGTATCGCATCGATAATAAAAACGTTCGATGGGCTCGTTGAGTTTTGGCAGCCAGGGTAACAGCCGCTCGTGTAAACATCGTTAAAAAGCGTTTGCTTATAAACTCTGCGACGCGAGAGCCAAATTCTACGAGTTGGATGCCTCGACGGATTACGGACCAACTCGGCTCGCGTTTATATAATTCGCTCGATTGGACAGCGAAAAAAGAAAAAGAAGAAAAAAGAACGAGGAAGGTGGACTCTAATTAAGCAACGAATTTCGATCGAGCCACGAAACTACCACTTCTTATTCTCCGCCCTGTTTCATCAAGCCCGACCACTTAACATAGCAACGTCCCCAACGAGCAATTACGTGTCCCCATTAGGCATCCAAATCAGAGAAGGAAAAGGGACCGGCAATTATTCCGACCGACTAATAAATTTACTCTCGACCCCTGTTACGAGCGTATCGCCTCCTTTCTCCTTTCTCATCCCGTGTACGCACAAGCTGCAACCTTAATATCGTTTACGGCGCGAGGTTAGATTAGCGTTGTAATAACACGGGCCACACGCTCGCCCAGGGAATTAAGTTTTCACGACACCGACGATTCCCCTAATAACGATCGAACGTGCGCGTGGCGTGCATTTCGCTCGATCCACGTGTTCCATAATTAGAGGAAACACGCGGCGGAGAAACGAGACACCCCGTGCGTGTGTCACGCGATCACGCTGTTTTTCCCATCCTTCTTCGAGATCCGTGTATTTTCATTTTCGCTCCGACTCGATTAATCCCTTCCTCCAACGTTTCGATCGTGGAAAAATCGTAGAGCAACGAGGAGCTGTGTAAAAATTTACATAGCCTATTCGATTTCGCGGATAATCTTATCTCGTTAACGAGTCCCTAAATGGTTAAGTTCAAGCATCGAGTGGAGACGACGAGACAAGAGTTTTATCGGAAATTATGGAAAATTTATCGATCGATAAATATAATATTTGGATAGAGGAGAAAAAGCTGGAAAACGAGCTTAGCGTAACTTTCTATCCAACGATATCGTATTCGGATAAATATCGATAATATTGCTGAATTTCCCTATATTTCCCTTCGAAGATACTCGCGTTGTAGCGCGAAAAAATATTAAAATAAGGGAGAATAAGATTGGAAGCGCGGATGCTAACGAGATCGATGCCAATTAAACGAAAGGAGATCGGCAGGCAAACAGATTCGATCTCTTGTCGATTCGCGCCGAATGAAGTTGGATTAATTTACCAACATTCTTTCGCTCGCAGTTTAATTAAAGTTACACACAAGCCGGTGTACCAGGCTTCTCCGTCTCACGGTTGAATAGCTCGCGATCCTACCAACTTGTTGCAGCGCGACGCGTCCTTTTCGCTTGGCCGGATCAACGCCGGTTACAAAACCAATTACCGGATAACGTAATTACCCGCGACTCTACTTGCACCAATTTCACCCCCATTTTTTCCTTTCCCTTCTATCCAGTTTATCCTCCGGTTTCCCGTGTCTTCCGTGCCGCTAGCGAATCATTATCCACGCAACGATTTTTCGAAGAAAACTTTCGAATTCGAGGATGTCTTATAGTTTTCTTCAGCAATTTTCCTTCTATAATTTTTACCTTAACTTGCGAAATACGTCGACGAACGAAACGTGGAGCGTTAAAACGACGAAAGGTAAGGTAATTATCGCGGCTAAAGGATCGAACGAATTGGGAATGGACGAACAAATACGAATTACGGTAGAATATGGAAAAAGGTTGGGGGGGGGGGGAAGAATCGATTTCGATACGATTGTAGTTGAAAGTAAACTCGGCTCGTTGGTGGAAATGCAAATGATGGAAGAATAAAGTTGGAGGAAAGTAAGAAAAACAGAAGATAGAGAAGGGAGACGGTAAAGTAGAGGGAGCAAGCACGGGTGGCGAGAGTTTAAAAGGACGACGAGTCGCATACAGACGACCGCTAGGATGCCGTTTAATATTCCATCGGATATGGCAGTTGAGCGTCAATCTCTCGCGTGACTGCAAATCGCGGTATTAATGCAAAACAGCTTATTGTTTACCAAGCGACGCTGCCTAATATGATCGATTTATAGCGACGGGAAACGATTTGTGGATGGACGTCTATCGATCGCATCTAAACGTCGCCGGGTCCAACTTACACGCGCCATTTCTTCCAATGCGTCGATTCGAAATACGTCAAGAGGATTCTCGACGAACGAACGCATTCATTCGAATCGAACGAATCTCGATATTAGAACGAAAGCACCAACTTTGCTTTGTTCGACGAGCGGACAACACGTTTCGTGCACCGCCTCGAACAGCATTATTACGCCAATCGTATAAATTATTTGCGAGCAGTTATTCAAAGGGGGAAAGAAGCGCGTGGGAAGAGTGGCGAGCGATCGATGCGGTGGAACGTGCGTTAAACGCAAACCAATGTTCAACGAACGCGCTACCCTTTGATCCGCCACGATATCGTGCCCTTTTTACAACCGATCCGAGCTTGTATCATCGCGTGGATCACGTTGGAATGGAAATCCATCGTAATAATTATAACTGTAACTTCCTACGTAATCTGCCTCTCCGATAAGTAAATCTCTAAAAATATCGCTTCATTTCGCATTCGAAGAGCAGAGTTGGAAGAATCAACTTCTTCGACGCAGTACAAGGTGCATGCACGCAACAAGTTTCAGAGAAAGAATTGATCATTTATCTTGGAGCATCGAGTCAAAGGGATGGAACGACTCGTCGTCAAAACCACGCAAGATCCTTCTTCTCTTTCGTTGAAAAATCTTGAGAATATGATCTGTCGTTTAATCTTTAACGCGTACTCGAGGAAATAAATTTTTCCCCCTTTAATAAAGGTGAGAGCAGGAAGTAGTAGAAGTAAACGAAACTTCTTGGGTCGCTCGAAAAGAAATATTTCGACGCACGAATTGATCGTTTCACGATCGCGGAAATTTTCGTCGCGTCTTCTTTTTTCCCCCGATGGAATTCTCACGAGTAAGAACCGTTCCTACGGATGGCGTACTTCCTCGTTGCAGAGAAGATTTTTCAGGCGGCGGCGCAATCAGCGCGCATACCTGCGAAATATTAATGGGACTCGTTCCTCGAGCGATGTGCACACGCGTACGCGCCACCGCCCGTGCAACGTGGCGCCAACAAAGAGGAACGAGCCGTTCTCCCCGCAATAAATCGGCACCAACCTGCGATAATAATCGATACCCACATAACGAATCGATTTACACGGACGTGAACCGGTACGCCATTTTATCACCCGTCCGTCTATCGCGTGATTACGCGACCGCCGCCAACCTCCTGTCCTCTTCTCCCTCGCTTTCCTCCGCTTTCAATTTTCTTTCTTTCTTTCTTTCTTTTCTCTTTCCTTCCTTCTCTTCTTTTCTGGAAAAGGATCATCCCAAACGCGTGGAACGAGAGGATGGACGAGTATATCGTGGAATTCGATACAAACGTTTATCGGAAGTGAAGATCCTCTACTGATATCGATGCGCGTTCGATGCATACAAATGTTACGATATGAAAAATCCCACTCTTGCGCGAGATACGATCGTACGCTCGAGAATGCGAAAAAAGAAGAAAAGAGAGGAGAAGGAAAAAAGAAGGGCACGCGTCGAAGAATTTGAAGGAACGCGACTAAATATACGTTGGGAATGTTTGTACAAATTTTCAGAATTACGCGCAACAGATTCCAAAATAGAGGATGACTAAACGCGAGGATATTAATACGCGGAGAGTGAATTAATTAAAATGTTGCAAACTAGTTTCCTTAAAATAATCGTTATGGATTATTTTACGATACGAAGGTAAAACAACGAAAGTAATACAATAACATCAATTGCGTATGTAATAAATTGAACAAATAATCGATAAATTTTTTCACGCTTTCGTCCTTTCTTTTTTTCTTTCCCCCTTTTTTTATCGATCGAACGGTAATAAAAATTAATTTCAACTTCGCGAGAGGTAAATTTTATTGCAAATTTATTAAATTTTTTACACCGAGCTACGCGATTAAACGCAACGTCCAATGTATTTTTAAGGACAAAAGAAACGATTCGCCGTTACTAAAGAAAATATCCAATACGTATAAAATCGTGTAACGAGTCTGATCGATTCTCGTGCCGTGTACAAATACAATTTAATTTTAATTCAATATTCGAATGGAAAGTGCGAATACCATTGGTCGTAAGATACATCCTTTCCGACTGATTAAACGAAAATTGAAAAAGATTCCTTCTCCTCCCTTTTTCTTCGTCAGCCGAGACGAGAATACTTTGAGAGAGAGAGAGAGAGAGAGAGAAAAAAATCGACAAACGTGATTGACAATCCGAACGAGACAACGTTATCAGCGGCCAAATGAAAGGAATAATATCCTCTTTCATACCGATATCGCCATTCTTCGCTACCCGCTAATAAATTATGTCACAACGTTGAGAAAGTTCGACCAACTCGCTCCTCGAATCTATCTTCTCTTAAGAACTTTCAATCTCTTTCTTCGCGAGAGACGTTCAATTAATATCGCCGCCTCGACCGCCTCGCTTAATTTAAATCGAATTAACATTCTTACAGTGTCAACCACCGATCGGAACACCATTTATCATCGACGCGAAATTGGTCCCAACACTGGATGGGACAGAATTTATCACGCTCGATATCGCGCGAATTAAAATACCGATCTAATTCCTCCATGGGGGACAATTATAACTCCTTCCTTTTCACTCTTTCGCGATTATTTCTTTTACGATTGGGATGAAATTACGGCGATCCCCACGAGGATTTCGGTGAAATTCCGCTTCTTACTCCCGTTTCCTCGGCTATCTTAACAACTCCCCCCCGCCGCTCGTTTGAATCCACTTACGAATCGGCCTCCACGATTATTTCACGCGATTCTTACAACGTAAACAGGCTACCGCTGTTTCGTCCCGTTCCGATTAACTCTCTCGGAATAACGATCGAACCAACGCGTTTGTGAAATTCGAGTAACAGCGCGGCAACGATCGATCCTCGTTATCCAATTTCCCAAATTACCTCCATTGTTTCGCGTGTAATTTGAATTTTTCGTCGAATCGAATTACGAGAGAGAGAGAGAGATAAAATAATTAGCTCGAATGCGAATGCAATTTTTTTTACATACGTACCAACGTACTTCTTACTCCCTCTGATAAAATTTCTGATAAAAAGGCAAAGTACGTTAGAATTTCTCTAGCTCGCGGTGGGTACGTTTCCACTGTCGATATCATCGACTGGAAAAATCACGAATCGCTATCGAAACCAACTCGAACGACTCGAGATCGATTAAAGGGAAGAGTGACGGGAGCATTTCGCGAATATCCCGGCGTTAAATCGCGCAAACTTTCGAGGAATTATCGATCCGTCGTCCAGTTTTCCCTCCAAACTCGGAATCTCGATTTACGCGAAGGTTCGATATCGGTTTTTATGAAAATATTTCAAAAACGATGCACGGGAATCGATCGAGATATCACGAGAGTACGAGGAAATGAATCGCAGAAACTTGGAAAAGAACAAAGTTTGCGCCGATATATCTTTTCAAAGGATGGAAACTACTTTCGTCGAGATATCCGCAATTTCGTATCGGAGGAAAATTGAGAAAAGAAGTTGGACGAAGAAGAAGAGGACGAAGAGGAAGAAAAAAAGGATATTCGACGGATAATTATCGAAAGATTATTACCGCGCGAAAAGAGTAAGATTATCCTATAGACTCGAGCCAATACCTTTATCCACGATCTCGACGTCTCTGTCCCGTGCGAGATACGCTCGTTAAATACGATAAATCTAATTATCTTCGCGGTGACGAGTTGCGGCGATCAATTACGGATGTCGAGATCTGTTCGATGGTGAAAAATTTGAATCGACGTTATTCCACGTTCGATGAGAAACTTTTTATACGTATTCTTTGTTCAAATTTTTCGATCCATCCTCACCGCTAATAGCAGACACTTTTGATATCGAAAAAACGCATCGATCCATGCTCTTTGTGTCTCGATAAGCATCGATCTAATCGCGATTCACCGCGTAAATAAATCTTATTTAAAGATAAATTTGTTTCGCGTAACATTTATCAAAACATGGTACGGATAAAAGTGGAGATAAAAATCGTGCCGGTTGCGACACGAGTTGCCACGGATTCCAAGTATACTTTATTTCTTCGAACTACGTGTATCTACTACGTACGTACTAGCTACTGGATAAAAAGTAATCGCCAAGCAATATTTTCTTGCTTGCCTATAATAAATTTACACGCGTGGTTACGAAATAGAGAAACAGATAAGAGAACGGAATATCGCCAATTCGCGATTCGATCGAATGTTAAAAATTATTCGAGGATGGTAAATAAATTATTTGCACGAGAGAAAAACGGAAAAGAATGGGAAAGAAACACGGCGCGATAATAGCGGTGCTTCTCGAATCGTTCTCGATTCCTTTGCCCGAGAAACTCTATTATATTTTCCACAGCCACGAAGCATTTCCTGGCCGGTGGTGGAAACCATTTTTAGATCGTGGAGGGCTCTCCATTTCGCCTGCCACTTGGACCGCGCTAAGAGAGAACTAACAACCGGAATACACCGGCTCGCCCCGCCGCAAAAATGCTGAATAAATCCTCCCGAGGGAGGGAGGATCCGTTTTCAACCAAGATCTCGAACCGTTCGAGCAACTGTGAAATTAATTCGAATCGGTCTCTTACCTCTTATCTCTACGCCTCGCATCTTATCGTCCAGCGGACCGTTCTTTCCTTCCATTATCGATTCAAAGTCGGCGATCGGATTAGGATGAAATGGCGAAGATTCGGACGAACGAGAGAGGCGTCGCTGCGAGTGCGGAGGGTCACGTTCGAAACGTTAGCACAAAGTAAGATACATGGGACAAGGGAGGTAGACAAATGGAGTCAATAGTTGTCAACCTCGAAGAGGGGGACGATCTCTTTCTTCTCTTCCAACCACGAGATCTTAAACTTTCTTCGTTCGTTCGTTAGCGCGCTACGAAATGAAATTCGATGAATTTCAAAGAAAGAGAAAAAAAGAAGAATTAGAAATATTAAGAAACTTTCTCTCACATTATACAACTTATAAAATTTGTTAATAATCTTTATATATGCATTATTATTTATTCGCTTAATAAATTTATACGCTATAATATTTTATTCGCAACGATAAACTACTATTCGCTCGGAGAACGAAGAACGGAGAAACACGTCCGTTTCGTTCCGCGTTCGGAAACCGACTACGAATGTAAACAATTATAAGCGATGTGTTATTATTTCGTGTGTCGCGATTCACGTCCGCTCCAATATTCGTAATAATATTCTAATAATATTCGCAATGTTATATAATTTTTATCTTACTATTTTATCAATCGTTATTATCACGTTACGCTCGTTTTATTAAAATATAATTTTCGTTTCTTTAAAATTTAATTTTCTTCTATCGGAAATTTTTTAATTTTCTTTTTCGTTGTTATTAATTTATACAAGATGCGTGATGAAGTTTAATCGTCTTTTTTTTTAACTTCCTGATTCTTAGAATTAACAGTGTCGTTTGAATCCATCGAATCGAATTTAAATTTAATTAAGATTTTTATTATTTTTTCTTTTCCGCAACGTAAAGAGCAATCATCTGTAAAGAAAATCATATCACGTATCGCTACCACGTTCGGAGATGCAAGTATACGAGTTAAAGAAACTCGCGGTTAATGACGAATGCGGGGAAAGGAGGGAAGAAAGGAGGAAAGTTCGCGAAGGAAGAGAAGGGGTCGATCCCGGATAATTACTCGGATGGATATGAAAAGTGGTTGTCGAAAATTTGAGAATGCGGTCGAGTTACCTTATTTCAGAGCGGCAGTAATTGGCAAGATTCTTCCCTTTTTGTTTGCTCGTCGTCCCTCGTCCGTCCGCCGTTCTCCTCCTCCTCCTCCTCCTCCTCCTCCTGCTCCTCCTTTTCCTCCTCTTCCTCTTTGTTCACCACTCGAACAACTTGGAAAGGAAACGAACGCAACGGGGTTCGAGGAACTAATATCTTTTTCGTGGGAATGCTCGGCCCGCAATCTCACACGGCGCGTACAATTTTATTTCCCGAAGGCCATGCTTTCCCCGCTCCTTTCCCCGCGATCTGGAACAAAAAGACGCGCGATTAGATTAGATTATACGCGCGAGCCGACTCTTTTCCGACCAAACGATCGTTCCACGAGTGCAAAAATTGACCGTCCATCCAGTCGAAACGAATATTCCTTGTCACGTAACGTCCCAAAGTAATAATAAGATAGAGTATCGAAATATCGTCAACCAATATATTCGGTCAGAAACTTTTCATTTTCTAAAATATTTCGAAAATATAATTTCTCGTCGCGGACGAAATTAAAAACTTTGCCGTATCAATTTTTTGAATTTGAAAATATTCGAGTTTTTTTAGCTTCTCAATTTCCAATTTCAGCATCTTCTTAAACGAACCGAGAATTCCTTTTAGGGAAACATTAATTTACTGCGCAAACAGGCAGAGGAGCGCTCGGGGGAAAAGCACTCGAGGAGAGAAGAAAAATGTTCGCGTATAAGAAAGTACGCTCGCGCAATCTCGTTACTCTCGAAAATCTGACAACTTTGGGTCGTAATCGATATACGTAAAGAAAAAAAAAAAAAAAAGAAAAGAAAAAGGCGAGAAGATCGAAGCGTTTTCCACACCCGTGGATAAAACGACGTTAACGAAGCGAAGATCTAAGACAAGACAATTGGAACGATTTTCAACGCGAACGTCGGCAGCAACTTTGCCAACGTAACGTCACGCTCCGACGTATTCGAGGGTATGCAAAGGAACAAGTTAATTAAGGACCACCCAGAAAACCGCTATCTTTCGAACCGCGCGGATGGAAACGTGCCAAGATGGAACGGACGCGTGATTCGCTTTTCCCCCCCTCTCTGCACCCGAATCCGAAGGAAAAAGCCAACATTTCCAACATTTTCAATTCAAGTTTCGGCGTTTTTGAAAAATCTCCGCCGGTTCGCGCGAAAGCCAAAAGTTCGAGTCTAAGCGGACAAAGATCGAGGATAGGATTTTGAAAAAGGACAACCTCGAACGTCGCCATCGAGCAAGCATCTTCGAAATTTATCGCTTTCCGACCGCCAAGGATTAGCCAACGACGGGTGAACGGGTGAGAAAGAACGGAGAAATTTATTTCCATCTCGGAAACAAAGTAGGCAACACTGTGAGACAGCCGAAATTTCTCGTTCCGAGATCGAGAGTCGCGCTTATCATTTTTCTGCCTGTATCAGAGACTGTCGCACATGTCTAATAGAAATATCGCTTTGAAATTTATTACGCGTACCCGCATCGACGAAAGATACACGCCACTTTACGTCGATTTTAAAGCAGAAAATTTTCTCTCTTTCTTCGACGATCGCAATGAGCTCGTGAAGCCAATTATCACTTTCGTACCGCTATCGTTTACCTTCGTTCGCGCTGATCCTTTCCACCTACTTTCGCCACGCAAACTTTGAATACTCGTTATTCTCTTGTCATTAATTTTCTTTTTCTTCGTTCGTATTTCACCCTTTGATCGTAGACTCTTTCTTTCTCTATCACTTCCCTCCTCCTCCACGACTTGAAAATGTTTCTTCGACAAAGTGACGAGAAGTAGCGGTGAACAAAGCGACGCGAACGAAACAATTTCGCGTTCCTCTCATCACACGCGAGTTGACGAAAGTATCCTCCGTCGCAACTCGGCGCGTTCGTAAAATTTCACTTGGTTAAAAACAAAGTTGAAACGTTTAGACGGAGCGAAAGGATGGCAGAGAGCGACTAACACCGGCCGCCCGATTTTACACGGGGCTTATTCGCGAAACTTGCTCCACCACCGATAAAATAAAATATTTACGCATCGGTGAAATGTGGGTTAACGTTTTGCATATCGCGCGTCCTCGCGCCGAGGATACCGGTCTAGCTCTAGATAACAGCTTCCTTTCCCCCCCTCCTCACGATCCTAATTACTCGTTCTTATCTAGACCCGCAACTTTGTTCGCTTCGACGAAATTTCGGCCGAGTTTCCGCCCCGACAAAAACAGGGAAGTGCAAACTCGACTCGTGGAACGGAAGGCAGGAACGGAGCGACGACTCCCTCGAGACGTCGGTTTTCGAAAATCGGTTCGGCATTTCGAGTCTTTTCCCTTCCCTTCGTTTCCGGTTGAGAAAAGAAGGAGGAAACGGGAAAAAGTTAGGGGAAAAAATTGATAAATGAAATGGCGCGAAATTGGTAAAACGTTGAACGTCCTTGAACGTCGGGGGTTTCCCCTTCCCTCGAGCAAGGTGAACGGATACGCGAGCGAGTAATTGTGATCGGGACAAAACGTTGTTGTAGCTCCCTATATAAAGTCCGAGCGAATGCACAATGATTCATTTATGAGGATCGCATGAATAAGCGATTGTATGTGAAATCAGTCGGTCATTTAACGAAAGTGGCGGCAAGGAATGTGAAAGAAACGGCGGGAAAACGAAATGGGATTTTTATCGATGGAATTCAAGGACGGGAACGCGATGCGACCGTTGACCATGAATAAATCGCAGCGGGATAACTCCAGCGGCAAAGTTTCAGCGCTTCGTTGTCGCCAACTTTCGTCGGATATTTCAGAAACTTTCGAAAACTTTCCATCCTTTTTTCTCCCCTCCCCTTCTCCAAGGGCGGGAAATTTCGATTCGAGATCTTTTATCCCCCGTTTCAATTCCGTTCGGCGATATGATTTTAAAAAACAACGAGTTTTCGAAGAGGAGAGAGTCGAGAAGGAAATATGGGGAGAAAACTTGCCTTGACCCTGGAAAGAAACGTTCGTTGGAGCGACGACGGGGGAAAAATCGAGCGGCAAACGAGGAAAGATGGTCCATTCTCGAGGGAGAAGGCAGACAAACGAGGGCAGATATTTCGTCGCGATGTATCGTTCCGTTTCGTCCCGTAATTTTTGTTACCTTCCCCTTCGTTCTCGCGCGAACAGAAAAAGTTCCAACACGGTTTATACATTCTTGGATAACATACATTCGGATACGAACCATTCCTTTTCCAGATTTTTTCCAATTTCGAAAAACAGGAGATCTCTTCTCATCGTGAAATTTTCCAACAACAAGGAAGAAAGAAAAAAGAAAAATAAATTTCGTTAAAGGAGAACTCGGCATGGCAATTGGCATGCAATGTATTCCATCGTACGAAACGCGTAATGCGTTCGAGAATAAAGATACGATTCGAAAGCGCGTAATCTAAGCGAACCGGTTAAATACGAAAACATTGCGATTTGTTGCGCGTGCACGATATCAAAGTTTGGTAACCAAACCTACCAACTCTTTTATTGCGCGTTTAACATACCGGCGAATGAAATATCGCCAGCTTCTCGACAATACCGCGATCCTACGGCACCGGAATATTGATATATATTGATATAAACAAGAAAAAGAGAGGAGGGGAGGGTCTCTCCCGAACGATAACGCCAATTCTTCGGGCGAAAACGTGAATCGACGTTGAATTACACACATTCGATGATCTCGCGAATATAAATTTATAAAATTGATAATTTCTATCATCGATCTTCCCCCCCATCTCGACCGTATCCAAGTTAAATATAAACCGTTATTTCTACGTTGGAACGATATTTTTACTCGAGGCCTCGTATTCTTCTCGCTGTCTCGTAGCGAAACGAAAAGGAGAAAAATCGTGGAGAAACGATTCTCGAAGAACGGAAGAGATATCCGCAAAAATTGCAAATGCGATCGATCTTCACCTAAAGTCGAGATGAGAACGTTATCGATTATCGACCCATTATCGACCTTCATATCGAATGAAACGCCATGCACGTAATCTAAATACGAATGATCGAACAATTAAGAGACAATTAAAGTTGCCGGAAGTCGTACGAATGCCCGCTCAAAATGTAATTGACGCACAATGATACGCACGATTCTCTCTTAATTACATTTCCAACGTCGCGCCCGTTACATATATATATATACGTACGTATAACCGTACTTCTTCGAACAATCGTTCAACTTGCCAATTAACCCTTTGGGAATAGATATTTCTCGGAATAACCGGCAAAAGAATTTCTGCGATTTTACGCTCGCTCTCAATTTCGTTCCCTTCCTTCCTTCCTTCCTTCCTTCCTCCGAAGATTCGATACCAAGAGGAGGATAAAATATCGCGACGCTCTCGCAAATCTCGTAATCGAATTTTTCAACTAGATTCCCTCCCAGATTATTTTCTGTGGAAAATAAGCGAAGGGTCAGTGACGTGTGCGAGAGCGTTGCAGAGAAGAGAAAAACAAGGTTCGTTCGGGCAAGATTCGATGTTGTTAGCGATGATTTCTCGCGCACGAGAAACGATATTAAGCGGCTGACGCGCTACCAACGCCGCGCCACGAATCTACGATGTAACGACGGAAAATTCCTTATCTCGTGGCGAGAAGCACGTTCCTTAAAAATCAAAGGCCGTCGGCGTCAATCGGTTAGACGAACACGGATAGTTGAGAGACAGACAGCAGCGCTGACTTCACCGTACGTAAACTCAATAACGGAGAAAACGTTTTAGAAAATTTCTCGTTCCACTGATCCAATTCGACCGAGTGATTTCGTTCTCTCGACAGATAACCGTGTTCCACTCGCGTTTTTAACCTTTGAGGAGGAACGAATTTATCCGACCCGATAAAACCAGTTAAAAACCAGTGTTTCTAAATTGTCGTGTCGATATAAAATTCTCTACCTACCCGAATCCCACTTTGTTTTTCACCTTTCGATTAATCGTTCCAATATCATCCCCGATCGATTATTTTATTACATCGTTTAACGATTAATTTTCCGCTTCGACGATCGAATCACGAAAAATCTACTTATCTGCTTATCTTCTATCGCCGCTTTTCATTACCATTCCGAAAAAACAATAACGATCGTTCCCTGGACAAGATGGAACGAACTTGATGCGAGTAAAGAATACGCGCAATGGAACGTTTAATGGAAACCACGGAACGCGCGTATTCTCTTCAACTCCGTTACAGCGTTAACGTTGCGAATAACGAATACGAAAAGGAAAAACACGCACGAGTCGATACGGGATTCAAACGGCAATATTTGGTAATTATTCTCGTTCCCAGGAATTTCGATTAAATATTCGAATATACGCGTTCGATATACGCGGATAACAACGAACCTCGTCTCCTTTATTTTCCACGATAATTGCTTCTATAAATATCGCTAAGGAATTTAGATAACACGCGAGATATTTCGATCAAGAATCGATACGTAAGGATAAAAGAGCGATCGATAAAAAAGATCCACTTAATAATAATAATAATAATGATTCACGTCAGCAAATAATTACGTTTCGTTAAATCTTTTTCGGTACAGGTCGGATAGAAAGGAGAAAAGAAAGAAAGAAGAGCGTTAACGACGTCTCGTTAGCAGCAACAGATACGGATAATTAGTTGCGCGGAACATCCTAACAATTTAACCCTTCCGCGTAGAAACTGCGTCAACGGGAATGATTTGACCTGTTCCTCGGTGGCACGGCTAGAAACGCCCTACGTTCCTACTTGGAAAGCTGGAGCTTCGATTTCTCCATCGCGAGGAAACAATAGGAGAAATCTCTGAAGCAGCCGCTTCATCGCGAATTCTTAAATCCTCGCCTGATTAATAATTACCCTCTTCACCCGTCAAATATAGATTAATGGATTTTTCCGATCCAGATTTCAGATTTACAACTCGATAATCTCGTACGAAACGTTTTCGCATTCGGATAAAGCTTGTTAAATTTACGACGAAATACATTTTACAACGATTTATCCGCATCGCTCGACCCACCATTTTACGAATACCATCTTGGTCAAGTGATTTCCGATTTCCGCATGTATAATGCGCGCAATCAGTTGCCTCGCTATTATCGAACGGTTAATAATGATTCATCGTCCAATATGATAAATACCGTTTTATGTCGCGTTAAATCGAACGGTCGTTACGTAAAGGCGAAACAAAGCTTCGCTCTCGACTTTCAATTTTCAAGTTTTCGACCGATGTTTTCCACGTTACGAATCTGAATACGATCCCGAGGATGGGAAAATTGCGTTCGATATCTCGCCATTCGAGAACACAGACTATATATATATGTATATATATATATATATAGTCTACGTGGTAGATGCGTGTGGAAGGAAACATGAAGCGGAAATGGAGAATGGAACGAAGCGAGGAGAAACGATCGAGAGATACTCTCCCTCAGAGAAATTTCAATTATCGTCGTCTATTCGTTAGACGCCGGATTTCTTCTCGCGCTTGAAACGATCGAGTCGAGAAAAACTCGGAGACGGAGAAAGCTAACGAGATCAACCGTCTCGTTTCTTTGTAACCGTAAATTAAACTTCTTTCGATTCAGCTTCGCTCGTCGTTTCATACGCTCTTCCACGCGGTTGTTCAACCGAAGATGCTCGAAACTCGATTTTGAATATGGAAAAACGAAGAAGAAGAACGTGCTCTTCGTTGGGATTGGATTGCGTAAAGAAAAAGGAAAGGAAAAGGAGGCGGACAAAATACCGCGAGGGGACGAATGTGCGCGTTTGAAGAAGAGTGGCGAGAAATCGATAAAGACTGCACTGCTGACTGTAAAACGTGTCTCTCTCTCTCTCTCTCTCTCTCCTCACCCCTCGATCAATACCGCGGCAAACGAGAATTTCAAAACATTTCCGATCCTTAAAAAACTGAACGACGCGTCCGTTAAAGTTTTCGATTCGTAAATGCCGCTGCGTTCCGGAAATTGAAACGGAAGAAACCACCGAGTATTCGGGAACGAGTCGATCCGTTAATCGTGTCTTCGCGTTGATCTTTTCCTTTTTAGATTAAGAAGAAAGGAAAAAAGAAAAAGAAAAAGAAAAAACATTTCGATCGAAATGTACGTACGCGCGCGGAAAATCGATAGGACGGGAAGGCAAGAGTTGGGTTGGGGAACCGGCGAACGAACTGAAATTATTACCATATTCTGACGCAAGAGGTAATCTCACGCAAGAAAGGAGACAACGCGAAACCGCAATTGGTTTCTGAAATTATTCCTCCGGCTAGCCATCACGTCAAAGGTATAATGGAACCTGTCTAGAAATGTCTAAACGCAATATACGTCCACGGTTTGTCGCGGTGAAGCCACGCTTATGCGTAACGTGCGTCAGAGAGTGCGTATAATTGGCAATAGAATATTATTATTGTACGACGTGACACAGGACTAACGAAGAGAATCAGCCACGGAGCGAAACGGTAAGAAGGAAGAGACGTAACGTAGTATAACGGAGAATACTCGTCGCGTACGAGTAAAAATCGCGGCAAACATCCGTGAAATATCGAGCAATTTTCGCTCGAATCGAGTTGAGGCGCTTCGCGTAACAATAAGTCGACGAGAATCGTCGGATCTGCGACTCGTGTAACGCGTTTCAGTCTATCGAACTGTCGAAAGATCCGTCGTTAACGACAAAGCGTTTCTCCACACGCAAAGCGTGCACGTACAGATGCGTCGAGCCGTTGCATTTTTCATTTCGTGAAAATATGGCGAAGCGATTTGCCAAATTCCAACTTAACGATAGTAATCGTAATGCGACGAATAGCGAAAATCAAAAATTATTTCTACGAAATAAAATTGATTCAAAGTAGCGTCGCACAATTTTTCCAAACCGAAGTTTTACAAACGAATATGCTAGGAACGTGAATACTCGATCACGAAACAAATTCGTACGAATTCTCGACCGATAAAAAGATATTATCGAACTATCGGGAAAATATATCGCGAGAGGACGTAACGAGATCGTAACAGCGTTATCGAAAGCAAGTACCAGTTGCGAGCAATTGCGTGAAAGATGGAGAAAAGTTGTCGCGATAGCAGGGCGCAGCAACATCGGGATGATCGATAACTGGAACCACTCTCGACCGTCGCTATCGTCCGATCTTGGCCTCCACCGCCGACACGCACCCTGCGAGAAACGCCACTCCAACGAGTGTTCGCCACTTCGAACGATCAGAGGGAGGGAAAAGCGTAATTCGAGTCGCGCTGATGCAGTTGTACGGGAAAGATAATTAAAAAATAATTTCGAGGAAAAAGGAAAATAATACGCGATATCGATCGATTTAACAAACCCGTTCCACGAGTATTCCACCGTTGTACAGTCAAAATTGCGAGTATTTCGATAATAAACCGGGCGTCGCGCGTTTCAGCAACATTCCAACGCGAACGCTTGCATAATTAAATAACGAAGACGGAAACGAGCAGCATCGCGATAATAATTACACATTTACACATTAACGAAATGCTATTTACCTTCGTAATAAATCTCGTCTCTCGCTGAGACTACGATCGAAGCGACGATCCACCGAACGATAAAGCGTGGACGACAAGACACGAAACACCGATCTACCGGACAACCGGCGTAAATTGCAATCGTAAGTGCAAAACGGGTAACGCTACGTTTTCCGTACAACAACTAGAACACAAGCGAGAACACGAGTCGCGATACGATCTCCGCTTCCGCGTACGAATCTCCTTCTCCTTCCAGACCAACAGTTTCGTAAACAAATATCCGTATTTTTCATCTACCACAAGGTCAATCGTGATCGTCTCGGCCATGATGGAACGCGATGGGGGCGTCGTCGGGGGCTCTCGGGGGTTCCGTCCTGATTACGTATCGCCGTCATTATCGTGCAGGTAATTTTTCGTGCAAGACGAAAGAGAGAGGAAAGAGAGAAAGTGGCGGAGAGGAGCGTGTGGGCAGGGTGATCGTAAATTCGAGGGCCGGCAGCGATGGGTACAGAAGCGTCGGATAAACGTCGCTCCTAATGTTCGGCCTAAACCGAATTATGCGAATTAGAGAGTGGTCGTGGACAGATAATGACCCCCCTCTTGGAAACCGACCGACCTACGTCGCTTTCGCAAGGGAGATTAAACGTTATTAATGATCGTGGCCAGGCTGCACGTGCAACTAACCACCTTCGAAATAACATCCTCGTGTAAAATTAATAGAATCGCGCGAAAAAATTAGGCGTTTCGGATAAGGAGCAACGAATTTACGAGAACCACCGTCCGCTACCTTAGCTAAGGATAATGAATAGGACGGGCTTTTTTTCCACCCGAGTCCTTTGGGTGCAATCGCTTTTTAATTAAATCCCCCTCCCCCGTGTCCTATTCGCGTTTATATTTTATATTTTTAGATTGCTCGTACCGAGAATTTAAGCGATATACGAGATATTAAGGAAACGGATAATTCTGAAATTTATAGGTGAAAAAAATAAAAAAGAAAAATAAGAGGAAGAAAAGATACGCGCGACAAAGTTAAACGCGTATTTACGCGTTTAAAACGTTAAAACCGTGAACGCTGCGTATTATCGGATGAATTTTCTATACGATTCCCGTCGAAAACGATTTCACGCCGCGTTTGATAAACTTTCGTCGTTGTACGAATTATCGATCGAACCATCGAATATTTAAACGTACGCGTCGATGTAATTATAAACGAAAGAAATCGGTTGTATCGATTTATTAACGTTGTCAATTCGTTCGCGAAAGGAAGCGCCAAGAATCTCGATATCTGGACTCTCGCAAAACCGAATAGCAAAATACGCTTAATATCGCATAATTTAAAATTCGAATGCCGAAAAGATTCGAGACCAACGAAAGTGCATACAAGAATTGGATCCATTCGAAAGAAGCGAATTACCGAAATTAGCCGAAACGACGCGGCAAAAATCACGTGACGGCAAGGTGAAATAGGTATAAAATCTGTTGATTATGGAAATGCTCGGACAACGATTCCTCGTATCGCGATCAAAATCCTCGTATAACGCAACGCGACGAGTTTACTCCGAGTTTGCCCCTGCACCCTGCACGTATATATATATATATACGTGCAACTCGAACTGCTTCCCAGTTTCTCGCAGCAATTACTCCTGTCTACTATAATTACGCGACGTTGCACCAGCGTTACAAGCTACTCGTACGTCGCTAGATAAGGTCAGGACACGCCGAGTCCCTTTTCCTCCCCTGTCCATTCCTGCTCGTCCTTTTGCAGCCTCTCCTCCTCCTCCTCCTCGTATCCCGATCGAGTCGAAGGCGAAATTAATCAGCAATAAATAAGGAACCTGTTACACGGATAATAATTTAACGCTGATTTAATTAGTCGGCACGCCACCGACCGATTCCCTTCCTTATCGTTCCGAATACAACGAGTTTCCAGTTGAAACCGTGCGCTGCGGAAAGAAAAAAAAAGAAAGAAAAAGAGAAAAAGCGCGATTCGACGATTTATACCGCGACGCGAGCCCTTTCTTTATCAATATTGTATCTCGATCGTGTATCTTTCCGAGATCGTTTCTCCTCTTCCCGTTCTCGAGCGTGGAAGGAAATTAACGAGGGAAGAGCTTAAATCTAATTAAATTAAATCCAAACGCGTATCGAGATTTCCTTCGACCTCCTATATCGGTCTCCTCTATATACGCATATTCGTATATATTTATTAGGAGGGGAAGGATCGAAATCGACAAATCAAGCCACGTATAACTGGTCGATACGAGCAAACGTCCGACAAACTTTCGATGGGACCACTCACCACGAAACCGGTGTAAACGGTGTAACGTCGTTTCTCTCTTCCTATCCCAGAGTACGATCGTAATCGTGTCAAATCGTCTTCGAAGGGATACGATATCCTCGACGCCGATATATCGTCGGGATCGTGAGAGAGAAGATGGTGGTAAAATGTGTTCGACGCGGTCGCGAATCGGCGATAAAAGGGATGATTCCGAAGGAAAAGAGGGTACCGTGGTCGTTGAAAATCGAAGAGAAAAGGATCGAATGGAACGTAAGAAGATAGGAAGGAGAGCGGCGATGCACCTGCTCGATGTTCTCGAGCCGAGACGAGCCGTGGACCGCGTGCACGCGAACGATCTTCCATTGGCGCGTGGATGAGACGAGGTTAGGAGGTCGAGGTAAAGGGGACGGGGGGAGGGACGGACGATCGGGGAAGAGAGAAGAAGCGAGAGGCCTCGAAATTACTGGATGCGCGGTTTCGCCGTTCGATCCGCCGGTAACCGTACCGATCGATCGAGCACGTGTATATATACGGTGGTGATCGCGCGCGCGGCAGGGAAAGGGGCGTTTTATCCGGCTGAAAGCGAGGCTTATTGACCTAGCGGCAGTCACCGGCTACATCGACGTGTACGTCCACGCTCTCGAAACCGCGCTCTCGACCTTCTCGAGGCCGGCCGGCCGGCCGTCCTATCCGCGAGCTCGAAAGGAGGATTCCGCGCGACGAAGGGGAAAAAAGGGGGAGGCGAAATCTGAGAGGCGTTCGATCGTTCGTCGTCGCGTTATTCGCGCGTATGCGAATTACTCGGGGATTGGAAACGGACGAAGAGAAATTCGAGCGCGCCAGTTGGGAAAGTTGTGTAAGAAATCTTCGGCCGAGGAAAAATTCCTCCCTTCGAAGGAAAATGGTAATTACTTGGTTGAAAAGCGTACGAGAAAAGAGTAATTCTTCAAACGGTGCTTTCATTACGGTACAAAAATGTAATTCCTTCTCTTTGAACGAATGAAATTTGATTAAATTTTTTTTCCTACGAAAATAAATCGAGATGGAAGGAAGGAGATGGAATGTTTAAAAAGTTTCGAATATTTCATTAGAAGACATTTCAGTTATCTCTGTGCCGTCCTTTGACTCGATTCCATCTATTTCTGATTCTTAAAATCGTATGAAAAAAGAAAAAGAAAAAAAAAAAAAGCTACGAACGACAAAAGGAACAAAATAAAATATATTTCATCTTCAAAAAGCCGGCAAGATTATTATTACGCGAAGGATGGGCAAAGTCGACGTCATATTTTACCGCATTTATGCAAAATCACCCTGATTTATACCAACGGTTAAAGCTGCTTTTAATACGATACCTACCTTGCCCCGTATTTCTTCGGAATACAAATAATCCATCCGTGATTATACCTTTTGCTCTCGAGCGAAAGTATAAATGGAAAGTGATCGAGTATTCAAAATTTATCCACTTTAAAGTTGGAACAATTTCAAACGATTAACGTTCCAAGTAGTTGTTATTTAGATTCGCATCCTCGATTCGAATGTAAATGAACGTGTTTATCGATGTACACATCAGGGACGAACCGACGACCAATCTCGATCGTACTTCGTCACGTACAATTTCAATGCTGCATTGTCGCGATCACGTTCGTCTACTAGCGTTTACAAAGAGATTGTTCGACAGCGTCTTAATCACTGGTCAAACGCGTTTACAGAAAGCGATTCGATCGCTTCGTTCTTTTTCTTTTTCTTTTTTTTTTCTTCTTCTTCTTTTCAACTAGTTCGTCCAATTTTTTTTTTTTTTCCGATACGAAACGATAGGATTACGGTGCAGGTGATGAAAAAAGTTTCTTAGTTTCTAGAGTCTGGCGACAACACGGTGTAACAAAATGTCGACGTTTGACGGGAAATCGTTCCGATTCAATTAGTATCGGTATCCTACTGGACGTGTACGAGGCCCACCGCATACGTGATGCAAGAAAACTTTATCTCGTGGTAAACCGGGTTTTGACTTTCGAACCGATACAACACTATCGCCGAGTGACGTGCATTCGATCGCGCATTCGCTTTTTCGCCAATTTCTCGCCCGATGAAATCAACGATCAACGATTCACGGTATCGTTGAAAATCGTTCTTGCGGGGAAATTGTTCGATTATTGAAAGAGGACGTTATTTCAACCGGGCTTGAATAAAGGAAAGTAAAAAGTAAGATTCTTTCGTTCGAAGCTTCGTTTCGCAAAAAAAAAAAAAAAGAAAAAAAAAGAAAAAAACCAACTTTGAAAATCTATCAAACACGCGTCTATTTAAATACCTACTATTTGTACCTAATAATAGTAGCAATGTTAACGTCAATGATAATTATCGATAATAATACTCTTTTAGTTGTCAAAGACGTTACATTTTGTAACGCAAGTCATCGTACGTAAAATAATTTTAACGTACGAATTGTATCATATGGATATTATTATTTATTTCTTTCCATCTTGTATATTATCAGATCTTATCTCCCGCAATCTGCATACTTCGTAATCCACGTAGCGAATGAGCGAAAAAGAAAGCGGGGAAAATTATAAGGCTATCGATCGAAGAATAATTTCTTCGAATCGTTAACTCGTGTCATTAATAATACGAAACGTAACATTAATGTTACTCGAAATATCAAAAGTTCGAAAGTTATTAAGACAAGAACGGAACGACGACCTTGCTCCGAGAGCAGCGAGTCGAATTTTTTCGCGATGTTGCATATCTTTTAACAACCGTTTAACCGGCCGACGTGACCGATAAAAATGTGTTATAAATGCGTCTTCGAACAGGCACACGTGCCTCGCGTATTTCGCGTGGGCGTCCGTGTCCATTTAACGTACAAGGCCCGATCTTACGAGCCGTCCTTCCCTTCGACCGATCTCTTCGTCTTCTTCTTTCTGCGTCGTGGCGTCCAAATAGGGCGGATATATATCGTACCAAGTGTGACGAACCAACCAATATTCCAATTCGATCTTCCTTTCTTGCGTCGCGGCGCGAAAACGTTTTTCCTTGATGAAAAACGTCGCGTTGCCGTTTATCATCGCCGAAATAATAAGTTAAGTATTTCAAGTTTCGTCAAGAAATGTATTTTGTACGTGTACAAAAGTGTTGAAGTTGCTCAGCTACGTAATCACTCGCGACGATACGCTCGATAATAAACGCTCCACGCCAACCACGCGTTTCCATTATGCTTAAACGACGTAATTTCGCGTTGCTACCTAACATTTATAACGGATCCACAAGTTTTCCCTACTGCTCTTCCGCCCTCGATCCGCATCAAAGATAACCCGAGCTTCCGTAACAGTTTACACTCGCGTATAATTTGTAATTGGTTCGAGCCTACAGGTACAAATTATCCACGTTACGCGAGATACGTATCTTCTGCCTCGTTTTAATCCACTAGTTGAAGTGACGCTTAAAGTCCTGGTGCATCGCTGCTTCGAAAATATCTACGTATTTTAACGTTTACATTTTCCAACTGCCCTCGATCATATTATCTTGAGATAAATAAATACGGTAACTATTTGTAAAAATAAAGTTTCACGATAAATTCGAAAATTTTTTCCCCTTTTTTCCCCCCAATGTAACGTAGCGTGCGATTAGGGGTTAAATTCGCGGAAATCAAAGATTTTATTCCCGACGAAATTTGTATCTTGATCATATCTTGATATTTAATAATTGATACATAGAATAATTCTGATGTTAATCTGGTAAAAAAAAAAAAAAAAAAAATTTTAACAAGACTTAATTAAGATTAAATCACAAGATACCTTAATACCTTTAAAATTAAATATGAAACTAATTAGAAGCAGGGAAAAATTAAAAGACAAAGGGCGCGAATTCGTAGTTAGCCGAGAGAAAACTCCCCGGAGAATCCTCGAGAACGTTAACGAGAATCTTAATTGCGAGCCAGTTGCAAGGTCTTTTCCTTCGACGTATACGTACACACGATGCACGGCGTAGAAACGAAAACACTGCTCTTCTACACTATCCTACACTACCACGCCATCCTACTAGGTTCGAGCGTTTCGTGAGGAGAAGGGGAGGGATGGACTCGACGCGATCGTGAAACGACTCGTTGCTGAATTCGAATGCGAAGCAACGCGTGTCCGACGAAAGCATTAGCCGAGGGCACGTCGATTAAGCGGCGCGGATCGCGTGGGCAAAGGCATCGGGAGACAATAAAAGCGGCGCCTCCGCCGGACGTTTCTGGAATCCGGCCAGATCTCCTTGCGCCAACTCCAACTCCTAATGTCGATTATCGTCGATTATCACCGTTTTTTTCCAAAACACGTATCGGAACCAAACAAGCGAAATTTACATCCCAAGCTTTTCTAATTGAATGGAAAAATATGAATTTCGAACGAGAAACGAGGAAGCGATTCGTTTCTTTGAGATCGCGAAAAAGAAAAAAAATCTTATAAAATTTAATCACATTTCTGGTTACGTTTTTACGCGTGTCAATGGCGTTTATTAACGTTTGTGCCACTCGTTATCTGGAATAACATCAAGTCCAATAAACGAAGTTAAGAGGAAAGTAAAAAAAAAAAAAAAAAAAAAAGGATCGTCCTTTCGCGTCTCCGAGACAATTTTCCTCTTTTTATGTCGCGACCAATTACGCAGCCTATCCGTTACAAGAAAATCTTTTCCCATAGGAATATCGTCCCATCTCCTCTCTTCAACCTGCCTCTTCAGTAGCTTCCGTTAATGAACGTAGACAGCTTCTAACGCCCTTCATTTATTCCTCGACTGATTGGATCTCGTAACCTGATTACTCGCGACACGAGCATTCTATAGATATTAACGATTTTCTCGAAATACGTGCATCGTACGAATTGCGTACCCTATTATTTTCTCCCAAACATTCTATCCCAACTTGAGAAAAATGGCGTGAACAGTGGCGTCGAATCGAATCCAATTCTAAATGCAACCACGAGTACTGGTTATTATGGTTTCGCGACTAGCTATCTATCTATCTATTATCTATCTATCCATCTATCTATCTATCTAGAAAGAAAGAAAGAAAGAAAACGCGGCAGTATTATTCATCGAACGTGTTCCGCGACATCAAGCGTCAGGAAGTTTTTGCGTTGCCGTTTGTTCGTTCCTCTTTTTCCCATTTTTCCCTCCAAGATTCACCACGAATCCGCGAATCCCGTACTCTTTTATAAATCGAAGCACGTGACAATATCTGTCAACGATCGATGTTATTAAAAGAAACCCGTGGTTCTTCGTGATTAACGGATAATACGGCCACTCGCGTTTTATCCCGCGATTCGAAAAATCCATTAAAATGTATGGGAACAGTTGAAAACAACTTTTCTTGCCTCTTTTGGATCGCGATTGAATCGTAGATTCCGTGGAACAGAATCCGTAGATATCCGGAGATCGAGAAAAGAATTAGAGAGTTTTATTCCCAACTCTCGGTCCGATAAGATTGTTGCGGATTAATTCAATATCGATGATGTTCATAGTGTCGATATACATTATTGATATATACTTATGGTAATGATGGCCCGATACCAATGATACTCGATTAATTATCGGCCACGCTTTTTTTCTCTTAATCGTAAGATCATTAACGACCAATGTCGTTTGTCCATGCGTGTACCTTTAAGCGAATACATTTATTATACAACCGTGTTCCATGTTATTTCGAAATTACACGTTTCCATACATCCTTTTGAACATCGGCCCGCATATTTGCCTCTCGTACGAAGAAATTTTTGTATCGCCTAAATTTATCGATCCTTTGATCTGTTTTTATAAGAATTAAAAAAAAATATATATATATATATATACGTATACTTATTTAAAGTACATTTATAAATATCAAACGAGATAGATAATAAGAAACAAAAATCCGAGAGAAAAATAACATAAACATATAATGATCGTTTTATCTTTTGAAAAAAAAAAAAAAAAAGAAAAAAAAGGAACGTATACATATGCATTATTATCCTCCGAGAGATTAATCGATTATCGTTGTATCGTAGGTGACCCGTAACAATTTGGATTAAATTTTTTTAGTTTGTATTTTACTCGATAAAGAGCATCAATGACATTTATCGTTGAGATACGAGTACGTACGTAGGATAAAAATTAAATATCGTAAATATCAATCTAATTTAAATTTAATCTAAACAATTTCGATAAAATATACAGTGCATATGTTTTCTCCTTCGTCCATCGACGATTAAAAATTAAACGTAACGTTGATGCAAAAAAGAGGAGGAAGGAGAGAAGAAGGGAAAAATCGGTCGAACGATCAGTTCATTAAGATCTAATCCGTAATAGCGAAAGAGTCGTGGATGACGAATGACAGGTTGGGAACAGAAACGACAACCTCGTCTCATTTTGTAGCATATCAGTCGGTTTAACCACCAACGGATCGAGCGTTATTATTACCGAAGTCCACCTGCACGAACGAGGTTAACGACACTCGTGCAGCCTATATACCTTTTACCATTTGTTTTTATGCAAATTCGACGCGAATTCAATGAAAAAAAAAAAAAAAAAAATAAACGAAAGAAATATAAATGAATCATCGACGTAAAATGGATATTAATGGATATTAATCGACGAAACAAAGTGGCATATCGTTGTTACAAACAAACACGTATCGGAATAATCGGACTTTTAACCGATAATGAATACCGAAAAGATAAACGATTGTTGATTCTATAAATATTGATTAAAGTGAGAGATACGTAATAGCGAGAATTACGTAATACGAATACAAAATAAAAAAAAATGAAATTTTTCGCATAAATCGAAATTATTATAATTGGAGGTTACATCACGCGACACGTTTAATAGTCGACACATTTCGACACGATGGAAATTTGATTTCGTTCCCATATCAATTCGAGAGATCCCGCGACGAGATTTAAACTTGTACGCGAAACAAGAAAGTGAAACGTGCCTGAAACTAGCGGAAGCTAAATCACAAAATACGAAACTTTGGAAACTCGTTCGTTCCTACTCTCGTGTTTTCGCGCGTTTCGCTGCATTGTATGTAAAATAATACGCGCGTGACGAAAAATTTACAATGCAGAAAAGTACGTATACAAGGAGAAAAGGTTGGCTCCACGCGGTGAAAATTCCAGCGTAGCCGTAAAGCAAGGGTGTACACGGACTAAACGATTATCTATAAACGATTTATTTACGAAACGTTGAGAACAAATTTCCTGGTAGAGAATTGTTTTCGCGCAAGTAGCGCGTAAAATCATTCGATATTACTCGAGCTTTTTCTGCCAACGCTTTAACATAACGCTCGGGAAAAATTAGTTCCTTTGAAACAGTCGGCAATGGCGGGAAATTTCAAAATATTTGTATAAGAAGATCGTAAGATATTTGTTTGAAGTTGCAACGTTGCGAGAATATTTGAAATTTCAGCGGGCAAAGCACAGCCGAAGACAGCTGTTGGGGATGTCAAAATGTTTCGTATCATCCGATCTTACGTAATTGGGGAGAGAGAAACGACCTATAAAAGTTAAAACTGAACTTCGAGCTGGCGAATCGGTTCGCACTCGAGAATTATTTCAACGATAAATTTTCCGAATCGTAAACAGGAAAAGCTTCTCGCCGTGTTTTGCCAAAGCTGGAAACAGAATCCGTTTCTTTCGGGCTAAATTCATAGAATTCGTTTCACGTTCCAAATAACGATTCGATCTTAATTTCCAACCATTCTGTTCCTGTTATTCAATGTTTCTTCAAAGTATTTATAATAACTTTTGCACGCGAGTTAACAATTGATTCGCCTCGAATTTCGCTTCGACGGAACACAGATGGAAAGAAAAAACACGGATCAAAACATCTCTCCTATATCTGTTCGTATCTGTTTAAACGGTTACCGCTTATCGTTTATACGAGACAGTCGGCACGTAAATGCTCATCAATATCAAAAATCCCATATTCGTCCAAGCTATGTCGTCCATTTCTCTTCGACTTTTGATTTCTCTCTCTCTCTCTCTCTCTTCTTAATTTATCTTTCTTCTTTTCTTCATTTTTTTCCCCGAACGATCCAACGATTCGTGGAAGGCGATCGAGCGAAACGGCAAGAACGTTTTCTCTCGAAATGATCGGGTTTACGACGAAAAATCTATCCTATCCCTGCGTATAGGCGCACGTTCGTCGAACAATCAACGTTCCAGGGGAGCGCATCGATGGAAAAACAGACGCTGTACGGACGCTGCGCGAGGTAAATCCGAGGATCGTTACGTAAAGTCGATGCGACGGGCTCGCGTCGGATTGTCCGCGCGAGAGAAAACGCGAATATGATAACGGGACGGGTCCAGCCCTCTTCCCCCTAACCATTTCGTCGTTTCGTTTCGTTTCGCTTTATCTCGATGGATTTCGCGTGTGACCGAAAGGTGGGCCGGCTGGATTTCTTCTTTCGCTTCGTAACCGTGGCAATTTTCACGGATTTCCACGGAACCGGTTTCCACGGCACGGCTATCGCTTATCGCTCGACAACATCTCGCAGACGCACGCGTGCCATCGATAGCGGCGCGTTGCACTTTCAATAATTCAAAGGCGGCGGTACGGACGAACGACACGACGGCCACGTCCAGCCGAATGGAGCCGCGCCACTCCACGCAACGCCACTTCCTCGAAATTCTCTCGATCGACTGATAATTTCGAGGTCACGCGCGCGAAATATACGTCACGAGTCATCGTCTATAAGTCACCGCGAACAAATAACATCTCTCGCGTTCTCACAGACTCCCCCCCTCCCTCTCCCCCTTCCCCTCCCTCTCTCTCTCTCTCTCTCTCTCTCTCTCTCTCTCTCTCTCTCTCTCTCTCTCTTCCCGCGCCGTTTCTTTCACCTCGCCTCCGTTCTCTCCTCGGCCGTCCCCTAATCGCACCTTCTCCGTCCAACTTGGAAACGCCGTATCTACGGGTCGTTGATATCGCTTCGCCTCGTGTTTTCTCGGATAACGTGTATAGCCGCCGTCTGCCGCGATCGCGGTGCACCGCGCCGCGGCGGCTACGTGCTCGTCGATAATAATTATTGACAGATGGGACTGACTAATGCGATCCGCCACCACGTTTCTCTACCGTCTATAAACTTTTAGTTGTACGCGCTCTCTCTCTCTTTCTCTCTCTCTCTATCTGTCTATCTATCTACCGGCGAGGCCTTTCTCCAGAAAGAGAGAGAGAGAGAGAGAGAGAGAGAGGATTGACACGCGTGACGTGGTATTCCATCGATTCCTATCAAGGTTTTGAAATTCGTCCCACCAGACATTTCGTGACTTTCACATTCGAATTTTGTATCACAGATCGATTCGATTATATCGCGCCAACTTGTAAATTTATCGAGAAAATGTAATCAAGATATAGATGTAGGAATGCTTGTATTTAAGTAACGCGAATTCGATTCGAGGGAATAGTTTCCGGATATGGGAAGGAGAAGGAGAGATCGAAGTGCGATGAGTGTCGTGTTTCTAAAAATATGCCGCTTTGTTGGATAAATCCGAATCGTGTGATTATAAATATGCAAAACGAATGGAAAGATATCGATCGTTGATACACAATTATGGAAGTAAGAGTCGAGGGTCAAATTTTTGTTCCAACGATTTTTTCAACGATTTTTATTTACACGCGTTTAAACGCGTTAAAAGAATTCGATTGTTTCGTAAAAATACTAAATTACAGAAACATTGTTTTGTAATTCGGCAACAAGTATTTGTCAACGTACAATTTAAACGTGTGCATTCGTCTTTTATTAGCAACGGAAAAATGCGTTTGCAGATGAAACGTTTAACTGATGATAACTCGTCGAAGAAACATCGAACATGGGAAGTTGTTCCTTATTGCATCCGCAAAGCTTAACTTTATATCTACCTAATTTCCTTTACAACTCGAAACGACCATACCTTGGCATAGTAATTCGCGTTAATTAGAATCTTCTTCTTAATTCCGACGCGCAAAGCATAGCGGCAAACCGTTTAACGTTACTTATGAATCATCTTGTATATATACCAAATACGGACCAACTCTCGGGAAAAGATGGTTTGTTTTCGCGAATAAATTGGAAAGAGCGTGGCGTGGCGAATTTTCTCATAATATTCGCTTCGACGAATAAATCGAAACGAAATAAAACCGTACTCGCAGTTTTCGACAAGAGAGACACGATTTCGCGCGCGCGCACACGCAACCGGTGTCCCCGGTTCGCATTTTTTCAACCGCGTCCATGCTCAGATATATATACGTAGATATATTGTGAGACGTAAAGTATACCTGGATAATTACATAATTTCCTGTAAGAAGTTTTTTCCAACGTGCCGCGGTTCTGGATCGCGGTGTCCGTAGCCGTGATACCAGCTTCTCGAGAAGTAAATAAAAGATTATCCGAGAAAGGACTTTAACACCTTCCTCGCATTGGTTCGCATTGGATATGATGCAATAAGCAAGACACACCGACCCTACTCGCGCGGATCCGATTCCTACGACCGATCCAAACCATTTTCCCCGCCAAATTTTCAACCCCCCGAGAGATGATCGAGAATGGGAAAATTTCCATCCTCGAAAAAACGCGTGGGAATAGAATGTTAACCGAGTTTTCTCCATGCTTTATTTAATCTCCACATCTCGACATTCGCAGAATCACCGCTTTCGTGTAAACGAGTTTACGAACAGATCGTTCCATCACTGTTTACGTTAAACGATATATATATATATATACTATTACTCTCGTTCTATCCTCTTATTCGTCTTGTACTTTCAAATTAATTCGATCAACTTCGCTTTTCATTTCTCAACTTTTCAACTTTTATTATTCTATATTCTATCTTCCTCTTGAAAAATAATAAGTCGAATGTTATTCGATTTGTAAAATATGAGTTTCGAGCAATTCGTATATAATCCCTTCAATTTCCATAAAAATGTAATCGCAACGGGTTTATATATCCAACTCTGAACCATTTAATTATAAGGGTGGAATAACGATTAAATATAACCGCGCATAATAAAACGAACTATAACACTTAATTTGAACTTGGCTGCAACTTGCTCTTTTAAAATTCAATTATACGCTTCTCTGGCGTATCGTGACACGTTACATATTAATAATCCATGACACGCGGTCGATGAAACGCGAGTGTCGAGCCCACCAGTTCGATATCCGCGACTAAGAATGAACAAAATTGTTGCGAGAGATAAGATCGCCCCTGTAAATTTGTTTTTTCTATTGCAATAAATATAAAATATCCCTTTATCTCCGATTCAACGATTCGGGGAAATACGACGCGACTTTCGATCCGTGTCTGTGCGCAGGCGAATTTCGACCAGCTTCCTGATTTCACGCTCAACGAATAATACGTCGTTGGATTCCAATGAGAGACACTTGTTGCAACTCGCGGAAATCTTTGCAAAAATGATCAGGATATACGATTCGTCTCACTCTCTATAACTTTTGATTAATTTGAATTAATTAGAAGAGAAAATTTTCTCTGAATTATTTGTATATGTAATCTTATGGAGAAAATTGAATAAATTATTATTATTGTTATTATTATTATTATTATTGTTATTGTTATTGTTATTGATATTATCATTAACTATCCGTGAATTCGTACAATTAATTAGAGAATAATGGATTAAGAAAATATAAATAATTTAATATTATATATGTGTAATGCAATGTAATGTAACGTAATAATAATAAATATTAATAATAATAAATATATAAATAATAAATATTGTTGTGAAAATAAAATTTCGTTTGTTTTTGCTAATGATGTAACACGATATCAAAAAACATAGCCATATATCTTCCGTTAACTTGATAACGGAAAGAAAATTATATTGCTTTAAATTCATGAAATAATCATTATAAAAATATATCATAAGAGTGAAATGAGATTAAATATTTAGGATAAAGGAATATTTACGGAGAATAAATACGATATTAAAAATATAAAATACAAATACTTTAAATATTATAATTACAGAATTATCTCCATGAAATAAAATAAAAAGTGACCTCTTTCTCGGAATCTCTAACGAATCTCTCGGAATCAAACGCATAATTTAAAAGATATTTCATTTGAATAAGTATACATACATATATATATATATATTTATTGAAAAAAAAAAAAAAAAAAAAAAAGACTACAATGAAATTCATCATTCTCGACACTGTGTATTAACAAAACCGTTAGACAAACGGTTTTTTGTTTTTCAAACAAACGATGAGACAATTCTGATTCCAAAGAAAAAAATTCCTTGTTTCGCGAATAGATTTATTGGAATATTACCAGGCATATAAATTTTAAATAAGAAAAGAAAATCGAAGATGATTCTTCCTTCCTCTTGTATGCTAATTTCCACTAATAATTCTCGTCTCGATATCAACGTCATACGAATATTCGCAACCATTTGCATCTTCAATTACGATATATTAATTTTTCACCGTTTACCGACGAATAATAAATAATTGGATTAATTTTATGTATGCAAGTGATTTCGGTCAAGATAACGATTATCGTTTGAAACAACTTGTCTCTAAAATCAGTACGAATCATAGTGATAAACGTTTCGTCGTATAACCGTTCGGAATCTAATATATCTTTGTTCATCGTTTAAAAATTTTTTTTGACGAAAAATCGATTAATGATAAAAAATATTCGACATCTTGCTAAATTATAATATTATTATTTATTATATTCGATATTAACCGATGTTCAATTCCGTTTCCGTAAAAATATAAAAGTTCGATCGATAAATATCTTCGATCATATTTGCTTAATTAAAATTCATAGATCACGCTTTATAAAAATTTTATCAATACTATAAATAAAATTTCACAATAAATTGAATTCATATAAATAGAGTTTTACAATTTTTTTCTATTTCAAGTTTTGTTCAAAGAAAAATGCATATTTACATACATTTTTCTTTGAGGCACGAATAATATTTTCTACTAGCTATTTATTATTAATGATTGCATAGGTACCAGTAGATCGATTTCATTCAGAATAAAATGAACCGATAATAATATTTACCATTTATGTATAAAAGCTTATGAGTGAATGTCTATACGACGTACGAATAGAACTACGCAAGCCTAATAGCACAATGGTGCTAGTGAATCTATATTCCGTACATTTGCGTGACAAACGTGCACGTTTGTCGATGCTGTCGGTATCGGACGAATAATAAAGAATTTGCATAGTAGTAGTAGTTCTAGTTCGCGTGATGGAGGGGCATATATTCCACAGGGATTTCGAATATATTCAAATTTCCCGCCATTCAGCCAGAAAAAATACGGTTCCTTTGAGATTTTTTGCTCCAACTAACCGCGATTTGTATTTACGAGCACAATAATACTTCTCGCTAACCTAACCTAATATGTTTAAACAAAAAATTTAGAAAGATTCCGATTAAAATACTATTTCTCTCTGGAATAATATTTTAACCGTTAAAATTCAAATTTTCCATCATATATACGTCAAAATAAAATGTACAAATGCTACGTTACGATCGAGATTCGAGAATGAAAATGTGTAATTTTTTTTTTTTTTTTTTTTTAGAAAAAATTCCATCACAGACATTCGATATATCGCAAACATGGTCGTATTACATTCACGAAATACACAACGAAACGAGCCATGTTTACTGGAACCATGTTTCATTCGTCGATACACGTAACGACGCGTTTTGGCGCGTAATGAGGGAAAAAGATGCCACAATGCCAAAATAACACGCAAGTTTAAGAATCTTGCGTCGACATAACGATGTTCGAGAAAAAGTATACATGATATTTGCTCACCTTTCTTACAAAAATGTCAACTATCGATGTATTCTTCGAATGGGACGATGCTTTTTGCCTTTTCTTCGATGTTCAATGTCGCGTGGGCAGTCCACCTCTAAGTAAACAAAAACACAGACTTCAAATTGTCGATTCCCTTGCACGAGAGTTTTCTTCCATATGATCACTCGCGTGGTCTTTTTTTTCGGTCAGTAAAAAATAGTCGTCGAGAAGAGTGGCAGCAAATGCGACAAGAGAGGTGGCATAGTTGAAACAAAGATGTAACGTGAGAGTCAGAGAAACGGAGAAAGAGAAAGAAAAAGAGACGAAGGGAGAAAGAGAGAAGAAGATAGAGAGAAGAAAAAAAAGAAAGAATGAAAAAAGAAAGAATGAAAAAAAGGATGAAAAAACAAGACGCGAGAAAAGTAGCTAGTGATAACGAGTTTCCTGCACTTGAAATCATGTATATGTGAGATACGAGATTCTTTCACACGTCGATCACCAAACACGAGAAATATTTTCGCCGAAACAAAAGCGTTTCATTAGTTTACCGATGATTCGCTATACGCCATCAACGTCATGATCGTCAACGAATCCACACGATGACCCACGATTTTTCAAACGTTTTTGCTCGTTTTAATCACGATTCTCGCTACGACAACTTTTTCATCGGGATCAAAAAAGATTTTTCGTTTCGTTTGATTTGGAAGATACGTAGTTGCATGCGTGGCGCGCGCGCGTGTTCGAAGTCTCGCGACGATCGTCCTCTTCCTCCAATGTGTGTTCCTGCTCAGGATCCGATCGAGCAGGCACTGACCCCACGAGACGACGTCGAAGCGAAGAAGAAAGAGAAGGAATAAGACAGATAGATAGATAGAGAGAGAGAGAGAGAGAGAGAGAGAGAGAAACGATCGGAGGAAGCGTACGAAAGACGAACGAAGAAATGGAGAAGGGAAAAAGAATAGAGTGAAGAGAGAAATGAAATCAAAGAAAGAGGTGGAAGAAAATAAGTAAGGAGTGAAGAGAAAGTGAAAGAATGAGAAAGAGAAAGAGTTAAGAACGGATCGCGGGCGCGTATAATACCGGACTCACAGTTGGCAGTCTTTCCTCTCGTATCTTCTACCGCGTTGTTTCTCTTCCGAATTAACACACGAAAACCGTTCGATTCATCGAGAAATCATGAACTCATTTCGAACTAATTCCGTACGCACTAATTTTATGTAATCGTAGCACTGATACAAAGTCACCGTTGAAATTTCAGCGTTTCGTCCAACGAGACACGAATTCGCGCGCACGAACAAGACGTGTAAGCACGTCGCGCGCTTGTTTAGAATATACTGAATATATTTTGACCCGAGCGCTCCGTTCAGGCTCAGCGCTGGCGCTTTGCGCGTTCGGCCATTTTCGGTTACGATCGGCTCTGTTCGTAGTCTGTAGTCGAACCAACCACGACGCCCGACCGACTGCGAACGAAACTCGCGCCCTCGCTCGATTGCAAATTACCTTGCAGGGCCGATGCACTGCAATTCATATTTACTGAATTGATAATACTTTCTTCTTTTCTTCGTTTAAATTAACGTTAATATATATACCATTACTAATTTGAAATCTAGATCCCAAATTATTTATTGATTTTCTTATTCGTCATTGTAATTTAAAAATAAAGAAATTTTAAATGATGTACGTTATCGCGTATATTATTGTAAATTATTTCAATATTATTATTTCAATATTATTATTTAGCGTTTATTTTTTTACATATGATTTAAAAAACTATAAAATTTAAATTTAAATTTAAAATTTTTCTTAAAAATTATATTGTAATATTATTTTTCATAATTCATCGTTTATATATAATTTTGTTTCATTAGAAATATATTAGAAATATAATTTGGAGAAATTTCGATAAAATCGATAAAATTAAAAAGCTATCATATATCGTTTAATATACATCAAACAAATGCATGATATTGAAATCTATTAAAGACGCAAAATCGAATCAAATTAGAAAATGAAAGAAATAATCGTATTCTTTTGAATATACATTGGAGTTCAATAAACGAATTGAACTCTTTTAATTATACGCCACTTATTCAATATATCGTATGATTAAAATAAACTAGACTTAACGAGAATCCTGTAATAGCATTACAGGTTTATTTGATTTCGTGGGAAAAATATATAAATATTGTAAATATTAATGCGTAATACAAATAATCGAATACATTTCATGTGTGTTTAATTGAACGATTATTTGATACGTAGCCAATTTCACCAATGATTCCATCAATGTATTTCGATGGATCGTTAAAAACGCGATATATGTATTTGTCATTAAACGATTACGTTTCTTCGTACCACAAAAATCCTATCAAGAATCTTAATCACATCGCATACAAACATAGCGCGAGATCCCCACTCTAACTTCGATATCATCGGGCAAAGACAACAGCAGTATCGGAGAGCATTGTGGAACATACACTTTCGCATGTATACATTATGCAAATTGATTCCATCGATTGGCTGGTAGACTGTATGCAGCCTTGTCGGGCGTTTCAGTAACTTTGCTCTAGCTTCTGCTCTCGAGAATACGGCTATTCCGGGATCACCATTTACCAGACAATTTCCAGAGAATAGCATCGTTCTAGCGAAGCAATAGCGAAGCGGCATTGGAAAGGTTACTAAAAGGAATCGGATAGAAGTATAGGTTGCTCAGAGTAAACACGTTTTACGATTCACTTTCCTATAATTCTCGTATCAACGATGCAACATTCCCTATATATTCTTTACCATATCTCTTATTTTTTTCTTGATTAATTGAAAATCAATCTTATTTCGTTCGTAACTGTTTCAACAATTTTCCGTTATATAATCGTTAACTCTTTTTTTTCTTCATCTCTTTACCTATCAAAATGTCGAATAATATCAATTGTAAATATAATATCAAGAAATAATTGTGACGATTAAAATATCTATCTCTCATGGTCAGATATTTTACGATCAGTTGTACATTCGTTACGAACTTCTTATTAGTCTTGTTAATCTATAAAGTATGACATAACTTAACAGTTATCATTTCAACAACATGTAACATTTACATGTCAAGGAATTCAGCAACATGTGACATGTGGAAAAATTCAATAGCGCATATTTAAGAAGACGCGAGCATGTTCATATATTTCGATATTAAGCAATCAGACTTATGTTTGTGTTACATTTTCAATTATTGTAAATATGTTTTGTTGGCCGGAGACATTAGCTATCGCCAATGCCTATAAAATAAAATACAAAGATAATCTTTTGATCGAGGTATCTGACACAAAGATTAGTTTGCACCCGTTCAGATAACGCTTATTTCCAAATCAGACTGATTTTGCTATCTTCCTAGCTTACTTACACACACATGCATCGGAAATAAGTTCGCGCGATAAATCGAACGGTATTTTCTTCGAGTTTACAAGCGATTGTCGTAATTATCTTAAAAAGTTCCTCCGTGGAAATAATCGACCAATTATCATATACCACCTATGGCGAAGTCACTCTTCTCAATAGCACGCATACGATTGAAGTAAATTGGCAACGAATAAACTAGAAACATGTATGAAACCAAGGAATTCTACTAAATATAGTAATTCTTATTTCAATGATGATTAAAAGGAAATAGCCGAGGGCAAATAATTCGATTGCCTTATTTTCGCGAAGAACGCACAGAAGCAATGGAAAATTACAATATCCATGTACATTCGTCAAACACACAATTGATCAATAAATGATCACAAAGGTAAACATTTTGTACATTACTTTCATTAATCATAAATTAGGAGTAATTTTTAATTCATGCATAGACGTCAAATTTTCAATGATGCATTAATTAACAGTAATTATTATAATAAAATAGTTAAGATTTTACAGGATAATATTTATTTTTCGTTTGGATTCTGTCTATTCTATTTTATCAAGAGAGGATTAGTATACTTTGGAGATGGCGTCTTGTTCCATGTTGTGCAAAAAGAAACGTCGATGGCACAGTTCTCTGTCTTGCCTCCTTCTCTTTAACTTTCAATTAAATTTTCTATCGACTCAACATTTATCTGGCACAAATTCTCCGATACTATGATATAAAACGATTCGATCAAACTGTATGTAATGAACAATCAGCAATAAGAGAAACTGTAGATGTGCCCCAATACAAATTTAAGACGTCAATAGCGTCTAGATAAACTTTATACCGTGACTATGAAAATGAAACAATGCAACAGATCCATAAATTCGTGTTTTGTTAGTTTTTTTGATTTTTTTCTTTAAGAGTAATTAGAATATTATGAGAAAATATTAATTTTTTGGCAAATATTACACGATTATTTTTATTCCTTACAAAAAAATAGAATTGAACTATGAGCCTCTGAAAAAAAAAATGAAAATATTCATTTTTATCTAATAAATATGATCTATCGATCATTTTATTTTTCAATAAAAAAAAAACAGGATTAAAAACGACTTAACAGTTGTTCAATGAAACAATGTAATGAAGATCCATTTCTGCATGCAGTCAATTGTATGTAATTATCCGACGATAATGCATAGTTGCCATTAGAAAGATTTGCCATTTTTTCCAAGATTCGTTTAATTCTTTGTCCAATGCTGAAATGAAATTTCTATATATTAGTTAAATTCAAAACCATTCTATTTTATCGAATTTTAAAAAAATATTACATTTATTTTGATTTACTAGAGATCATTTGAATATTCTTTACAGACAAACTTAAATATGCGAATGTATACTACATACATTATATATGCATATATATATATATTGCATTATAGATAAAGACACACAGTTAGATAAAATTTTATTGAAAGTTATATGAAATGATCACAGAGAAACGATAATTTTAAATTATATTTTAATATTGTAAAGATCGTTTTGTTTGTATATCATCCAATATCGTTCTAAGTTCCTCATCTTCTAACCGCCCTTCTAAACTGGGAATCAAGGCTTTCGCTTCTTCTGGAGTTTCCGGACAAAGATTCGCGAGCGAAGCTAACTCAAACTTATGAAGTTTCTTCTGCATAAGCAAGCTAGAACATACAAATTTTTATAAATTTATACAATGAAATGAATATTTTTCATTTCAAAAAAATAGTTTACGAGTTTGAATCTTATTAATTATAAAGATGTAATCGCGCTTACTTTCTCACAGCAGCAATTGTTTCTTTATTTTTAAATCGGCGAAATCTATTTGTATATGTTAAACTCTTCATGAAAACTTCGGAAAATTCCTGTTCCTCTTCTGCTGATTCATTTTGTGCTTTTCTATGCTCCAATAACATATATACTTCCGAAATTAAAAGTGTCTCTGCATTTTCAAATTCTAAGAAAAAAAATTATAAATAACACATTTATTAAATTGTCATATCGTTTATACAATCGACGATACTTTATTTATATTTACTTTCATCCATTTCCAGGTAGATTTTAAATTAAATACTACTTGCTCTAAATTTTATTCACAAGTTTTATTATATAAGTATTTATATATTTTATAAAATACATTTTATTATATTATTTATATAATATACAAATTGCAAACTATCATATATTTACATACATATGTTGTATATTATTAATCTGCGTAATTTTAATAATATATTATAACATTATTTTCAGTCGATTTTTTAAATCCTTAATATATAATATCACAATCCAATACATACTTACGAAGTATAATGCACAAAACTTACGTATTTTAATTATATTAACGAAATATATTTATGTATGTATGTCATTGATTCGGTTTATTTATATATCCTTTTTCCGTAAGAAAATCATATATTTTTCGCGTCTTATTTACGTCAATCTTAAGTAAAACTCTAGCTTGTGCCAATCTAAGGCAACCAGATTTTTTATTTTCCGCTATTAAAATTTGTTTAAAATCAAGATAATTGGTAGGAACTATACGCGTAACTGAGCAAAGTTCTTTTTCAGCCGGGGTTAATTTTTCGTATCCTGGAAGACCTTTAATTGCAAGTGGTGGTGCTGCTTTTCGTTGTGAAATTGTATTTGATATAGAATTATTAAAACTAATGTTACATCCGGGTAATATAGTCTTCCAACTATATTCGGGATTATTTAAATATTGTTTTCTTTCCTTTTCATTTTCCTGTCTAAGTTTGCTTAATTTTTGGAACATTGGAACACTATGAAAATATTTTAAACCATTGGTGCGAAATTCAAATAACTTATTAATATAATTTTTAAGTTCTCCTGCTCTGTGCAAACCTTCCATGAAGTAATCAAATTCTATACCTCCTAATAATTGCATGTAAATTAATAATCTTTCTACAAGAGGTCTAGTTATTGTACATTCGTATCTTTGTATCCAAGATATAGTTCTTCTAAATGCTATCAATCCATGATTACGTATGATCTTTCTTCTTCTCATGCGTTCTTTTAGTCTATTATTATATGCTTGTACTATAGCTACTTGCAATGTTTTTCCTAATTCATAATTTTCATCATTTATATCAAATTCATTATAGTTTAAATCAGAAATTAATAATTCTGCATGATTATCAAAATTCACTTCAAAATCTGATCTTGCTGGATTATATCCAGCCAAAAGTTTACAATTAAGGGTATTAGGTGCAAATCGAGGAGGTTCTTCTAAATCTTGCAATTTATATGAATAAGGAATGGATTCACATTCAAACAAACTAGCTCTTGTTTCTTCAATTTTTGGCAATCCTGGTAATGCTTGATTATCTATATAATATTGAAGATAATGATTTTTACATTCTTCTGGTGACTTGTCTTGCATTCGTTTCGCCATGTCAATCCAATTGCCAAAACCACACTCCAGTAAAACATCTAGTAACTCTAATTCTTGTTTTGCTGTCCAACCACTTTCTTCGATTAAAGGAAATTCGTTTTTTATGATGATATAGTCATGATCGTTTCTATGATTGCCAATTTCTGATCCATTAGAGAAACAAGAGGGACACAGTTCCATACTACTACACACAGCACAACGAATATACGGTTCTGTCAACGCAGATTTACATACACGGCATGTTGGGTCTGAAGTAATGATTTCATCCTTCACGACTGACACGTCGAGTTCTATGTTACGCTCGATCATTTCTGTTCTACTCGATGAGCAGTCTGAAAGAGGATAATCGTTACTTTAGGCCATGCCGCATAATCAAACATTATTTTCACATGTTATGTTATTAAACGTAAATCTTTATCGAAAAAACAATAACAAACATCATCATTTGATTATAGGTTAGAAATAGATAAGTTTCATTCTTTTTTCTTTCTCTCTTATTTCCTCGAAAAAAAGACATACCTTTTGGAAATTGTAAATCTGCCGCGTCTTCCTCTGTCATATCAGTTAAATTCGGATTAGCCATTTTTTTTTTTTTTATATTATTTCTTTATATTTAAATAATAATAAATCACCACTTCTTTCAAACTGTTTACTATTAACAAACAAGCATGCTTTCAGTCACAATTAGCAAGAATTGTATATAGATGGCAGTTGCGTAGCTAGTACACTTCTAGTAAAAAACTTATTTAATTTTTTGTTATATTTTAAAATTTCTTAAATTAGAAATTTTCAGTTGATGGCTACACTAATCGATGTCGATTAAATAATAAATCTTTTTATGAAATTTTATATCCCACATTCTGAAATATCGATTGCGCGAAATATCAGAGTGTTTGGTATGCCCTCTATGTTTAAAACAGTGAGTTTAGAAATTACATTCAATTAAAGAATTTCCTCTAGACATGCACTTCATATCTATTTTATATATTCTAAGGTTTTCTTACCATTTTAGCATCATTCCCAATATTACCGATTTGTCAAAGAATAAGATTACTATAGTGTGGTTGAAAGTAAATTATAATTATTGATACAGTAATTCAGAAGTACAGAAAAAAATTATTATAAATAACTTTTTTCAATCCTATTGTATATTAATGTATAAATAAAATTTCATGTTCAATATTTAAAATTAATATTCAAAAATTATTAGAGAAAAAAATTATAAAATTCATAAAAACGTTAAGATATATCACATTATTACCAACAATATAAAAAAATATGAAGATTCGTTTTCCAAATTAAACATATTATTTAAAAATATATTTACCATAAAATTAATAAAATTACGAATATAACGTGAATACATAGAGGTATGTATAAATCATGAAAATCTGAAAAATAAATTGCGATATTTTCTTAAAATTTCATATCGAAGATATAAATAATTATACTCTATATTTATACTTTAACATCTTTCAAATCAGATAGACTTACATCAGAAAAATAGACAAAGAAAGATAAGTGTGCGAACAAGTTCGTCTACGTTGTCTTTTATAAAATAAATAGACACAAAATAGACAGAAAATGCATTCGCACATTGAACTCTCTGTTAGAATGTGTAGTTTACAAAAGAATAATACTAGTCGCTCGAAAATAATAGAAAATAATAATAGAATCACTATGCAAATATTAACAATAGTTTCGTGAAAATCATATATAAAAATTTTATGGAATTGATCAATTTTCATCTATTATATTTTTTTTTCTTTCCATTTACATGTGAAATTATGAAATTTGAAGAAATAAAATTTTATAATGAATATGTTTTATGTTTACAGATTCAGACAAAAACATAAGAAGTGATCTATTTAGTAGAAAATTGTTTTTTCTACTAAAAAGAAAAATTGGATTTCAAATTGAAGTTTGTCAAAGCAGCTTTTCATTGTAAGTTTAAGATATATTTAAAGTAATACTTAAAATAATACTATACTATAGGATTTTAATCATAAGACAAGAATTGCTTATTTAATCAAAACGTTTTGAAATGATTGCGTAATTTCTACTTGATATTATGATCAGATAAAAAACAGTGTGCATTTAATATAGTCATTCAATATTTTTCAATTTAAATTACGTAATATTCACGTAATAAAAGGAAGGATCATTATTTTCTAACTATAATCTTTACAAGTATAATTCTCTGGTCGATTTACATGATTATTGATACAACCTTGGCCTTCATGAGTTTTGCAAAAGACTTAAACTCGGGACAATAACTTGTTTCTAGATCTCATAATGGTATGAAAAAATGCATATCGTGTGTTTACTGTGATCCCCTAGGCGTGAAAACCGGTTTCATTAAAATTTTTACGAATCAACCAATCAGGTTAAGACAGAAAATTTGTCTCTTAGTAAACTATCTTATGATTTTCTTTTTTAAGATAAATATTCGGTATTTTCGTTTTATCATCGAATAGTGGAAATTGTTTCTAATATTTCTAACATTTCGCGAATTCTATGTTCCATTATCTAAAAGCAAATGGATAAAAACGTAAAAATGATTAGTATTAAATAATTTCGTCGATATTGTATCTTAATCAATATTAAGTCATAGACTTCTGCGTCACTCTTGATTTTTTTCGCAAGTGAACAGAAGTTTGACGAATGTGAATTTGCACGTGAATGAATTTCACACCGTTCTACACAAAGCAAAAGAAACATCGAATAATACGCGGCTTCAGGAGAATAATTTAAGGCGATAGTTCAGTTACGATAAAAAAACTTTTTTAAAACGCGAAGAGCAACGCGTTTCTATCGCGATACGACGATCGAATACACATTGAGAGTCCTCGAAGGATCGAATCATTGAATACGCTCGAATGTGATTCTTTTCGCTTTTCATCGTGATGTGATTTTCGTATTCGCGACTTGAAATAATGAACCTTGAACAACCAAACTTTTCAAATGCAAGAACGTTGCACTTCCGAACTCACGATGATGGCGATAACGTTATGGAAGAAAGCGTTCGATCAGATCGAGGGAATATCTTTGACAACGTTTATAAAATGACTACTGTAGAAAGGTACGTTCTATTTTATTAAATCAGTGAAAATGTAACGGAAATACGGAAAATATTTCTTCTGTATATATTGTATATACTGTATATACTGATTCAAATAATAAAGAGTATGATTATTTTTTTAGATTCCTTCATTCGATTTTATAAAATTATTGGATTTATTAATATATTAAAATTACATATGTGCATATTGAAAATAATGTTTATAATATTTACTTGCAATACTTTTAAAAAATAAGTTACTCGTGCAGTAATATATAATCCAAAAATACACGAAAACAAAAGGGAAATTATATTGGACGATATATTTATTCGTTAATTTCATTCTGAAATAATTTTCAGATAGCAAAATGACGTAGATCAATAGAAACTTTTGTTAATTTTCACTTTAATAACATATTTCTTGCGATTAATATCGTAAATTTTTCTATTTTAAATCATGCGTATAAAAATGAATGATATTTTCATGGATAAATCAAAAACCAGACAACAGTGATCAACAGTGAAAAATATGTTATTGTTTCCAGAACTTCCTGCGTTATTTTTACATCGTTCTGACATGAAACAGGAACATTTGTTTCTTGTAAAATTGCCGGAACAATAAGGATTCTTACTTTTTCTCTACTTTTATAAAAAAAAACTACTATTAAACAAAAATATTAAGATTATATATTTGAAATTATTGGAAAATTAATCAAAAAAGATAAATATCAGTCGTGTTTCTTCATTTTTTCAATTTTATAAACGAGTATAAAAATACTTAACGATAAATTTCCAGACGTTCATCAGAATGACATCTGTATACCAACGACTTAAGATTGTCGACGAATACGTTAGATATCTTTTTTTATACGAGTTGAGGCTCGGATTTATTCTCCTTCGCATCGTATTCTTTCCCCAATCGGTAAAAGGAAAAGGAAAAGATTTTGAAAGGGTTATCGGACTTTTTACGGCACGTTTATAAATTCGGTTTAGCTCATTAACATTATGTATGCATTATGTATAACGGAACAACCGGCATCTATATATATATATGTAAAAGGAACTGTGTTCGAATAGTGCAACTTGCACTTAATTTATTATATATTTGGATTCGTAGTTTCATATTTCGAGTTAATTTCTTATTTTTCGAATTAATTATTTTTAACGAATATAAAATATTCGTATTTGTATACTCATAATTTTGTAACATGTCAAAGAAAAGTTGAGACATTCAAATTAATCAATGGTTATGAATCAATAATTTACTATAAATAACGTAAAACATTGTCAATTTTTTTTCTCGAAATCAGAGTAAATTGAAGAGCTAACATACAAGTTATTAAAATTTTTATCGATAAAAATAGATATAAATAGATATATATCTGTAACAATCGGAAATTTTAAAAAATATTTCTCCGAAATATTTGAACAAAATATTCACTTTCGTTCAAAATATATTTTTTGCATATCATTAAGAGTTCAATTCGTAATCTTTTCTTTCCTTTCGCTTCTCTTATTTTTTGACGATTCATGCTTCTTTAAATCAGCTGGCAAAAGAATACACTTCCACGAATGATATAAATTTTTCGATCATCGGAAATGATCTCATTTAAATGCAACGAAAATACAATAACGCAAAACAGTTGAACGATAAGTGTTGTTCTATTATGCAAATACGGCACGCCTATTCTATATCAAACGTATCTTTTTCGATCTATCTGTGACCATTGCGCATATAATCCAACCTGGTCCAAAACGCTTCGTAAACACACTCCTTTAATCACAATAGCGACCGATAATGCGTGATTATTAAGGAGCCGATAGAGCCACGAATGAATATTCATCGGATCGTGGAGCGTGTTGTGCGCCTGTTGATTCACGGTGGCGGTATTCTCCTAGACAACGAAATTACGCGACTCTAGATGCAAATTGTTTACTTACGTAAGCTATGCGAACTGATACACCGCGTTCATGAAACCGCGAAAGTGAAACAAATCCGAGAATTCTTTGACTACTACGTTTAAATAGACTCGTTAGCTTGAAAATTAATTATTCTTTAATTGTCGAGTTTTCTTTTATGTCCGTCTCGGGATGGGTTACGTTTAAAATAAAAGAAACTCGTTGCGTGAACGGAAATGATCGTTACAACAATTCGTTCCTCTTATACGTTAATTTGCATTGTCTCGAGCGAAGCCTCTTAAACAATGTATCGATATTGGTTGGTAACGAATTGGCGGATTGACTTTTCTTGTCGTGTCGATTATTTCTCAAGTTGAATAAATATAAATTTCGTAAGATTTTGATTTAAGGAAGGGAAATTAGGATTAAAATTTCTACAATTTTCATGAAAATCATTTGATATAATTTTCATGGAATATCGAGGATTTATTATTTCACTTATTAATTCTTCTTCGTCGAGATTATACGTGGATTATTTCATTTGATCATCGTTGCTATATCCGTTGGAAATATCTTGAACTTTCCTGGAAATATCGTTGAAATACGATTCGAATACTTCGAACCATATCATCGTGAAAATCTAGATGGTTACGCGTTATATATTCTTTAGTTTCTCAGCTAATGAAATATCAAGCAGAATTGGTAACAATTTGATCATCGATCTGCATTTAACATTAAATAGAGATAGATTTAAAATTTTTGCGATCGATCATTCGAATCCTTTCTTTTTACACGTGTACTCGTTTAATTTTAATATTAATTTTAATTTATCGTAATGTTCTAATTTTATTCACTTTTAATAGTTTTAATAAATTTAACATTTTAGAGGTCATCTTGCATTCGCTAGTGATTCTTGATTTTCTTTTTTTTTGTTTCTCTCAACAGATTGTTATTCTCGAAACGACTGACTATAACCAATGTTCGTTGTATCATCTTATTTCCTAGCAACGCAAGCTCATAATAAAAAAAAAAAATTTACGACAGAAATAAAACGTTAAACCCACCTTCAAGGAATATAATAATATTCTGTTTCGAAGCTTTTCTTCTCTCTCTCTCTCTCTCTCTCTCTCTCTCTCTCTCTCATTGGTAGGAAAAAATTTCTTTGATCAAGTAAAATAACCAACAAACTCCTTCCCTACGATTTAAATATCGAAATTACGAGCATTCCATCTACGATTGGAATGGAGGGATCAGTTTCTCTCGACAAGATGTAAAATGTTAAACGATCGAAAAGGTGAAACGAATAGTTTGAATCGAGAGAAGAGTATACGCGTGGCCGATCTTCGATAAAACGGTCACTACGACCCGAGCCTAACGGGATAACCTCGATAAACTTTGATCGGTAGATGGTTGTGAAGCCACTCCTAGTAACGCCACTTTACCTTACATTTTTCTATGCGTATCTCTGCGCTATATTTCATCGTTTACATATTCCGTTTCCAAAGATGCACAAAATCCAGTTAAAAAACATTTAATCGGTGGATAGTTGTTCTCATCATTCTATCTCGACGAAAATCTCGTTGATGGCAATTCCTCGGATGATGTTTCACTTATACTCTGTCGATTGTCGATTCAGAATCTTAAACTCGAAACTACGCAAACTACATAAATACCAGCCAAGCGTTGGAGTATTTCAATCGCCAACTATTCCAACTAATCGCAAAATTCTCCACATCGTATCTGGGTAAATTTTTTTTAAATATAGTACAGCGCATAGTACAGCACATAAATTAAAAGTAGAGCGAGTAGTTGGATCGAGCGAGCAAATCGATTATGGGAAAAAGGTGGTCGGAGAATGGCTGTTTCCTGTTATCAACACAAGCTGCTCGCAGCTGATCGATTTCTCGTATATAACAGCTAATTATATTACGCGAGGGACCAAAGCCTACCTATCTCTCGCAGCCTTCGATTTCCTAAGATCGCTGTGCTACGCGTAGTGGGACCAGTAGGTTGAGTCGCGTGCAACGGTTATAACTGTATCTCTCTCGAGTCGTTCAAGCTTTCCTCCGGTGAAAAGAGCGCGTTTCCTGGCGAACGCAAATTCACGCATTCGTTCTTTCACTTCGACTCTTCTCGATGCACTGTACACCAACCAGAGATATCCAGGCCGAGACGGTAAACAATTTCGATCGATAATATACCACCCAAAACGATCTCGAATATACCTCTTTGAACGAATTGATTGGACGGTACTTAATAATTACGCGTGTATTTTTTTTTATCGATACGATACGAATATTCGATGAAAATTTTGCGAAACGTACGTTGGTACGGAGGAGGATTAAACTGCGTGGTTCGAATGGTACAATTACCGGATAGATAGGTACGAAAAGAACGAATAAACGAAAAACGAGAACGCGAATTGATCAAGTACGAAAGAAACGTACGAAATTCGAAGAAGGATTTTAGATGGTGCGTCCGTCTATCAACGATAGATACTGCGGTTTCTCTTTTTCTTTGACACGATTGAACACGATGAAAGGGTGTTTTGAAAAGAGTTTTAGTTGTTAAATCGGCGTAAAGCGTGGAGCAATAATCGATGGGATCTGTTCGATTAACGTCGACACACTTTTTGAATCGTGGTTCACCGACCTTACTCCATTTGGACTCGTTCGTTCTCATCTCGTCGCTCGTTTCGAATCGTGATATCGAACTATAGAAACACGCGCTACGCAAGGCCTCGTGATTTTACGACGTCGCGCCATGAACGCAACGTGAAATGCATAACGGAATCGACCTTAGCTATTGTTACAAACGGTATTGCTTATCCAATCGATAAGCTAATCAATGAATTGCTCGAAAGAAGAGCTTATTATTGCCGATGCCCTCGATTGAAACTAGTTATCGCAATGATGCTGTTTTTCCGTTCCGGATAAAGCCACGATCGCGATCGATTATTGCGCACCGCTTCTTCCCTTCGATCGTAAAATTCATTCTAGAATCTCATTCGTCTCCCCCTCCCTTTCCTTTCCCAAGAATCGTGGATTCTCTTTATTTCGATCGGAATGGGATCGGAAAGGACGTGTTTTTTCCTCGTTTCGAAAGAAGAAGAAACGAAAAAAAGAATCCTTTCCTTTTCTCGATCGAATGTCGACCCATCCTGTTATATCGTTATATCGATAATTGTCAAAGCGGTATTAATCTTGGCAAGATGCTTAATTGACCCTTAACGATATTTACGTTCCATTTATGGAACGATCTTTATCAAAGTGCGCGATTCGAGCAAACGCGAATGCAATTCAGGTTAATGCAGACGTTAAAATATTCCTTCGAGTACGATTTTAATGCTTTGCATTGTAACGGATGATAGCGTAACTTCGCTATAAACTTGCATCTTGCGTTTACAAAGAAAAGGTTTCTACGAATCGGAAAAAGAAGGTGAAGGTCGTAGAGATCGGCAGATACAGACGTGGGAACGAGATCGAGTTACCTCCATCATTTCGCTTATTTCGTCCAACTTTGATATATTAAATCGTACGTTGTTGCGTTTTTCGTTAATATTATTGCGATTATTTTTCTTTTTAAATATTTGTCGCTGATTTTTATAAAACTACGATAAATGTCTCTTTTCACTTCTCTCTCTTAAACTGTTAAATGTAATTAACAGTGGAAATCTTATTGATTCCTTCTCATCGACTCTCCACGTATTCCGTTTTTACATCTTAATGATCTACGTGTACGTAACGAACGAATAATTGTAAACTATCTATAAATTCTCTATCCGCTGCATAACGGATAAATTATTCTCTCCGGTATATCTTTTGTATCTTAAAAAGTAACACACGACTTACGATCTTGCAAATAAATTCTGTCTGTCTTTTGTTTAATTGTATTGTTTATATCGCAAAAAATTAAATTGTTCGTTATCGAATAAAAATATTAAATAATTAAGAAACTTATTCGTCGCGATTGAATTCAATGAAACCGAAAAGAAAGAAAGAAAGAAAAAAAAAAAAAAAAAACCGTGGAAAATATCTGTTTTAAAGATCTTAGAGATCTTCGCAAGATTTTCTATATGGATATAAGACGGAAGAAACCGTTCCAAGAAATTGTTTAGTCTTTCTGTTCACGGAGAACAATTCCACAAAAGAAAGTAGAATTATGTTCGAATGTATGTTCGACCGTGCACGACCGTATGATAATCGTAATCTAAATTCTTTTCAGCCTTCACGATCTTATTCCATTTGTTCGCAATCTTCTCTAAATATACGAACTGTAATTAGTCTTCCATTTCTCGCTAAAAAAAAAAAAAAAAATACCAAAAAAGGAGAGAGAGAGAGAGAGAGAAAGAAAATTTAAAAAAAAAAATAAAATATATCGAATGAAATGCTAATTACTACGTATTTTACAATGACAAAAAAAAGAACAAAGAAAAATCGACTCGTGTAATCGTAAATGTAATCAAAATGAAATCTAATCTTGTAAGAGACTCGCCGTGATTATTTCGTTGATCGAAGTAAAGGTCGCAGAAACGAATCGATACGTTATCGTTTCGAAGAGAAATTGAAACGGTTTCGGTGGTTGGATCGTCGAGCGAAACACATACGTATTGGCGAACGTGTAACGTGAAACGAGCAGTGAACGTATGTTCACCCTGTATGTAGGTTGAAGCCCTACACAGTTCCGCGCCCGTTTCTGGGACAGTCTCTTTAAAGTTTGCGCGCAATAGTTTTGAAGCTGGAAGAGAGCACACCACACCATTGGTGGTCTCTGTAACTTTCGGAAACTCGGCCAAACTTACGCACCCGCGCTTCCCTGCTAGCCAGACGGTAGACGTTAACAAATGAATCTCGTCGGGGATTCTCGCCAGTCTATAAACTCTAATTCCCCGAAAGAAATCGATTCCCTCTTGAAATAAATTACTGCTCGAGAGTAATCGAACGAGATCGAGGGGATCTCTCGCGTGGGTGTATTTTAAACAGTTTCACTTCGCTTATTTTAAACCTGTCGTACTCTTGCGAATAGGATATCGGAGTCATTTCTCTTCGAAGATAGAGACAAGAGCGACGATTATATATATATAAAATTTGACTATTGTAGCATGATGATGGTAATATCGTGTGTTCGATCCACGATTAAGGAGCACGTAAAGTTGAGTAAAAGATTTAACGTCTCGTTAGTCTCGGCTTATATATCCGTTATTTATCTTGAACGATCGATGTGTTTGGAAGACAATTGAAGCTAATGGATTATACAACGTTTCGAATTATTTCGAAATAACCTCGGGACTGACCAGGTCGCTTATTACAAATCGGATTTGTTCTCGGACGAGAGAAGAGAAAATACGAGGATAGTATATATAAAAGTATATATAAAAGTGGCCGACCGGGCAACGATATTCGAAGAAAAGAATAGAATGACGCGTCGTCTCATCCTATCGCGATTCATCCCATCACTCGAACAAACTTCGAACAAAAAATGGGAATAAATGGGATTATTTCGAACCTGGTGATCCTTACCTTGCACGTAATAATAATAATAAGGTAGAAATTATATATATATATATCGTTAATGAATTAATCCTTTTTTTTTTATATTTCATTTTTGAATTTAAATTCGAATTAAAATTTCTTTTTTATTAAATTGGAAAAAATATCACATTATATTTCACGATACGAAAGATGTCGACCGACGACGATCCGAATTGAAATTCGCTATCCTCGTATTATGCATCGAGGTTTAACCGCGCGACCATGCGAACGTTACTCATGGACGTTCATCGGCACGAAATAAATATTTCCGTGATGCATAGTAATCTCAATGTCGGTCATGCAGAGGAAGAGAATAATTTTTTAAAAAATCAGTGATGTATACGGTGTCATCGTTTCATGGAGAGGACGAACGTCGAAGGAACGAGAACGAAAAAAAAAAAAGAACGGCTCGAACAGTTGCGTAAACGCAGCCGTGAAAGAAAAATAAAATTGCTCGATTGTCGTGCACGAACGGTGATTTTTCCCCAATATATCTAAATAAATTCACCCGCATCGATCAAACGAACTCGATCGATAAGTTGTTCGATCGATCGGATAAGGTAAAATTTCCTTTCGATAAATTCGAGCGTACGATCGATTTTGTCGTGGATGAAACGTAGCATCGAACAGCAGGATTCTTTTCTTCGAAACGACCCACAATCGCCACTATACGTAGACGCGGGATTTGGCAAATCGGCGAGAATGCGAGAGTGCAAAAAGGAAGAGGAGGGCATGGAACGAGAAAGAGAGAGCGAGAGAAGTAGGGAGGGCGTTTAAATACGGAGAGAGCCGCGTGCTTCTTCAGTCCGGTACCAACAGTCCAAACAGATCCATATCCGGACCCAGAGGCAAGAAAACAAGTATCGCGAGAATCACCGAAATATCACAGAAATTGTAAACAAAAAAAAAACGAAGAAGCCTCGTTTTCCGAAATTCACGTGAATCGTGTTATTTTGAGAAGAAACAAAAAAAAAAAAAAAAAAAAAGGAAAGAAAAGAAAAGGGAAGAAAGAAATAAAAGAAAATAACAGTGAGAGCTGTTTGAAAGGATTGAAAAGAGTGCGTGTAGCAATGTGTCAGTGAAAAGTTACAAGAGGAGAAACGAAGGGAAAAAATCTCGCGAAAGAAGAAAATACAGTATGACTAACAGTATGAAGCAAACTGTTATTAAGTGAGTTAACATTTGTTTATCGTTGCATAAAATTTTATCAATGAATTTGAAAAATCGTAGACACGTGATAAGAGATAACAAACTCGATCAATTCCTCGTGTACGCGATCGTTTGATTTCTGAAAACGTAAACATCGATCTTGTATTTTGGCGGGGAAATTTTTAACAATTTTCCCAAAAACTGGATTCGATCGATACACCATTTTTGAGCGAGACGTAATGTAACGATAGATTTGACGGATACTTTTTTTCGATTTATCTTTAGAATCTTTGAGCGCATATCGTATATCCACATATATCTTTTTACCTTCTTATTTATAGCTTTGTCTAAATTAGAAACGTAGGATCTTTGCTGTTTTTTTCTTTCCTTTTTTTTTTTTCTGCTGTCGATGATTTGACATAAGTTATATAAAATTCGTTAAAAACTAGTCAACAGTCGAGGGAAACCTTGCGATGTGAGATTATATTATAACGAAAAAAATTATGTTGGATCTAAAAATAGGTATTTTTGATGAAAAGTAATCGAAGTGTAATCGTTCGATTATTACTGTAAAAGGCATGTATTTCTTCATTATTTATTTATCATTATTTACGGTAAATATAAACTCGCGTAATTTTTTAATTGCATATCGATAGATTGAGTACGCGTGTATCTCGGGAATAGATATAACATTTTGTTTTCATCGAACATCGAGACCATTATTCTGTTTATTTGGCAAAGAATTTGGCGCCGAGATAGAAACTTATCGCGACGTTCATTTACAATTCGAGATTACATCGACTTACCAAAATAACGCTTCGAATCGTTTATCAAAAAAGAGTTCTCAAAACTGTCAAATGTATTATCTCGTACCGTGAACAAAATCCATACACGTATATTTATCCTTATTCGATTCGTTCCACACACGTGTATCGATTAAATTCTCTTAATTTGTTTTTTTAAAAGGAAAAAAATTCTTTTTTATCTCTCTTACGATCTTTACATTAGGCTAAGTAAATGTTAACAATCGCGACGAAAGAAGATAACGATAATAACGCGTTAACAAGCGACGAAAACGCCAAAAGCGAATAAATCGTACAATAATGTCCCCATCTTATTCCTTTAATGAATTTCCATAGTTTCGATATCTCGATCGATGAGCATATAATTGATTTAACCATTTACACGAATGAATTATCATTTTTCACGAGAGAGGTGAGAGAAATTTCGTGATTTCAATGCAGGTCGAGATTCCTGGTGATAAAACACGGCACCCAGGCGTTGATGTTACGCAGTTGCCATTATTTTAACCGCAACATTTAAAAATCCCTTGAAATGTATCTATAAATTCTCGGTAGAGTTCGATTTCGTTCAAAAAATTCCCAAGTTATGCAGATTGTGCCGCGTTTACATTTCTCCTGGTTTATCGATTGCATTTTTTTGAAAATATTTCGATATATTAATTCAATTGTAAAAAAAAAAAAAAAATCACGCTATATATATATATATATAGTACATTTATTTCATCCGTCATCTATTCATCCATTTCAGAAATCGTCTCGTTGCTAACTCTAATTCACTTCCTGGCCGACGAAATCAATTAGTGGAACGTTACTAACGATTTTATCGTGGCGTTAATACAATCTAAATTAAATGATTTCTTGTGACACTGAATAATAAGTAAAACGTTATAAAAATAATTTCGCATATGAAAAAAATGTCGAAATCATATCGAAATATTGCGATCTTCCACGGCTAATTTAAAAATTTAAAAAGTTAGAAATTTTTCTTGAGGCATCTATTTTGTTTTTTTTCTTTTTCTTTTTCTTTTTCTTTTTTTTTTGTAATATAATTTCTCGATATGGTTCTTTTGCGACACGAATGTCGTTCGTTGGTTATGCACGGCTGCGATTAACCATTGTGGTAATCGGTTGCGTCAAAAATGTTTTACATTCGAGATTTTGTAAACGCGACGTGAATTTGAGGAGAGGAAACGCGCGGTGAACGTACACGATTCTAAAGATACTTTGATCGAGGCTTAAACTCGAATCACGGTGAAAGTTCTCCGTTTAAAAACAATTTCACACAAGGGCACGTATCGTGTATTGGCGAATAACTGCGCGCGAATCGATCTTGTATATCTATCATCTAAAGGATATATATATATATATATGTCCTTCTTAATAATTTCTTAAATAAAAATAATTTTTTTTTTATTTCCATGTATTGGAGATATTACAAATTTGTTGAAAAAAAAAAAAAAAACTTTCTGTCGCTTGACGTGAAAATGACATTTAACTGATAACTTATTTCTACTAGTTATCTAGCAAAGCGATAAGTCTAAGTATGCAAAAAATTAACTAGTAACTAAGGTTATCCTCGTCTTCCCAAAAATAATATTCTCGTATATAAAATATATTTTAAATTATTCATCTTTTAAAATTCGGTAATTATTTCGATGTTTTCTAATATTTTATATACTCTGATCACAAAGTTTTTTTCTCCTAAATGTGAAATTCATGAATAAAACATCGCTATCCTTTCCTCTATCAATAATGTTGTAAAAAAACATTTTGTCATCCATTCGTAGTGTTTGCGTTTTTCTATGCAGCAGCATCAAGTTTCAAATTTTAAATTTCACGCGGCACACTTTATCGCTTCCTCGATATCGCTTCTACCAAGTTCTTCGTAAAATGGCCTTCTAAATTATTTTTGCAAACAATCTTGACAACCTTGTATCACTTCTCGCCTCTCTATTTCACATTTGGCAGCTAATAGATGAGAGATTGATAGGATAATAGAGTAGGATCCATCGAATCGAGTGAAACGAAATGGAAGCACGATGGAAATACGATATGTATGCCGCGTTATTCTTGAAACGTGAAAGAAGCGCGAAATCGACTTGAGTGACTTTCCATTGGAGAGAGAAAAAAAAAAAAAAGAAAAAGTAACCTCGCGATGTTCTTTAATTAATACACATCATTCGTCTATAAAAAAGAATCTCATTGTTTCGCTTAATCAATTCTTCTTGGATGCGATTTTCTCAGGCTGTGAAATGAAGTATGTAAAAGGGAATTCATAAATGCAAATAGAGAGAAAGCAAAAAAAAAAAAAAAGAAAGTACGAAGAAGATTCGTTTTTAAATAATTATCTTATACATTGTATGTTGATGAACATATTTTCTTCTTATTAATTATTTATCGATTAACAAAGAAATTGTCGATAGATTTACGATTCGAGGTGAATTATCGAGGTGTCGTAAGAAGAAAAATATCGAACAAATTAAAAAATTGTAAATAACGCGTATTATGTTATATAAATTTTTATAGTTCAAACGTATCTATATCTGTTTGAACCTATATTCATAAATTACAGCATTCTTGACACGTTTAAAAATAGAAAAACAATTTAAAAAATATACGCATATGCTTTCAATGATAGATGGAAAGAACAGTTGTCTTGTAACAATATTATTGTCAGCCTTTGTTCAAGGTAGCAGTATATCTTGATACGAAACAAAACGGAAATCTACTAGACGTAGAGCCAAAAATATTATTAGATATAATCTTATTAACGAGTGAAAATTAAACGCGGTTAAGAATAATCGTAACGATATAAAATGTTTATAAAATTGATGTTTCGAAACGTAATTAAAACGTTAAATAAACTTCGAAAAGGTCATGCAAATGATATACAACAATCGCGTAAACCATGATCTCAATCGTAAAAAAAAAAAATTGAGAAATGTTTGATAAATAAATGATCGGGGAAAGAAATAAATAAAGAAATCGAGTCTGGCGCCATTCGATAAAGTGTTTAATTGTTTACGAAGATCTAAAAAATTACGAAAATAAAGATCGAGAATGAACGTAAGAAAGATTATCGAAACTTTTAATAAAAATGTAACGTAAATACATACAAAAGTTTGAATTTTTTAATTTTCCAAGATAAAATCGGTAACCACGAACAAACTAGATTACGATTATATCATAGACTACTTGTATCAATTCATATTTTTATCGATAAAATTGTACAAATGATATTCGAGTAAGGATTTGTTCGTTCGTTACAAAATATTTTATATACTTTTGCATGTTATACGTATCTCGCAAATTTGTAAATAATTTCGAAATCCTTTTTTTTTTTCTTTAATCTTTACATAAATATCCACAGTTTATCGATGACGTAAAATACTTTTTTATCGATTTAAAAAAGTATCGATGATGATAGATGAGCGATGAAATGATGGCATCATTTGCCACGATGTTAATTATTTTTGGTTACCAGTTTCATGGCACGATACCTAGACCCGGCAACGTTACAGTTAGAATACCTGTTAGAATTGTGCGAGCATAAGCCAGGATAGTGTCGTAGTTCGTAGACAATTTCGTAGTTGATGGTTTAATTAAATTCGTCGCTATTTAATAAACGCGACACGAACTAAACTTTTCCTCCATTAACGTTAACATCTTTTATCATGTCCCCTGTGCGTTCGTTTGGTGAACTAATAAATCGTAGTAACGTAGAATTTCTCTTTACTCTATCTCGACGTAATAAAGAGATTGAAAAAAAAAAAATAAAAAAATAAAAAGAAGAAGAAGACTAGAATGAAAAGAAGGTTACGATTAATTGAAATTCATTTGTAGGAAAAACAGTGTGCAATATGAATCATACGTGACAACTTCGAATAATTCATAAATTGTATATATAAAATAATTTTACAACACTCTTCTTTGAACGAGAATTTATATAGAAATAATTTAAGATAGAAACACACGTCCTTCGTATCTTTTTGTCAAAATTTTTGCGCTCGCCTGGCAACGAAGAAAGTGAAAGTGCTCGAATTCTTCCGAGTGACCAACTCGGAGAAACTTGTCGATCTTACTTAGAATAAAAGGTAACCAAAGATGCATGCCGTATTTGCGGCCACGAATTATGAAAGTTGGTGTTGTCGGTGTTGCAAGCGTTTCGCCGCGATTCTTCGCCAATCGAAGAATAATAAAACAATGGTGTACGTGTATGCTGATGCATCATATAAATGTTTGCAAATAACCACGAGCATGATGCGCGCGTTCAATCTTGAAATCAAATAAATGTAACGCGATAAGTTTCCTGTACGATCGTCTAATATCGTTCTAAACGCGTACACCTTTTATTTATTTTCTTATTATTTAAAAAGAGAGCAGGAAGTTTCAAATATATCCCGTATTATCGCTATAATTTGATCTTTTTTTAGAAGAAAAGAAGTATCGATATAAGTTGTAACCCGTGCAAAGATTCAAAAAAAAAAAAAAAAAAGAAAAAATAAGAATATAATTTTTGCTTTGGTGGGTGATTATGACAGAATCGCGACATTCTTCGTTTACATACTTACTACTGCCGTATAACCGGTTATGTTCACCGGTAGATCATTGTCTTATCAACCACGCTTTGACTTGTGCATAAAAGCCAGTTACTTTCTACAGGAAGTGATTGCCCGTGTAGTACTGGTTCGAGTTTGACGTAGAACCACTGTTCGACCACGTACGACCACGACCGGTGTTATAACTATACACCATACGTTATGGTCGAAAAGTTTGGAAATATTCGATCGCTCGTAAAGTTTTATCGCGTATTTCGAAGATTTGACGAGAAAAATTACTATTCGCAATCGTATTTCTTGAAAAAAAAAAAAAAAAAGAAAAAGAAAAAACAAGAGAGATATTTTATTTCTACACAATTGTCTCGAGCGACGAGCCGTACGATTAAAAATTTATTTATCACACGAGCACACGTTTTCGTCGTATAATTCTTTTAGACGATACTTTACAATTCTTCTCACCTCCACCAATATCTCCACTCTTCCTGTATACTTTTCACTTCCGCGACAAGAATTCGTAGTCACCTTGAAATCGCAAGGAATTATGTCTGAGCGGAGCTACCTACCACTATCTAGGTGTATCGAAGGTGGTCGAACGAATTTGTATTCCTCGCGTTAACTCTCATTCGTTTCCTTATCCCGTTCATCCTTCTAGAACGGGCGAACAAGGTCCCCCGGTTTTCTGAATTCTCGGCCAAGAGGTCGTTCCTGAAATACGATTCAATGCGAATTAATTGAAAAGGCGAATAAACTCTGCACCACGGAGTTTTTCCTTCTTGAAGAAAACAACGTAGTTAAAAAACACCCACGTTATCTTTTCAATAGAAAGATTAAAGAAACTGCGACGTAACTGCGACTTTTCTCGAACGATTACGAACGAAAAGTGGAAAATTGAGGAAGCGCGTTTTACAATGATGCGTCGCGCGAATTTACCGAATCGAGCACGATTTTTACACGCGCAAGAAGATACTTGACCAACTCGTATAATTTGCGGATATGAGTACGATCGCGTAATTTCGAATAATTGATAATTACGATTCATTTATGCTGCTCGAGAAGAAGATTATGATCGAAAGAATTGCGAGGAATCGAAGAAGTCGTGGAGAGTCGTCGAGAAAGAACGAAGAAATCACGAGGATAAAAACCTGTTGGAATATTTAGATTAGATTTGAGACCGTTACGACTCAATCGTTTTCTCCTTCGTCTTCTCCTTGCTTCTATCTACGATCGAACAAATTTCAATGGATATTTAATTATTGAATCCGAGCGGAAAAGCGACTACTAAGAAGCTTGAAGAAGGTCGAGTTTATTTGGAGGACGCGTGCAAGGGATATGACTCGATTATTAGCATTCGATCCACGCTCTCTTTGTACGATTCGACACAGTTTCGCGATCGTAGTATCTCTCTTACTGGAAAGGTTTGGTTGCGCACAATTTCAATTCCAAAAAAATCAACGAAACGTTTATTTCGATATTCTATCCTCCTCCAAAGAAATTGGAAAAAATTATCCTTATAATATTATCTTCACGGTCGAAATCTTGTTTCGAAACATATTATCAAAAAGTATTCGCTTCGATCACTGTTTCCAATAAACTGTCGTCGTTTAAACTTCACGAATCGAACTACATTTACGCCAAGTTTCGCATAAAATTACAACAAGTGCTCATTTACATCGAACCTGTTTACATGGCTCGAGTAATCTATTGGACGTGTTTTGCGATCAAGCGTGATTGCTTGATCACTGATGCGACAAATTTGGAATCGACCAGACCCCTTCGTCCTCCCGAGGGCAGATACCACGAAATCAACCCTTTACGTATATATATATATATACTTGCTCACCCTTCTTCTACCACCGGTTAAAATCTACGATTCGATTTTTAAAAATCTCTTATTTATTTCCTTTTCGTACAAATTGTTTCCATTTATAAAACGGGAAATAATTTGAATTATTCAGAATTACGTTACGTCTCTACACGTTCGTATCTTTAATCCATTATTCATACCGAGTGCATTGTCAAAAAAAGATTGCCTGCTATAAAATTAGGAATTCGAGATAAATGGAATATTGGAAATGGAAATTCTTGGTGACGAAAATTCGGTTGATCGAGAATAATGGAAAAAAGATAGAGGAGGAATTTTTGAAAACGATTGGAAATTGGTAGTTATCGATCGATGGATCGTGCTCACGCGATATTTACCGTTTAATCGATCTTTATTTCGTTGGGTTAGGAAGTGTGTCAGGGTGATCGGCACAATGAGCGTCGCGCTCGTTAATGGGATGGAAATTCGATCGTCTAGGGGACGATTTTCCCCTGGTTTCAACCAACTGGTTAAGGTCTAAGTTGGTCATTGACTGCAACACGTCCCTGGACGAGGTCAATACACTCGAGTTGCAACGCGTCGCGAACCTTATTGGCCGACGCTCGTCGTTCCAGATGTTGGAACGGTTTATATATTTACCGCAACGAGCCGATTTATTCCCTACTCCCGGCTTTGTTCCAGTGAAATGGCATCGCGTCACGCGTGGGAGAATGATATATATATATATATATATATACGCCCGCTCCTTTCCTATCGAAACTTTGCCTGGATATCAACTTTTAATTTCTTCGACATTTTTAATTTTTCTTAGAATTTTTTAAACACGTTCAGAGAAAAAAAAATTGCAAGAAAAAATAACGATCGACGATAGAGAAATTCTTCGATATTATCGGATAAACATTCCGATTGTAATTTACACGATGCAATTAAGTTGCGTATAATTATTCTAATGTCGATGAAAAGGATCATCTTATCGTGCGATTTAGCATTAGAGGAAGAATGAGAATAACAATGCGATATTCCCATCCAATAACTCGCAAAGATTATTGGAATTTCCGGAAAGTAAATATCGAGATTGAAACTCATTGATGATTTGAAAGTCAAAACACAGATTAATACGATCAACTTTGTTCGATAAGTTTTACATAAAAAGTGGATAAATTACGTATTAAATTTTTTTTTTACTACCGAAATGATTAGTTATCGCGAAACAGAAATTACATAATTGTCAGATTATTTTCATAAATTTTACACGAGTCGTTGAAATAATAAGCAATGATATCCAACTTATATGGGAACGTATTTATGTATTTTATCGACAACGTTGTTATTTTTTAAAATATTTTCTATATAACGCGTATTCGCAATGAAACGATATATTCAACTTCTCACGAACGAGGAGAGATCAAAGTTTAACAAAGCGCTGTATTATATGTCCCCGAGAAATACAATATTCGAGACATTTCTTTATACCTATATTGTATACGCTTCGAGATCTCCTTACGCTCTCGTATCCTACAATAGAAAATCCAACGTCTGAAACGTGTACGAGTAATTGGGTATTTTTCACACGATTATGCGCTTGATGGCAAACCGTTTGGTTTCCTTACTGGTGTCGAGCAATAAGTTGAATCTAGCAAATAAGTAGTTAGCCTTGGACTAACTTTGCCGATGAATGTTACTACAACTCGATATGTATAATCTGAATGAAAAATATATTTAACGGAGCGTATTACAAAATCCTTCTTTTATTACGTGCTCAAATTTGTCACGTTTCGTTAAAAATAAATCTAATATATTTATTGCAATATATATTAGTAAACAATTTTTTTTCTATAAATTATATTTAATCGTTTAACAGAAAAACAATGCACAATAAATAATGAAATGATATTAAGCCTCGCTCGATCGCCAATTTCAAAACTATTCTTTTATTGTTGAAAGATAAATCATCGATCATTCTACGTTACGATTTGAAACTCTATTAATCGATTTCGATATTCTATGCACCGTGGCAATTATTTGTTAAAGAAAAAGAACGAATTGACGTATAATTCGATCGAGTTGTTACACGTTGCGCGACAAAAAGATTGCGCTTTATATATTGTTATTTTATATATTAGAATTCAAAGTTACTCGCCACGTTTTTTTTCTTCTACGAACGAACGAACGATGAAAGAATGAATTCCTACGAGTGCGAACAGATAATAAAACGTTCAACGAAAAATTAATAGACAAGAGACACGGTTCGTTTTCGCAAAAGATGAAGAAATAATGGCCACGATCAATTGTTACATAGTGTATAAAGAATAGTAGCAATTGTACGTTCCAATGTTGTGACACGTCCAATGATTTTTCTCTATCTTTATTTTGTGAGGTGACAATGCGGGTAGGAGGAACAATAAGAATCAATAATGGTTATTGTTTTTTTACAGGACGAGTCTATTATATTTCCCTAATTGTTTTTGAAACTTTTGTATCGTGATTTTTTTTTTTTTTATATCGCTAATTTCAACTCATAATTTCGTTTCTTTTCTCTTTCTTTTTTTTTTCCTTTTTTTTTTTTTTAAATTAAATTAATTAATAACTTTCGAATCTTTGTTTTTCTTTTGTTGTGCGAATATGAAAAGAACACGTGTACGAATACGATTAAAATATTTTTAAAATAACAAGATAACTATTGTATTTCGCCCGGAACAATTGTGCGAACAAGATCGAATGATCGTGGAGAAACAAATTGCTGATTTATTCATACTTATTCATGAGAGGATTCGCGAGAATACAATTTTTCATCCGCTTCTTCTTACCAAACTTACGTAAAAGATTGATATAACAGTAAAACTGAAAATGATTCTTTCCTCCGTATTATCGTTAACAAAAAGAAACGTCGGTGTACCTCTACGTATCTATACGATCATTCATCTCGAAAATCTTCTTATTCTTTAAAGAATAAGAAAATTAAATCCATTTTAAGATATTTTTCCACTTCTAACGTATTTTGTTCACGAAAAAAAAAAAAGAATTCTTTCCTATATTCTCTCTCTTCGATACGAAACGGCAAAACTATGAAAATAATAATTATCAAACGTTCGTAGAATCTCATCTTGCCGAGCTTCTTTTACGAATTATATTTTGCGATTAATTCAACATCAGACTTCAACAATCTTCAAATTATTAACTATTAACAATTGTGACGTGAATACGTCTATTAAAAACCGACTTTTACTGCTGCTATTTACCAGACTGAAGAAAAATATTAAAAGATCCCTCGACACAAATAACCATATAAATCTTATCTACGATCATGCGAATGAACGTCGCGTTTTAAATTCTAACTGCTCGACGTGCAATTCGGAAATACGGAATAAGAATTAGTAGCCCATAAGTCAGTTATAAATGGAATCGTAAACTGTGAATAAGTACTACATAATACTTGTTTCGGTTTCCAATGATCGAACAAATTTAAAAATTTTATCCTATGATTATTTCTTTTTATTTAAGTATGTTTTTATAGAAAAAATATTTACCGTCCATTTCCTGTAATACCGTGATGTAGATAATTATATGTGTATCGTATATTACGTTATATACTCTACTTATAGCCATTGATAGTATATTTAACTTTTATTCTGTTTCAGAAATCCAACATGGTGGAAGAGACGATCGACGCTGGAACGTGGATTAACCGTGATAGCAGTTTGCGCGGTGCTTCTAGCTATCGGATTTGCTATCGCATTCGGTGTTCTAGCCGCGAATATAGCATCTTGCAACGTATCATCTAGAAACGGTAAAAGAAAAAAAAAAAGTATATCAAAATTCAAATTTGAAAGAAGCTAATTGATTAAATTAATCGTTTTATTTTACTTCTTTTAATCGTTAAATGATTAATTTTAATTTTTAAATCATCTTGTCTTGAAATTATGTTAATTCGATGCATTTAATACATGGTCCATATTATCGAACATTAATATCGGAATGAATGTCGACATCACACTATTGACATCGAATTCATATCCTCGATGCTTTCTCTTGGTTAATTATATACTTGTAATAATAAACTCAAACGCATACTTTTAAAACGAGTTTATGACTGACATTATTAAATAATATGAACGTACATTCGGAAAATCTGCAAATGATTATTATTAAACTTTTGCAAAACTTAAATGCTTAAAACGATGTGTAATGGTCGTGTTTAATGGCAACTTATTATTATTAATCATCTTGTTAAAACATCAGCAACTCTTGTGATCGCATCGTGATCATTTTTTTTTTTCGCGATTATGATCTCAACTATGTCATTCTTCCGTAGAATGAGGGAAAAATTAGCATTCTTCTATTTTAATTCGATATCGTAACAATTACTTTGATAGACGTATGACATGGCTATATCCACGATACGATTTACGTTTCCTCTTTCTTTTCTCCCTAATCTTAATTTGAAATAAAAAAATTCGTGACGCAAATAAGAACGTGTCGATTCTGATGCATCGAAACAAGTGATTATTATTTTGACAATTAGTCACTAGGTCGTTGTTTCGATCATCCAAGTTCGCAAATGAATAAGAACCTGTGTTTCTAACTTTGTATATTTTTTATCGAATCGATCGTGGTCGATCGACCACCTGGTAACTTCATAAAAGAAACAATTACTGAATCATCGGAATATTTTTACGAATCATCGATAAACAATCGTTTTTAAGAAGTAATCGTCGATCCGCCGACGATCTTTCTTTCTTTTTTTTTTTCACGAATAGATGCCAAATTTCGATCGAGGAGGATCCATGTTGGTTTTTACGCTCCATTAGAATCTTTCGTAAATGCGTAAATATTTTCTACTCTTTTCATTTCAATTCGATATTCGTTTAAGAGAGAAAATCGGATGTAGATCTCATAAATATTTGAATGATTTATTTCATTTCGTTTATGATTTATTTCATTTCGAGCGTTATCGAGATGGATAAATTTTCACAAAGATTTCTTATTTTTTCATATTATTTTAAAAACGAACGAAGATTCGATAAAGTATTTTTAACGAAAGATGGATGGAAAGACAAGAAATTATTTATATTTTATTTTATTTCATATAGATTGAACAAATTGCTTATTGCACAGCTTAAATAGCCATCACATAACAATTATTAACAATTGTCTCGCATTATTTTTATGTTGCAATCGCATCTGCATCCGCGCCTACGCAAGAGTAGATCCTGTTAATTCAGAAGGATTACCATCCACAGCCAACGCTTTGAACGGATATCAACAGAATAAAGATGTTCAAATCGTCGATAGAGGACTCCCCTGTGACGAAGATGTATGCTATACGGAAGAATGCATACATACGGGTTGGTAAAAATTTTCAATCGATAAAATCGGAATGTGAAAATGCGATTAAATAATCGTATTAATCGAGAAATTTTAGCTTCTAGATTATTAAAAAACATGGACCGTGAGGTAGAACCGTGCGATGATTTTTACGATTTTGCTTGCGGTGGTTTCTTAAAATCTACCATCATCCCAGACGACAAGACCACTGTAAACACATTTACCGGTATCAGCGACGAGCTACAAAACCAATTAAGAGCCAGCATCGAGGAGAAGAGTCCCCCAAACGAGCCGAAACCGTTCAGACTCGTCAAGAATTTGTACAAGGCTTGTATGAATAAGAGTGAGTATGTGATATATGTATATTCGTACCTTTTTCTCGTAATAAAACGAATAAAAGCTATATCCGTTCCATATCCACATCCAACGTAATATCGACATATAATTTAAAAAAAAAATCATTTCAGCGGTGATCGAGCAGCAAGGTTTAGACCCTTTGTTGAATATTTTACGAAAACTTGGTGGTTGGCCTATATTGGAAAACCAATGGAATGAAACTGAATTCAATTGGAAAGAATCGGTGTACAAGTTCCGTAAGATGGGATACTCGGTCGATTACTTTATCGATTTCAGCATCGGTGTTGATTTGAAGAACAGCACGAAACGGATAATCGATGTGCGTATACACGAGAGAACTCCACGTTCGATGAAATTTACACGCAGACGTAAAATCGTAATCTCTCGAATCGGCTCGAAGTCATTGCAAATAAAATTAAATTAGCGTAATGAAGAAGAAATCGGTAGTAAAGTTAAACGCGTGAATTGCTAATGTAAATTTGTAATAATGTAAATTGCTTTTCCTACAGAATATGCTATTTGGCGGAACTGTGAAACAATAATGTTTAAGATATATTTATGATTATATTTATTCAATATTTATTTGGTCGATTACTTAAATTATCTTTGCTAGGATTATAATGATTATAATAATATTATGTCAACATAGTTCAACAGAGAAAAATAATTTGTTTCATTTTTACAGCTGGATCAAGCTGCTCTTGGATTATCACGCGAATATTTGTCCAAAGGCTTCAATGATAAAATTGTACAAGCTTATTATAGCTATATGGTTGATATTGCAGTAATTCTTGGAGCTAATAAAACTGATGCAGAAATCGAATTGAGAGAATCGTTGGAATTTGAAATGAATCTTGCCAATGTAAGTTAATTATTAAATCAAACCTGGACTTTTTTGCAATTTTATATCTTTATTTACTTAATAAATATTCAATTTTCCATAGATTTATTAATTTTATATCAATTATATTATATTAAATTTGTTGTATTTTAATATTTTAAAATATAAAACATAATTATTCTCTCATTAAAAAAAAAAAAAAATAGAAATCTATAGTATTTAAATCGTAATATGTTACTTGAAGAAGCTCGGAATAATATATAAAACTTAAATCTTCAGATTTCTTTACCAAATGAAAAACGTCGAAACGCTACTCTTCTTTATAATCCCATGACGGTACAAGAATTATCCAAAACGTATTCCACTATACCATGGAAGGAATACTTCAACACCCTTCTGGCGCCTAAGATCCAAGTTGACGAAGAAGAATTAGTGATCGTCAGCGTTCCCAATTATATTGCGAGCTTGGAGAAATTATTAGCCATCACTCCGAAAAGGGTACAAGCTAACTACGTGATGTGGAGAGCAGCCGCTTCTTCTGTAAGCTATCTCACGGATGAGATTCGTAAAAGACAATTGCAATATTCCACGGCATTAAGTGGAAAAACTGAGAGAGAACCTAGATGGAAGGAATGCATTGATACGGTTTCCGGTAGTTTAGCCATAAGTGTCGGCGCGATGTATGTCAGGAAATACTTTAAACAGGATGCAAAAAATAATGCCGTGGAAATGGTGGCTGATATTAGAAAAGAATTCACCAAGATATTAAAAAAGGTATAATAGATTTAAATATAACTGAAAACTTATATATTTCGATTCCACATTTCCTTTCTTCCTCTTTTTAATTTGTGATTTAAATTAAAGAATATTATTATAATTAATTTTTTTTTAGGTCGATTGGATGGATAAAGATACAAAAAGGAGTGCTCTTGACAAAGCAGCTAATATGTCTAGTCACATTGCTTATCCCGATGAATTGTTAGATGATAGTAAACTCGAACAATTCTACGAGAGATTGGAATTAACGACTGATAATTATCTGGAAGATATTTTAAATTTGACTTTGTTCGGGGTTGAATATTCTTTTAATAAATTGAGACAACCTGTGAACAAAAGTGACTGGGTGACTCATGGAAGGCCAGCTATCGTTAACGCCTTTTATTCGTCTCTTGAAAATAGTATACGTGAGTATACTAGGCTTTCATAAAATTTGATAGAACAATAATTTTGTTATAAATCGTTGACCAATAAAAAAGTGCGATAACGTTTGTGTAATGTTGTTTTTTTTTTTTTTCAGAATTCCCTGCTGGTATCTTGCAAGGTGCTTTCTTTAATAACGATCGACCAAGATATATGAATTATGGCGCCATTGGTTTCGTTATTGGCCACGAAATAACACACGGCTTTGACGATCAAGGCAGACAATTCGATAAAAATGGAAATCTAGTCGATTGGTGGGCGCCGCAAACAAAGGAAAAATACCTAGAAAAAGCGGAATGTATTATTCATCAATACGGCAACTATACCGTGGAAGAGGTTAACTTGAATGTAATGATCGGTTTTTATTATATACACATTCTCTTTCAATCAAATTAATCATTTAAAAAATAATATATATAAAATAAATAGCTAATGAGAATCACTTTTTATTTCTTATTACAGTTAAATGGTATCAATACCCAAGGTGAGAATATTGCAGACAATGGTGGAATAAAAGAAGCTTATCTAGCGTATCAAGAATGGGTAAAGCGCAATCACGTGGAACCAAAATTGCCAGGACTTCCTTATACTCCTCAACAATTGTTCTGGATTAGTGCAGCAAATACTTGGTGCAGTAAATACAGACCAGAAGCGATGAAACTCCGTATTACAACAGGCTTTCACAGTCCCGGTAAATTCCGCGTACTGGGACCTCTTTCGAACATGGAAGAATTCTCCAAGGATTTTAATTGTCCTTTAGGCTCGAAGATGAATCCTCAAAAAAAATGCGCCGTTTGGTAAAAATCAATGTAATGGAAGAACAATGAAATAGCAAAAGTTGTAGCAAAATGATAACTAAATGAAATTTGGAATCTCTTTAAAATCTCAGCGAAGGAAGAAAAAGAACATTTGAGGCTGAAATAGTTTTCCTCTGTACGTTCCATTGAAACTGACGATCTGATTCGATCAAGAAAAATTGTTACAAATAAAATTTCCGCACATCTTGACGGATTGTCGAAGATCTTGATGGAATTCGTAGAAGGAACAACGATAGAAGTGACGATGCTTCGGTAGTAGTGAAACTGATGAAATCCGATTTGAAGACATGATCGTGTTCGAGAAAGATCTCACTAAGACATCCAAAGAGATTCACGTTCATAAATTGACTTGAATACACGGTGCATATTACTAATATTGTTCGTTAATATATAAGTCCTTTTTTATAAGATAGACGTCCGAGTTTCGATAAGTATTGTAAATAAAGAAAGATCGGGAAACGAAATGGCGCGTCACGACGATTTAAAATTTTCTATAATTACATTTTAGAAAGTCGAATAAACTCCTATATTAAAGATTCTCTGAATAATTGAAAAAAAAAAAAAAAAAAAAAATAAAGGATGAAGATGGATATATTTAAACTGTGATGATTTTATAGAAGTTGACAATAAAATAAAGAAAAAGATTTTTTGCTTTAAGTTGTATGATGACGCGCAAACAAAAATATATAGAATTATATCGTTAATTATATTTTCAAGTAACATATTGTTTTATTGATAAACATATATTAGACAAGAAAATTAATACATGTTTTTTGCTATCTGTATAATATTCTTTAGGCTCCGTTGAGCAATATAAGGTTGTTGAATAGAGTTACCATTTCGAAGTACTTAGATAATATAGTATTAATCATAATAATTTTTAATGTACAGGTGATAAAAGAAAAAAACACCTGCGTGATTACTTTTGTACTGTTTTATTTTGTCTTTTTGCATCTATGTATCACTTAAGCGTTAATTTGTATCGTAACTTCTTTGTTTCTCGATTGCAATCACCAGATGCGTAAGAATTTAACAATCAGAATCGGCGATAATTATATTTATTAATATATCATATCATTTTAAGTTTAAACAGATAAATGTACTCAGTATATTTGTTTAATATAAAATTTATATATAAAAACATAGAAAGAATATTGCGTCTTAAATTAAACAATCGAATTAAATAAAAATTTTTTTATACGTTATATAATAAAGATAATAATAAATGGAATATTATATTGAAAATATATTTCTATTTCTTATATTAAAAATTAAGAAATATTGTAATTTCGAAAAAGAAATTATAAATTATAATGTATAATTCGATTGATATATGATCACGAGCAAATATAGATTAAAAAGAAAGAATAAATAATGAAACAAAAACAGAGATGGGATAAAAATATTGAAATCAACGCCATCTTCAGAGTGCCGCAAATTAAACATATAGAAAAGACAGCAAATGATAAAAGAGAGATAAAGATAGAATAAGAATTGACCATCAGAACCATCTATTGAGCACTAAAGACATTCATTTGTAAAACAAAATCTACGATTGATAAAATGAATACATGTAAAAAAAAGTCCTATCGTATGGCGGATGACGTGGACGTACGCGTCATAGAAAAAAAGTCCTACCGTATGGCGGATGACGTGAACGTACGCGTCATAGAAAAAAAGTTCTACCGTATGGCGGATGACGTGGACGTACGCGTCATAGAAAAAAAGTCCTATCGTATGGCGGATGACGTGGACGTACACGTCATAGAAAAAAAGTCCTACCGTATGGCGGATGACGTGGGGGTTCGCATCACGAAAAAAGTCCTACCGTATGGCGGATGACGTGGGGGTTCGCGTCACGAAAAAAGTCCTATCGTATGGCGGATGACGTGGACGTACGCGTCATAGAAAAAAAATCCTACCGTATGGCGGATGACGTGAACGTACACGTCATAGAAAAAAAGTCCTACCGTATGGCGGATGACGTGGGGGTTCGCGTCACGAAAAAAGTCCTACCGTATGGCGGATGACGTGGGGGTTCGCGTCACGAAAAAAGTCCTACCGTATGGCGGATGACGTGGGGGTTCGCGTCACGAAAAAAGTCCTATCGTATGGCGAATGACGTGGACGTACGCGTCATAGAAAAAAAGTCCTACCGTATGGCGGATGACGTGAACGTACACGTCATAGAAAAAAGTCCTACCGTATGGCGGATGACGTGGGGGTTCGCGTCACGAAAAAAGTCCTATCGTATGGCGGATGACGTGGGGGTTCGCGTCACGAAAAAAGTCCTATCGTATGGCGGGTGACGTGGGGGTTCGCGTCACGAGAAAAGTCCTACCGTATGGCGGATGACGTGAACGTACGCGTCATAGAAAAAAAGTCCTACCGTATGGCGGATGACGTGGACGTATGCGTCATAGAAAAAAAGTCCTACCGTATGGCGGATGACGTGGGGGTTCGCGTCACGAAAAAAGTCCTATCGTATGGCGGATGACGTGAGGGTTCGCGTCACGAAAAAAGTCCTATTGTATGGCGGATGACGTGGGGGTTCGCGTCACGAAAAAAAGTCCTATCGTATGGCGGATGACGTGGGGGTTCGCGTCACGAGAAAAGTTCTATTATATGGCGGATGACGCGAACATATACGTCAAAAAAAATATTCTATCTTGTAACATAGCACATAACGCTTATAATTGAACTCTTCTAACATATGAAAATGAATTTTCCATATAAATGGCTTTTCCTTTTTAGATATATCATTTTGAATTTGGTTACATTTTTTTCTATTTTTTTTTTATATATGATAATTACATATTTAATGTTAATAATTTTCAATTAGATATTAATGGGAACAAAATTCATTTAAATAAATGTCAGTAAATTCTAAAAGTAATGAGAAAATAAGTATTTTGGAAAAAATGTTTTTTAAAATTTTAAAATATGCAAATTTGTATAATAATAAGATATATTTATAGTTTTAAAAAAATACTCATCAATATTATGTATTTAATTTTGATTAAATCATTATCTATGAAATAAAATAACAATGGATTTTGGTAAATTGAAAAATAACGCGGTTATTGCAAGACAAATTTTTCTCTTTAATCAAATCTATGATGATTCATCTTTGTGCCAAAATTTTGTCCGAACATTGAAGAATATAAAAAAAATTTGTGCAAAGAAAAATATTGCTTAAAATAACAAAAATCTTTAATTAACTGATGTCATCACGTTTTTAGAATATCCTGTATAATTTAAATTTCTAAAATTTCTACTCTTAAATTTTGGATAATGCAATTTGAACACAAATCACAAAGGATGGCTCTGTTTTTTCTTGTGGTCGGTATTTCAGAAAATATGATATAAAGTCTTATAAAATGTTATCTCGCACTGATCGATGCTGCATGATTTGATAAACACAAACAAAATAGATTAATCCATTGAGGTATGGCGCCACCGATCAAGAACTATGCGTTGATAAAGTAGACTAATCGATTGGCTGCAACGTTGCCGTTTCTATCAAGAACTCCTAGTAGTGGATAGTAGGAGTTAGTAGTGGAATTACAAATATTCGTTGACGTTTTGGTGCGGGACGAAAGTGAGAAAAAAAGATATCGAGAGAATGCAAATTTGGATGGTGTTACTATACGACGCGTGAACCATGTGTCTGTCTGACATCGTGTTTCCAAGGTGGCATCTTAGCATCCTGATGTCTTTATTTGCGGCATTCCTGCCAATTACGCAATAACCAGTCGTCACGATGTGAAACATTTCGTATAAGGACCGCGCGTGACTCCATTCAATCGACAGTTTTATTTCTCGATGGTTAATCGTGGACAAACTGTGCGTTTATTTAATTGATCGAGAACACTTGATATCTTAATGCCGAAATTTCCCTGAAACTGGGATTTCTAACGAGTACACTCGATTTGACGAGGACGCTTCTTTGTGTTCAAGGTTACCAGCATGAGCTTTTGGTCTCGCAGACGATTTCGCATCACTCCGCTACGAGCGTTAGCGGCATTATTTCTGATGATCATGCTGTTCTGGTATAGCCTCAGTCGGCAAGAAACACCCAGGCAACCATGCAGCGTACCTGAGGAATTTACGGAAAAACTACACGAACTTGCCTACAGGTCCATATATTTGAGTACTAGATACTATCCGTAGATAAATTATCTAAGAATGTTGATATTTCTTTCTTTGGTATGTTGATGCATGTATGATACGATAGCATGTAAAATTCTAATGAATCACTAATAAGATTTTTTTATTCGTATCGTGCATATTCACACAAATTACTTTATAAAGTATTTTTTAGCAATTATATGAATTATCTACATGTCTTGTGGATTGTGGATTTTTATGCAATTAAAATATGTTTAAATATTCATAATACACACACACACACACATATATATATATATAAAAGACCAAGAGAAAATAAAAGAAAGCGTGCCATTGAAATTGTTTTTTGTTTTATTCCGATATCTTAATCAGTTGCCGAGATATAAGGCTTTCTTTGCATTTTAATACAAAGATTATGAACGAACCGACAACTTAATGACCTACATTTTTTCCTGGAAGTGCGTATGACTTGCAGGAATCGCGTCTGCTATTTGTCTCGAATTTGAGATAGATCAGTGAGATGAGATGCGAGCAAAAGAATCGATAATAATAAATGACAAATGGAAATAGTAACAATTAAAAATTATTCTTATCTTTATACGACGATATCTCGCGAAAACATACAAAAAACATACAACAAGATCAAGAAATATTTTAAAAGAAAAATTTTCTCGCTTCTAATGATCTTTTATTCATTGATCGAAAATTATTATATTCGAAGTTATGAAGCGCTCTAAAATTATATCTTAATACGGTTTCATCGAATATATTCTTAAGATAAGTTACGTGATAATTGCTCGTACTCAAGGATATATAATCGATTTCCAATTATTGATCATTAAAAAAAACAAACTCCAAAACTTATTTTACTTTGAAGAAATTAGCTCTTAAATTTCTAGATATCTGTAATCGAATGTCATTAATGTTCTATATTTATATCGTTCATCATATATATATATATATAATATGATAAATATGCATTTACATAAAAATCCACGGTCTATTTATAACATAGGATAAAATCAGCAAAAGTTAAAATAACGAAGTAATGAATCATTAAATTCATTCTCGATGATCAAAATGATTTGTTTGACGGGGCATAGTTTTCTCTCATGATAAGTTTTACAAAACTAGCGTACGTCGAACTGTTCTATCTAGTGTGTGACTCGATTAGGGTTCATTTGGTGCTAGCGAAACTGGACATCGTGCACTTTCTCTGCCTTGGAGGGCTATGGGGTCAAGTTCGGATCGGTCGTGCCTTGCCATGGGCACGTAAGGTCGAGCTTTGCATGGTCGACACGCTGAGAGACGATGTTTTAATCACGAAAGCATTCCGCGAAGTTGGTTTAAGCGCTACGTACTTACACGCGGCTGGAGTATATCGTATTCAAGAGCACGAGGTTGGAGAAGATGCGGCCAAGGTAGAGATCGTGGTTTTCGAAGAAGATGCCGTGGTAAGTTTAATCATTGTATAATTTTGCTTCAAATATTTTATTATCGAAACACAGATAGAATATTTAGTAAAAACTAGTTCTACCATTTGAATTTTGCATTTCGAAAACTATTTAATCTTTACAACAAAGTTTTATTACCCGCAAATAGTCTTATTTCGCACAAGCCTTGAGGTAAGAATGATTCATATACCTATAAGAAATTCGTATGTTAGTTACGATATTATGAGTTATAAAGTTGAAATGGCGTGAAGATCTTCTATAATTTATGAAGTGTATTTTAGATATTATACAACCAGGACAAATGAAAGTCATTGCTTGGCATCATTCATTATAATAAAACGATGAACGTTTCTATTATTATTATTATTGTTCGACTTTAGTACGATACGATATTACATTTTAAAAGGTCATGTTGCAAAGGATAAGAATCCGGAACGCTAAAATCGATTCAAACATTTGCCATTTGAATGTAAGAATAATTGATAATTTTAACGATATGAAAGAAAAATTAATATTCAAAAAACAAGTAATATAGAAATGTATATTAAAAAATTAAATATTTAATTTATTTGAAAATTGGCTTTATATATTCAAATAATTGAAATCCTTTCTTTTTTATAGACACAAATGTTAAGAAGAGTCGGTTGGACAAGAAGAGTGCTGCCTCCAGATTGCGAATTTTCTCCTAGTCTACAATGTTTTCCACCTCAACTTGTAATTCCTCCTTTACCGGCTAAGCAATTTGGTGGTCGATTAATTCCTGTCCCTAGAGAAGGCATCGAATTGCAAAAATATCATTATCCCAACGATTGGTGGCTCGAGGTGAAACCCACCGATTGTACCGAACCCCAAGAAACGATTGCGTAGTATTATAATTTTCTAGACACAATGTATTCCCAATGTAGCAACAGATCGTTCGAACAGCCAGTAGAAAATATTCTCCAGAACTGCTAAAGAAAAGACAAAATGATGCATATCTTTCTTCAATTTTATTATGAAATCTTTTTTATTTTTCATAGTAATAATTTTATTTCGTAAAGTTTGCTAATATATAATTCAAGTTTTTGAATCGAAATTATGATTTGTATTCGAAAATTTGAATTAAGAAGAAAATTATATATATAAAATTTTTTTCATTTAAAATAAAAAAATAATGTATATTTGCAATGCGTTTTTTGAATTTAACGGATAGAAAAATTTTATTTCGAAGATACAAAGAATTTGTCGAATTTAAAATTGATTAAAAATGATTCAAGAATCGTAAATGAGACGCGGTAAATGATTAATTACAGTGAAAGTTTGCCTTCCCTTTTTAAAAAACTTTTAGAAATCTTTGTTCTTTCATTCTATTAACAGATTTTCTAGTCAAGTAAAAGTCGCTTTGCTAAGAAACTATCATCACCTGAGCTATGTGAAAAGTTCGGTGATCAAATATGAATACTATATTTGATCTCGTGCTATATGAATACTAATATTTTATCGTAAAGAAATGAAAACAAATTGTATTATTATGAATAAAATTTTACACTAGGATTTCTTCTCTCCGACTTTGCAAATGATTAAAAAAGTCGGGATTAAATATGTGAAATCAAAGAGAGAGAGAGAGAGAGAGAGAGAGAGAGAGAGAGAGAGAGAGAGAGAGCGTACATGAAAGAGAGTGTCCTAAGCGATATGAAAATTAGGAAAATGAAATTTTCCATGGAAATTGTAACTCATAAAAGTTAGACGAAAATTAAGTGAAAATTGTTCCTATAAGGAGCTTGATATTCGTGAGAATCTTCATCCTTTATACGTATGACTTCATTTACCTAGGCAATAATAAATTTTAGGATCAAATTTATCATTAATAAGTGTGAATCCTTTGCACTGTATGTTTTAATAATTATTTATTATTAATCATGATATTTATATCATGATTCTATCAAGTTATAAATCTATGAAATGTTTCTAAGAAATTTTAAATATTTATATTTGAATCCTTGCAAAATAAAAATGTTATATGCGAATTTAATATCGCGATTTATTGCCACGTATGATAGATGATAAGTGCAAAGGATTGAATTTATCACAAATTATACACAAGCAGAACCGCAGCAAGAAGATATATGTCGATTTCGTGCATATTTTTTCTATTATCTATATTTTTTGTGATAGCTTTAATTGTATATTCGTGTAAATATTTGTTTATAATGTAAAAATTAATTTATAAATAAGTTAAATTTTTTCCTCTATAATGATATTTAACATTTTTAAATAGATTTTCCCCTTTTATTTTTTCTGAAACGAACATTCGTCTTATTGCGATTCTGTATATATAGACTGTAAATGGTATTTATAAATTGTATCTACTATATTTATATTTAAACTTAAACATTTCTATTTCTAGCAATTACTTTGATTCGAAGCATCAAACTATACAATTATACGTATACCATTGATGTGCTTCTTTCAAAGCTTTAATAGTATAATTATTTGTATGAATATTTATATCGCTTTTTATACACGATATTAACGAGAACGAATGTTTTCTAATATTTCCACGTTTCTATAAATGGTAGTAAAAAGTAATTTTGTCCCTGTAGTTTTATCGAATAATCATGTTTTAATTCTCGAATTTCCATTAATCGTAATCGTAAGATAATTTCTGACAATAATTCCTCTTGATTTTATTATCTATGATTTTATTAAATGTTAAGCAATAGTCTCAATGATTTTTTTATAACGTCAAGTAACTAAAAATGCAAAAGATTTAAATTAGTAAAAAAGATTATGGGGATAATTATACAACAAAATAATATTTGTTATCATCATACTATGCTTCTTAAAATAATTAATTAGCATCACATTTTTGTATCGATTATTTCGTTTTAAATGAAATGCACATACCATTTCTCATATTTTACATAGATACACATTTATGTATAATGTACTTTGTGATCTATCGAATGATCTAAATTTATTGTAGTTGCCTCTTGAAACCATACACGTCGTTAAATAAAACACGGAAAAAAAAAGAACGATGTAATTTATCACTTTTTTAATTTTATAATGTTTTTAAGATTTTTGAGAGGGACGATAATCCAGATACTTTTGATTTTGATAGACATTGAAATAATTTGATAATTTGATAATTTATATCCGATATCTCAGTGTTTTAAATATTTTAAACCTACAAATCGCCTATACACAATACACAATTCAACTCTGTCTACGTCTGCACACAATGATTCAGTTTTACACACGACAAACATATTTTTATGGCCGTCCTCATTTGCTTCCCTCTTCAAAGGAAAGCAATCTCTCTTGTCCACTTACTTTCCACATGGTCTTAAAGTCGTCCGTCGTGCCTTTAACATTTTTAACGTTCAAATTAGAACCTTTAGGATAAATTGTCCCATTTTCTTCTTACTTCAACATAGTGAACAATATATTAGAAGAGCATCGTTCATCAAAAATATCGTCACTCGATAATTTTTCATTGCATCCTTCAATCTTATTCTCATCATTACTCTTTCTCTTCCTCTCATTTTATCATTTATCTTTCATTTTTTCTGTCTTCGATCAATGATATTCGAGTTCATATTCGAATTAAATGAAATATAATTATAACTGATAACTACTTGTAACGAATTATAATTTCGATCGAACGATAATATTTCTGATATTTCGATTTGTTTCTTGTAAAAAAAAAAAAAAAAAAAATACACTTGTATCTTTTACTTCAAAATATTTAGGATGGTATTAAAAATCACGATAATTTTAATTTTTTCACACTAATGTGTGTGAAATTTTCATTAAAACAACAGATAGATATATTTCACGAATCATAAAATTTTTCCTCTCAGGGTTATTAACTCCTTTCATTCGATGTTTTCGGATTTACCGACAATAGAATATGGTATCTTTAATTCTCTCAAACCCATCAAACTTTTTGGCACCGGCGCCGTTCCAGTTTTCGCTGATCCTTTTATTATCCGTGCAGTTTCTAGGATTATTAAAGTTGGTCTTCGTAAAATCGCGAAGGCGGGATTAGACACCGGAAACGAGGTGTCTGCACATCAACGTACATACGTGTTAGAGTGTAGAATTTTGCGAATTTTGGTAGGCTGATATCTAACTTAACTTTCAATCGTCGTTGGAAAAATTTCGATCACGAATCAATGTTGATGTAATCGATCTATCGAAATTACGGAATGGAATTACGGAAAGAATTTCGTCATGAACATGAATGAAATTTATGAAAAGGGATAAAGGAAGAAGATAAGAAATAGATTTTTACAATATTTTCAATCATCGATCCAATTATGTAATCTCAATTAGGCGAACGAGAGGAAAACGAAAGAAAGGATTTTAGTTAAAAATATTACGGGACCGTAAAAGAATAAAAGTGTTATCTATTTGACCGCGTATTGGAGATTTGATTTATGTTCGGTCAAGAAGATAGCAGTTTATGGAATTTATGGAATCGTAGACGCATCGTTGAAATATACGAAAATGCATGGACGATTCAGTTGCTCAATAATGATTGTTGAACGTTTAAGAGATGATAAATACGAAGGAAGGGCAATATTTGTTCACAGAGGAAAATATTTAGTAAAGAGTGAAAAGCATCGAGACAATAGAAAATTTGTTGAATAGGATCCTCGTGACAATGGAGCGTAGAATAGAATAGCGAATTCATAGCGACAAAATGGAACGGACAATAGATGGTCAATGATAATAGAAAATGTTACATAATGATTCAGTTATATAGGCATAAAGAAATTAACGAAATCAACGTTTTCCAAACTTCTCTCTACCCACGAAGAGAACTTAACCACCATCTATCTAGTAAAAATCTATCTTCGAATAAATCTAACCAATAGAAATGTTCGAATAAAACACGCGTGTTAAAATAGAAACTATTTGACGTATTCTAAAAGAATACTTTTTCATCGATAAAAGTTCCACGCGAATGAACGAGATGAACACGACAGGCCGATGAAAAAAAGATTATCAAGCATCGTTTCGTTAACAGAGGCTGAAACTTTATCCCCGTTGGCCGAGATTTAGTGGAGATAAAAAAAATTGAGTCGGACGGGAGAGAGAGAAGAGAAAGAAGTATCAAAATTTTCTCTCGAATAGTGGGAACAGGCGTGAATACGATAGAGTGGGGAAAAATATAAAAGAAAGTTTAGCGGATAAAAACTTTCGAGTCATGTGAAGATACACGTGAACGTACGCGTCGAGAACGAGATCATCGATGATTCGTTATCGTGTTACGAATGAAATGCACGAAATACGTTTCGCGTTCCAATTTGTTCTTTTCAACTTGTACAGCGAATAAATTCAACCCGAGTCGATCGAGACACGCGATACATTTGTATTTTCGCGGCCATCGTATTATGATATTTTAAATTCGTTCGTGCATTTCGTCCGATAATTGGATAAACCGGATGCACTTTTAGAACCTCGAAGATGAACATATTTGTACGAGTGAGTAACGATTACGATATTCGTCGATAGCATTTTTTTCACTACATATTTTTGCAACGATGCAAAATGAATAATCAATCGATATCGATCATTTTAAATGGGGTTAATGGGAACGGGTAATAATTAATCGTTCTCGTGTCGCTAGAATTGGTTTCTACTAGTTGCACTTTTCGTTTTACCGCTCGAGATTATCGAAATGGGAAATGGTTACAAACTAATCAGACCGTACAAGTATTATCAACGTAGACCATTGCGGTGGTCTGGATGGTGGCACGCGGATCACAAATCATCCAAGTTCTACCATTCTAAGAAGATATCGCCGGAAGACTATTACTCCCGCGGGCCAATCTATAATAGGTATGGAATGAATATAGTTAAGTTGTGCGACAATATGTGATTTCTTACGTTCCGTTTATCATATTATTTATCATATTAAACGTTATACAAATGTAACAAAATTTCATCTTCTTATATTTAGATAAATCCATTAAAATTATTGTAATAGAATTCGAGTTATTCTTGCTCAACAACGACCGATCTTCTACTTATCAAATTGATCCGTTTTACTTATCCGATTATGATCGTCTTGTTTCATTCTCTGTTCCATTATAAAATTATCTAATTTATCTGAATAGACAGAGAGACAAAAAAAAAAAAAAAAAGAAATATCCCGACCGATAAATTGACATTTCAGATATGGTTTGGCGAGAGACGATTTTGATGGACATACCGAAAATAATCCCTGTATCATCGTGATACAATTGTCTAAAGGGAGAAACGAATACGAAGACGATAAAAGAAACAGGAAATACGAAAGAATTCCTGTATACATCAGTGAAAATGATTACAACGACGAATCAAAGATATTCAATATTAACAACAGAAACGTGCAAATACAGGTAAAAGTGAAAAATTAATAGTAATAATAGTGATTTGCTTAATCTCTTTCTACAATCTTTGGAATAATATGTTTTTTTTTTTTTCACGATTTTAGATGGTCAAAAGTGAAAATCCAAAATTGCATATCAAAATATCAAGATCGGATAACGAAAAAGATATTAAAATTATGGATAAATTGAATATCAGTGTACGAAACCATTATTGACAAATACAAATAAATTTTATATACACAAATTTAACACGATGGAATAAAATTGAATTTTTATATTTCAGTTGAAAAATTTTGGATGAAAACGAATATTTTAATGATTATAAATTAACTATCGGTTGGAAAATATTTTGAAAATTATTTTGGAAATTCTTTTGCGAAAATCTCTCTTGATCGAATCTCAAGAATTATAAGGATTAAAGAGGCAATATTTTTAGAAATTATTTATATTTCGTACCCCTGTATTTATTATATCGTATATTATATCATTATTATAAAATCAATCATTACTTTACTTGATTGTAATATATATAATATATATTCCGTATTTAAAATATAAAAAATGGTTTATGTAATGTAATGAATTTTCTTGTTGTATTAATCATTTGTGGAATAAAATAATAAAATAATAAAATCGTGAATATTTTTTGAAGGTATAAAATAAAAATATAAGAAGATAAAATTATTGGAATCGATCGCGTTAAATTGTTTTATCTTCGTTCATTTACCAATTAACGATAGTCGAGAGAATAAATATGCAATCCGAATAGCAGGAGTCTGGGGCGGAAGCCTTTAAACAATACAACATATTGATTTTTGCCCGTACCGCTTTTTCCACATGGGGCATTGTTTCGGAAAATGCACCATCTTTTCCAATTGGTTAATGGAATGCGAATTCGACGATTGATTTTAAATTCGATTTACGGAAAATAAAGTTTGGTCGAAAAGGGAAGGAAGGAGGATAGGAAAAAAATACACGTAACGAAAGAAGCGACAACTCGCAATTCGGTCGGAAAAATCTTTGCAAAATAAAATGGGAAAATAAATACGCGAAAGCGGAGAGGGAAATTGTTGGGAAAGAATATTTTTTTTTTTTTTTCGTTCGAGGAGAAAAAAAAGAAAGAAAGAAACAGATTATTTTCGAGGCTAATGAATCTAATAGCGAAAGATCGAAACAGTGGAAACTCGCGGAATCATCCTCGAGTTTGGATGGACGAGGAAGAAATGGCAAATATTGTGTTCCGAAGCGGGCCCCCTGCCACCACCAGTCGTCTCTTGTTCCGCTTTTCTTCCGGCTCGAGTGCCCTCGCGCTTCTACTTCGTTGTTTCCCCGACTATAAAGAGAGCGAAAAGGGGCGGGAGTTGAGACGATAGGGGTAGAAGAAGCGTTACAATGGGACGAACAAGGGAGATCTCGAGAGGAAAGTGGTACGTTTTGTCGGAGATTTACTTTACTCGACCAGTTTCTCAATGTACTTTTTATTTCTAACATAATAAATAGTCAACGAACATGTCGTAATAATAATAAATAATAGTAATATAATATACAGTGCTGTTGTTGATTTACCATCATCTCGTTTTCTTTTTCTCTTTCCCTTTTTTTCCTTTATCATTTTATTCCCTTTATTCCCTCCTTTCGTTCATGCGCGAATTTTCCCTCCTTCTCTCATCTCGATGCCAATTACCCTTACACGCCTTTCCGTTCGCTGCTCTACTCGCGCGAAACAACGTTGAAAAAGGATTCTTCGTTTTATCGTGGTGGCATGGAAACGCTACGTTTCGTCGGAAAATACTCGAGCGAACGATCTTTCTTTTAAATTGGTGGAAATTAATATAATGGGTGGTCAAAAATTGTCAAAATTAGGGAACACGGAATATCCGGCGAGAAAATTTTGTGTACCGCGTATGTAAATCTATGCAGATACGCAGAATTATTTGGGGGATTTTAAAGGTGGTGAAATTAAAATTGAAAACCGATCGTCAAAATAGAGAGGACGCGCGAAAAGGCTATTTCAGGTGCTAATTACACTCGGAGGGCGGAAACGACATTATCGGTTAAACAATTAACGATTGAACGTGCACATCCGATGAATCACCAACCGTCCCCTATCCAAACTCATTGCTGTTCGCATTATACGAGACATACCGTGCGACCGGCCTGCGGATGTCGAAAATATCGAGCGTATGGACCGGGGTTGAGAAGGAAAAAAAAAAAAAAAAAAAAAAAAAAAATGTTTGGCAAATGCATTCGGTTCGGTCTCCATTCGTATGTAAATAACTCGGCCTAAAATCAAGCCAGACGTTCGTCGGTCAGCTGGTTTCATGCCAATATCGACGAGTTCGAGGAATCGGGACACGTAGAACGTGTGTTCCACGCCATCTTTCTCGTTACGCGACGTTCGTAATTGCTGTTTACGTTCTTTCACAAAATTCTTCATCTTTTTCTATCAATGACATGAAACGGAACGATCATCCTTCACGAACGGATCAAAGAATAAGAATTCTTGGAAAATGATCGGTCGGGAATTAAGATCGTTGCTTTAGAGAAACACGCATGCGATACAATTGGATATAATGATACCGGTACAGAGAGACAGATGGTTCGTCGATGATACTCTTCAATTTGATCGAAACAAATAGAACGATAATTAATTTCTCCTCTTTTATCGTACGTTTCCACGTGAATTTGTGACGGATGATGTTAATGGGAGAAAAATATGACCTATAACGTATAGTTGACGTGGAAGGAATTCTACGTATTACGAGTTCAATTGAAATATTTCCGTCTCGATGATAAGGAATAACAGATCGTGGCGATGCTTCTTCGAATTATCGTATTTCTTAATCATTAATATGATCAAAAATAGAATAATAGAAATATTTCGAAGAATGGGATGTTTCTTTACTTCTTTGGAAGAAAAAAAAAATAAATAAATAAATTCACCGAATATAAAAATTTCACGCTGTGCGAATATTAAACTTGGTCGAATTTCGTTTTTGTCGAATTTTAAAATGTTATTGGTTAATTTTTATTGTATATATATATTTTATAACGCAAAATAAGTATAACGAAGTATAAAATTATAAAAGTAAGTATGATATTTGTAACGTTTGTAACATTTTCTTTTCATTTTATCGATGTATTTTATCTACCGTGAATTTTTACATTAATATTAATATTCACTTTCATATATCGAATTCAACGTAGGAAAGTAGTTTTTTGTTCAAAAATGAAGGATATCCATTTTTATATCGTTTCGATGATTTTTATTCCCATTTATTTCTTTCGAAACTCGATAGAAAAAAGAAAAAGAAGCGTGCGAGATATAATAAGGGTATTCCGATGGCTCGGAGCAGTGCCTGATTTGTACGATTCGCTACTACTGATACCATTACTACTGATCGACACCGGCCGTCTTGCTTTCTATAGTCAATATTAACTCTTTGACTGGCAATATCCGACGTATTCAACGAATCAATCGCCAGACACTTTATATTGGAACTAGCGACAAGTGTCAGCCTTGCAAATTTTAATCGAAATAATGTAACTTGTTGAACGAGCTACTACTAGTGGATGAAGATTGCCAGTTCAGATTGCATCTCGTTCTTTCTTTCAGGATAAATAATCCCCACGAAATGGAAAAGTACGAGACGTATCGTGAAAAAAATTAATTATCGTAAATTGAAATTGTTAAAAAAAAGTTGTATCAATCGTGGATTCATTTTCAACGTATATTATAAAATTGTGATTGAAATTTCTCGCTACGGAATGATGAAAACGTTATAATTTCTCTTTAATACGTTAAAAACGTATCGATCGAATTTTATACTATTTCTTACGATATTTTTTAAAAAAATATAACACCAATGTACAATATCATTCGTATAACTTGCATAGATTTAACGTAACGCGGTTGCAAAATTGTAAAATTTGTTGTACAAGTTAATATTAATATTAACTTGCAAAATCGAATAAATCCATTTGCCCGAAGAAGAAAAGGGGGGAAAAACGTGTTTTTTTCAACGATGATTTTCGAACGAAGTAGGAAACTGCTCGTTGAAAAAACAAACGCAAATCGATTGACAAAATACTGGAAAAGATTCGATTGGAAATGAAAAGAGAGATGCACGGCGATCTATACGCGACGAATATTCGGATACGTCGAAGTATACGGAAACGTGTTAAAAATTTTCGAAACGCTAGAACGCGCGATTAATCACCGTACTGTATAATACTACTGTCTCTTATATACAATAATATATAACGATATTATTTTACAATTCTCTTACCGTACGTATATAAAAATATAAGCGCGTCGTTATGTAAATATGTATGTATCTACGATCGCTGTATTCGACACGACCACAGAGAAATTAGATTTCCGAGATCTCTACTACCCTTACGTATTGTCATAGAAGACTATATGTATATATTACGATATTATGCGTGTATTTTACACTAGGTCGATAGAAATCGATCGAGAACTCCTTTATTTCCTACGCGGATTAAATATCAAAGGTATACGATAGCGTAACATCTGCTAGAAAAGCGATTACTATTCCAAGCTGGAAAAGGCCGTTTTTCTCTTCTCCAACGCGAATCGTGATTTTTGCGCGCGTGTACGTTTCATTTTTAATTAATTGGACGATGTAGTAGCGTATCGTACAAGTTCGTTAAATCGTTCTCTGTCGAATTATCGGATAACGAAAATTTGCTCGACTGTCTCCGATCTTCTCCAAACGTATTTTCTTTTTTTTTTTTTTTTTTTGGATTATAATTAATGGATAACTTACCTGATCGAACCGAAAATCCTTTCTGAAAATCGTTGGTAAATAATAATTACGCGTTTACGAATTGATTCTCGTGTACGTGTACGCGAAGCGAGTTGTTCCAATAACTTTAATAAAATTCTGCGTCGCACTGTTAAATAATATTTAATTTCGCTAACAAGATATTAATTGCAAATTATATTGTTGTACGTATGTAACGTATGACTAAATTGCTGATTCTTGTCAAAAATATGACACGATTGAAAATAGACGAAACATTGATATTTTTAACGTTGTTTTTAAGCTGGTAGTAAATCTAGAGAGATAAACGTCGTCTCGAGATTAATTAAAAAACAGGTACATTTTCGTTCGATAACACGGGTAAACACGATTTATTCATTTATTTATTTTTTTTCTTTTTTACGTTTATGTACAATTATTAAAAAAATATCATTCGTATCATTTCGACGAATAATAATTTAATAACAAAACGAAACATTTCTCATCTCCGATCCTTATACTACTCGTTCGTAAGTTTGGGATTATATATCTTGAATTTCGTTGTATTGCGCGAATTACTTTACATTCGAAGAATATATCTTATTAAAGGAAATTTGTTCATAATAAAAATATTTATTAAACGCGTTCGAATATAATGATATTGATTATCGCTCTCGCTCTTTCTCTCGCTCGCTCTCTCTCTCTCTCTCTCTCTCTCTCTCTCTCTCTTTCTCTCTCTTTCTCTTTCTCTCGCGATAAGAGATTAATAAAAATTAATACGTGATTCTTTATTTTATAGCAAATAAGGAAAGAAGCGTAAAAATCAATTATTCGCTTTCCCAATAACGCGTTGGACAACCGAAACGAACCGTTCCGATCCCAAACTCACTTCCGTTCAACAACCCAATATCTCTCTAAATTTACGTTACCCATATTTATATTCACAATTTCTACGGCAGTGGCTATCAACTGCAACATTATGTTCCACGTTCAAACGCATCGTCCGTTTTACAACGATCGTTCTATCGATCGCGAGGATATATTTTCCGACGAGCAACGTAGCCCAAGAACAACGCGAGAGTAAACGAGTTACAAGTTGTCTGATCGACGCAACACGGGAACACGTTCACGGCAAACGTAAACGGTTCGTTGTTGCATCAAACACGCACCACGCAACTTCCGGAAATCTCTGTCCGGAATCGTCAACGCTGTCACGACTTTAACTCGAATCGCGCGCACTCTCTTCACTCCCTTCCCCTTCCTCTTTCCCTTTCCTTTTGTTTATTTTTTTAAATCGTTTTTTTTTCTTTTTTTTTTCCTTTTTTTTTTTTTTTTTTTTTTCGTTTTAATCGCTTGTGCGTCTCGATAGATCTTCTACGGCCTCGCTCTCACACGCGGGGATTATATAAACATAGAAACATACAAACACACATTGTTTTATTTTCTTCTTTTTTTTTTCTTTTAATATTCGTCTCTTTTTCTTCTTCTTCTTCTTCTTCTACTACGCGTGCTCTTCTATTTATCTCTGTTTATTTTTCTTTTATCCTCCCTTCTTTGTTCTCGCGCGACGCGTACGTAATAATTAATTTAACCCTAAGGTTCGCGTTTAAACGATACCTCTGCTCCGTTAATCCTCTCGCTCGATAATCAACTACGATTTTATACTTTTAATTTATTTATTCGTTTATTTTATTTATTTACTTATTTATTTATTTTATTTATTTGGTTTATTTTATTTTCGAAGCACTTTATTGCAGGTTTTTTTTTTTTTTCATTTTAACGAAGCACTTATTGCGTTACGTCTGGAGATTACGTTCGTTCTCTTATCTTCGTCGTTTCCTCCTTTTCTTCTTTTAATTCGTTTCTTTTTTTTTCTTTCTCCCGTTATTGTTCCCCCCCCCCCCTAAACGATATTACCTGTTGTTCCTTCCTTCTACCGACTATTTCTTTCTTTTTGTTCGCATTCGATTTCTCTCTCTTATCGTTTCAGGTATGGATGCAACGATCCCCGTCGTTTATCTCCATCGTTCGAAACGTTTCTCGGCGTTGCGTTCTCGGCGTTCTCTCGCATTTTTCTCCCCTTTCTCCTCTTTCTTTTCCTTTTACTCGTTCATCTTATCCCGACCTCGCCTATCCGATTAACTCTGTCCTCGAGAGAACGATATCGCAGTTTAGACACGCGACCCGATGAATTTCTGATGGAACGAGCCGATCGCTCGTCCCCCATCCGAAATTAATCGCTTCTTTTTTTCACCGGTCAAACTAAATGAACTCGATTTGAAATTTCGATCGTTCCCTTTTCGATTCCACGCTTACCACCTGTGTAAAATTCATTTTTCTCGAGGGAGGGAAAAAAAAAAAAAAAAACGTGGCTCGTTAAAGAAACGAAACGATCGAAATTGTTTCGCGTTGTAACTCGATTCCTTTAGATGGAGAAAATATATAGCTCGAAAATTTAGAATTTTTTTTTTTCTTAAAAAAAAAGGAAAAAAAAATATCGAAAGCGATTAATCGTCACACGTTTGAACTTACCGATCTCGAGGACCCCCTAAATCTCTCGAACTCGGTTTCTCCCATAACCAATTCTCTGTACCCCGTGCGTTTAGATAGAACTCGGTATTCTTTCTGAAAGACTTAATAATTATATCCGTTATAATCACAGTCGATGTAAATGTGTACACGAGCGTACAACGCTCGTCAGAAGTATACAATATAATCTAATTTTCTTTTTTTTTTTTTTAATCTTCCTTTAAATTTTCGTTTAAATCGTTCTCTAGAACGTTCACCGTGACGTGTTCGCCGTTCTCGCGTTCCTATTCCAGGGATAATTAGCAAACGCGTTGAATTTCCCTCGACCTCTTCCTCCTCCTCCTCCTCCTCCTCCTCCTCTTTTTTTTCCTTTTTTTATTACGACGATGGATCGGAGAGATCATTCGTGTGTGTGTGTGTAAACGAACGCGAAACCTGGAAAACGAGACAAAGCATCTCTCCAATAGGGGTTGGAGGACGACCACGTTTCGTCGGTTTTCTCTTCCAATGTAAAACGCGAACCCACTACTTTCTTCCACTACTTTCTCCTCATCCGTCCTCTCTTCAAGAAACTCGAAGGATTTCGACGTTCCAACGATCGAGCGGGTGATTCCAATTATCGACAGACTTCTCCCTTCCCGGTCCCTTCTCCTTGTCCTTCGTCATCACCTGGCCCGCCCCTAACTTTCCTCTTCGTCCCAGTTTCCCGGTCCTAGTGGAACCGAGAACCTTTTCCTTCTTCCAAACTGTTTCCAAAGTCTCGTCTCTCACTTTCCCCTCCCAGATTTCGACGAGGAAGAAAAAAAAGAAGAAGAAGAAGAAGAAGAAGAAGAAAAGGAAGAAGGACTGGGAGAACAGCATACACGCGCGCTCCTTTCACCGGTACATCGATCGCGAACACACGGTTTAAGATTTCGGTATTTATTAGGTATTTAGGTGCACGTGGCGTATCTCTGCGTGTAATAATTATACCAGTTATTACGTGTAAGGCGTCGTAGTAGCACTTGCGGGATATGAACATGGTCTGATCTTTCGCGCGTCTTCGTTTCGAAGCGGCGAATTTCGCGAATGAAGAGTTGGCCGCTCGATTATTAATCACCGAGTTCACGGAGAGCAGTTCGAGGCGCGCGCATACACACACGCACGCACACACGCATACGTACGTAAACAGACACACGCGTTATGCAAGAAACGTGGATAGACAGACGCGCGCGCACACGCACACAATGGGCGCACACTCGGAGAAAGCGTTGTGCTCGGAGCGTCCGTGGTGGTCGTCCGTGGATGACGCGACACGATCGCGCGATCGAGGCCGTAACCGGTCGACGCGGCGGACCACCTTCTCTCGAGGACGAGCGCAACCGTGGCGGCGAGACATCTCGACGGGGCTAGGCGGAACGCTGCGGCGACAGCGAAAGAAGCGGTACGCTCGCAGGGCCCTCCCCGTCGAGCGACCGTCATACGGGCGTCTCGAACGTTACCTGCAACATTTTCCACAAAATACAAAACCTATTATTATTATTATTATTATTATTATTATTATTATTACTATTACTATTATCGTTGGATATAAAGTTCCATCCGATTTCCACTCCGCGAAATTACCGTTTTAATGGTAATTTAAGCGTTAATTCAATTCCGATCCCTAATTGCTTTACCCACTTCTCGATTACGCTCGACTACTCGCTCAGTAACGCTTAGCTCTGTTACGCGAATCTAATTACAGGGACGGTTAGTTAGCAGGACGGATCGTTAGCGTGCTAGGCGGATGGATTAATTCGTATATTCGCCGTTCTTAAGGAGACGCTCGAATTTCGATTATTATTCCAACGAAGCGAAATATTTTCCAATATTTATCGAATCGTACGAGTCTCGCGTAAAATTGATTGAAAAAGAAAAAAGAAAAAAAAAGATACGCGATTTTGTGTTTAGTATCGCAGCTTAGAGCTTAAAAATGTTTTTCGACGGCATGAAAGGCATTAAAGAGTCGCGCCAAGTACATACTTGCTCGACACGTGCCTCGTAACGTTAAAAGGCATGTTGGTTAAAAGGAGTCGTGGGAGAAGGTCAAAGCTAAAAGCCGAAAGAGGGTGGGTGGCATTATCGCGATCGTATTCTCGGAGTAATAAGGAAATTCGTCATTTCTAGTAGGTGATGCGTTTTCGCGTTAATGCCTCGTTCGCCTGAACGAAGAATGAATACGCGAAATGACTCGATGTCGATGATAACGTTTCGAACCGTGTATATTTAATTTCACGACTACCACGCGAAAGAGAAATCAATTTTAACTAGGACATAAATCGTATTACGATAATCGCAATTATCATAAAAAGTAAATTAAAGGAAAAAAAAAAAAAAGGTTAAATAACGAGGAATTTCGTAACCGTAATTTATCGTAACACACGATCCGTGCTCTATAACCCGATTAATTCGAGCGTTGTCACGTGCTAAAATAGAAATTGTCGTCGCATTTCTTTTATCGATCTCGTGGATCATCGCTCATCGTGTTCAACGACATTTTTTCACACTTGTCAAGTGAATTACCCGAATTAATTAAAAAGCCTCCATCCCTCTCTCCCTCTCTCTCTCTCTCTCTTTACTCAATTCTTTATTCGATTCGTGACACGACAACAACAACGTAAATTAGTCGCGAGGTTTTTCTAAAAATTGTATCGTTCCTCTACCAGTTTAAACGTATTATACGTATATAAAAACACGTGGCATACGGTGCTATTGAAATATTCACGCGTCACATGCGATTTCGTCGTTCTTAGCATTCGTACTAACGCGCCATCGTCTTTGCCTCTCCATTAAGTTTTTTCTTTATCCTTCTCCTTCTTCTTTTCGCGGGACAAATTTTCTCAATTTCGTTAAAAGGTAAAGGTAAACGTAAGATTCTTGAAATAAGAGAGAGAGAGAGAGAGAGAGAGAGAGAGAGAGAGAGAGAGAGAGAGAGAGAAGGAAGGAAAAATAAAAAAAGTTTGATCGTTCGAAATAATCTACATTACCCATTCGAAGAAAGAAACAAAGTTGGAAAATAATTTGTTTCGCGATACGTCATTGAGAAATTTGTCATTCTTATCGAAGGAATCGTAGGGAGAGTAATTCAACCATTTTAACCATTGGAACGTACTTAATCATAAAATATAATCAAAATATAATGTTTCTACTTCGTAAGAAACATTAAGATTCAAATTCGTTTCTAACGATCGTACAACAATTACGTAATCGTTCAACTTCAAGTTGTTCAAAGATCGTTTCGTTTCGAAGAGAACGCGAACGATGATCGCGAACGTCTTTTTTATTTTTTCGAAAAGACGAACGCCGCAGCAATTTTGCGAACGATCTTAAACTAAAACGAAGGAAGGAGATTAATTGAGGGGAGAAAAAAAGGCAGCATTCTCTTCGCTCGCGTCATCTCGTAGAAAAGAAGGAAGGAAGGAAGGAAGGAAGGAAGGGAGCTAGTTTTCCGACACTCGTCGCTTCAAGAGTCTCTCTCCTCTCCTCTTTCGCTGCTTCGTTCGCGAATGGACAACTTCTTTTTTTTTTTTTTTTTTTTTTTCGGCTCGAGAATAAAGTCGTTGGACGCCTCGGGGGACGGCGGCGGTGGATGGCGGCGGGTAACTCGATATCGCTTCATTTTTCTGCCTCGAGTACGCGCGATAATCGAGTTGTTCCATCGCGATACCTTCCATCTGCCTGCCTTGGCCAGCTGCCCCCATCTACATCGGCGCGTACACGACAGCGAGATTGGTTGCGCTGCAACTCACCTCTCTCGTCCCCTTTTTCGAGCGCTTCCTCTCGAGCTTGGGTGTTTGAGGTAGCAGGGTGTAATCGCCGCTCGCGCCTCCGCTGCGCTGCCTCGTCAACGGCTGGTGCGAGAAGAAGGGTGCCCGTGGCGGTGGCGAGAACTGTACACCTTGCGGCAGTAACGTGTAGCCGAGGTTCTGGCCTTGGGTGAACGGCGAGGTCGGCGGGAAGTGGTTGGCCACGACGGGCGCCCAATACTGGTGCGAGTACCGTGACGGGGAGCTCCCTGTGGATCACGACAATCGCCCATTGTCATTTGGTCGATCCCTGTCATCGCGATCGATCCGAATCCGACGGAGTAGAGAAAGAAACTCGCGCGCGAATTAAGGATGAGAAGTCGCGTTCTCGCGAAAAGAGATTGGAAATTTAGGGGAAAGGAAGGGGAGGGGAATTTGATGTTTTCGTTCGATCGAGTTTGTTCCGAGCTGGTGGCGGATATTTTCTTCGATAGCTTTTGCGTTATTGCATGGAAATGAGGTTGCCAATCCCTCGAAATATAAATCGGGAATAACGGTGCACTCGTTATACTCGGATAATAACCGACTCGCCGTTTCGAAGATTCTTATCGAGTCGGGCCGAGTTAAATTTGAAACGGAAACCTCGGATTTTAGTTATTTCTCTCGGGGACAGAAGAGGAATCGATTCGATTTTCGAGCTATCCCCGATTTGAAACTCGATTGATTCCAACTCGTCGTTTATACGCGTAACGGTACAAAGTAGGGGAAAGTAGGCTGGGTTATTCCCAATTTTCAAAACGAAGGAAGAAAAATGGGGTAGGGATGAAGAAAGGGGGAGGACTTACTGTCGCTACGCGGATTGCTGTGCCTCCTCTGTGCCTTCCACGTGGTCGATCGTACTCTTCCGGCAGTTTCGGTGTTTACAGCGTCGACGCTGAGACTTCTGGCGACACCCCTGTAAGGATTCGACGTGGTTGTCTCACTGGTCGCGGCGACACCAGCGAGCTGCTCGTTAAGGGCGTACAACTTGGACGTAATGTCCTTACCGATGAGGGTGTTGAGGACGACCTTGAGCAGAGGCCTATGCCTGAGTACCCTGAGCAACTTGATCCTGGTCCAACAGATGTAGGTGCTCGATTCCTCGGCCCGTATCGTCACTTGGAACACGTCGTTGATGTTCACGTGGGTGGCCTCCCATTCCGGCGAGTCCACGAACTGATAAGCTTTGATGTAGTGCAAGTGCGTCCCGTCGCAGGTCACCTTCAGCCTGTACACCGCGCGCAACCGTTTTAGATTAGCCCACCGATCCCCATCCGATCTACGCTACGAAATCGCGCCAACGACAATCGCGAGAACCAACTTTTCGCTACATCACTCCTTTCCCCCGGATATTTTTCTAAATAGCAACGTATCGATCCGATACGTTGGGAAAATTAGCGTTAAATTTCTTTTTGATCGAACGAGAATTGTAATTGAAAATAACGAAAAGAGAGATATCGGCGTGGTCGGTACTCACTTGCCACGCAACAGTATCGACAGCCGTTCGTCGGCAGGTGTGACGCCTTCCGTCGCGTACGTTTGACCAGAGTCCAGCTTCAGTATCCTCGCCTCCTTGGCCAGCTCCTGGAAGTGTTTCTTGCTGACCTTGTACGGTTTGAACAGTTTGAGATAGAGCTCGGCGAGCTCCGGGCTGAGCGCGGGCGGTAGAAATCGGCAGGCCAGTATGAGCGAGTGGATGCCGTTGAGGAGGCCGAGGGCGAGACACCAGAGCATCGCGTCCAACGCGCATATCGTGATCCCGGCCCATAGGGCGGCCAACATGAACCCGGCCGTGAGAAAGGTGCGAAGCGCCAACACCGAAGCCTTGAACGAGCGCGGCACCAGGAACGCCGCTGCGAAGAACAGATTCGCCGCCTGGTAAAAGGCAAATCGAAACAGATTTCCTCGTGAGAAAATCCATCGGCCGAGTAAATTCGAGCGACCGTCTCTTTCCGTTTTTCCTCCCCTTCATCTTTCACCAGAAAAAGAAATCGATATACTCGAAATGTAATTGAAAGCGTCGCGTCGTCAGCGTTGAATAAATCTCGTTTTAAAACGAATCTCATTATATTTACGTTCTCTCGCGTTCCACCGATTCGCCACAAAAACGAAAACGATTTTTCATAATCTTTGCGACAAACCTTTAAAACGCGATAAAAACTTTCGGCCGAATGACAAAGATTCGTCCCCGCATTTCGTCCCCGCTGTTCGACACGACGAACGTCGATGCCTTTCGATCTCGCGCAACCGTTCGATTATCGAAATATAATTTCGTCGTCCACGCGCGACAATCATCGTGCGATTTAATTTGCAAATTAATTTTCGTCGATCGCAATAAACTTTCGTACTGCGCAACTTTCTTTCCTATGCGTATCTCGCTAAATTATTATCCACACATTTCTAAATTAAAAACTATCATCTTCGTTAAAGAAGGAACGATTCTAATTTCTAATTTTATTCGAACGTTCTAGATTCTAGATTTCGTTGGTTCCGGATTTACGATCGACGAGCAAAGGGATCCGGAGTTTACCTGGAAGAGTTTGTGCTGCGCCGCCTCCCATTCGTCGCAATACCCTCCTCCCGATGACAATACAGTGGTGTTTAACCTCTCGGTCGCGTTACTGGCCTCTGTACTGTTCCATACGTCCACCCACAGCTCCGTGTAATTCAAGTCCTCGAACGAGTAGCCACCCAGGCTGGGCAAGCCGCTGTAATTGAAGGTGTAGCCCTCGGTGGAGTAGGTCGTCGATGTCGGGCCGGTGAACGGGGTTGTCGTGGTGGACGACAAAAGGCTGCTCGCGGCCGAGGGAGCATCAGTCGTGTTCGCCATTTTTCGTCGCGAGCGCGTGGTACGGGCCATCACCTTCTTCCACTGAAACGATCCGAGACAGAGTGTGGAGAGTGAAAGCGAAAGCGTCGTGGAGAGGCGAGAGTACCGACCAGAAGAGTACCCTCTAATTTCGAGTAAACGAGACAGATTAAGTCTTTCCCACTTGCGCACGTCATGTATACGCTCGCGTCGTATATTTTTCCCCTCCCCTCGTCCTAATTACTTTAATCAAAGATAAAAAGCACGAAACATCTCGTCTAATTGTTTTAGACCTTCTTAGACCGTTAATTAATGGATCACTTTTATGTAGGTCGGACAGTTTCTCTTTCTCTCATACTCGAAAGAAATTCTTGTGTTTGTTATCAGGAAAGAGGACGACTTTCTATATTTTCTTTTTTTTTTTTTTTTTTTTTTTTTTACGTAGCAGATTAAAAATAACAAAAATCGAAAGATGTTATTTAATGCAATGAAAAAGTAGTTTCTTTCAAAAGTAGAAAGAATTAAAAAAAAAAATAAATACGCGTTTTTCAAAATATTTGGTATCTACTCGTAAAAGATTAAACTTTAAAACGCGAGATAAAAAATTTGTTTAAATCGCATTCCGAAGCATCGTTCGATTTAATCGAATCCACTCCGATCGATTTAACGGCATCGATCGATTCGAATCCGTTTGTCGAATTAATCTCCCGCTTAATTTACCTACAAATTATCACTTTTCGTCTATTTATAAAATATATTTTCGATAGAAATCGAAAACGTATCATTTTTTTCTCATCGCTTAAAAAAGATACTCGAAAAGAGAAACCAATCTATCATCGTTCGACCCATCTCGCGCATGAAATATTCAACTCGGCAAGTACGAGAAAGAATGCGAGAAGTCAAACGCGGCAAGATGACCGACAAAAGATAGCGGAACGTCTCCAAGGAATAAAATAATCACGGTTTCGAGAGAATAGAGATCTCGATGGAACGAAGGTACGAGGAGGGACGAAACGCGCGATCGGTTGATTCGCGACATATTTCGACGCGAAAGGAAACGCGCGAGACTTCCATATTTTTCGCGTATGGAATTTTTCTATCGGGGATGCTTGTTTCAACGTCTCCTTTTCACCGTTTTCATTTCATAGAAAAGCAAGTCGACGAGTCTACGATGTTCGAAATCAACCCAACAACGTTCGATTAAACGTCCTCCTCCCATTTTTGCATCCGAGTCCAGCATCTCATCTCGTTCGCGATAAGCAAATCTTTTATCTTTTCGAAGAATCGATAGTCTCGGATTGATCCGACTCGAGGCTCGATCTCTCCTCCATCCGACAAACATTTTTATACCTCGTCGAACGAATCGATCGATGTTGGATCACCTTCTTCGTCCTTTTCCATTTTCCGTCTCGTCGGATCTCCCTTCTTCGAACGGGATTCGTTCGTGCGAACCGCGGAATACGACCCCGATGATATCGATCGTTTAAAAAGGAATTTCCCTACAAATTATCTCTCCGATTTCGAATATTATTTCTTCTACTCCCTTCGGTGTAGTGATCGATCGAAAAAAGATATTTTCTCTCGGAGAAAAAGTAATCGACACTCGTCGCGAATAACGAGCGAATTTCACTTTATAAAATTTTCAACTATTTTGGATAATAGAAAAGAAAAAAAAAAAATTGGAAAGGAGCGCGAATAAATTTACCGGTTTGGAATTAAATTTTAAAATCGGATTACCTTATCGCTTTTCCGTGATTTATGATTTTTGATCTCTGACCGCCTCCTTTTCGAGAGATAGATGGACAAGGAGAATAGCAAGAACAAACGACGAGTATAGTTTCGTTCGATTTCCATACCGATAAAAATATAGGATCCTCGCATCTGTTTTCGAATCTTTAACGTCCAAGTTGTTTGGAGAGCAGGTTCGAGCGACGAATGCGAAACTTGGAACACTTCCATCGAAAAGTTTCGAAGAGGAACAAAGTGCTATCGGAATTTATAGAGTACAGCATCCCCGTGTATTTTTCCCCAAGTATTTATGCAAAACAATTATTCGAACGAGTAAAGAAAAGAAACGAACGAATTATCGTCGTCGACAAATAAAATATTTCTTCCCTTTTACTTTCGCGATAATTTTCGTTATCTCGTATCTACATCCATACACCTCCTCCGATAAAAATCTCAAAGCATGGACGTCGGGCGCATCGAGGCACGAGCGTATTCGAAAAGGTCCTGGCTCAATGGATTTTCCACGGATTTTCAACCGTGGATGGAAGGTCTTCGAGGCCGGTTTTTACAGAAAAGAGACACGGCTCTTTTATACGCGCGGTCTCCTTTTGCGATACCACGAGCGCAGGAGATCGCCATCCTTTCGCAAATTTCAACGAGCGCGTCTCTTGTTGAAATACGAGAAACTTGGACCAGAAAAGCTTATGGAAGCTCGGATTATTATTTCCAAGTCGATACGATCGGATATCAATCGATCGGATCAATTTCCTTTTATTTCGATTCACAGAAATTGTGCGATCCACTTTTCAGAGAATCGTAGAAAAAAGAAAAAAGAGAGAGAATGGACGGTAAGCGAGTAAGTGAGAAAATTGGGGGAGAAAAGATTAAAATTGCGTTAAACGTTTCGAGCTGAAAGATCTTTTTCATCCGTCCGCAGCTGGCAAGGGTCGAGGTCAATCGATTTATGACACCGCGTGGCTCGCAAACTTTTTATGCTCGGTGTTTCGTATCGGGTGGAACCGTAACAAGTTTAACGCGTCCTTATCCTCGCGATATCCTTTTTACAACTGTTTCAACCGGTTTATGCGAGCGAGCATCGAGTATCGATCCCAGAACGCGCATATACGCGTACTTCGGCTCTGGGAAAAAGTTTACGACCATCTCTTTACTTTATCGTATTCCCTTTTATTACCATCTCTCGTTCCCCCGGTTTATTAGAGATGTTTATCGAATTATTCAAACGCATCCCTCGCGTAATCTCTTAATTGTTGTGTAGACACTCGTCCGATTGAAATGTACCTTCGTATAAAATCAACGAGAAAATAGTGGGAAAACGCGCTCGATTTTTGCGCGGAAACGAGGGAAAGCCAAGTGAAATCATCGATTTGAAAAAGCGATGATACGCGAAAACTCTTGGACTTGGAAAAGTAATCCCGATATCTAATCCCGAATCGTTGGGAAATGCTAGCTTCTTCCAACAACGGACCAATGCAGCACGATTTGCGGCAAGTTAAATAACAACTCGTACAATCGTCGACAAAACGGGGCGATTTTGTTTGAATTCCACTTAAAACTGTCGGTTACACCCCGCTTCATTCTCCGCTACTTACTCGCTACTCGACCAGTGTGGCTGAACGACGAGTTTTAAATTCGCTCGAGGCGATCAACTTTCGACCATCGTTCGATCCTGCACATCGCCTGCAACTTTGATGAACGCGTTCACCATTGGCCAACTCCTGTTTCGAAGAAAGCGACCAACCAGCAACGCTTCTTTTCTTTCCTCCTCGTTTCCTAAATTCCACCTTTCAATTCTTCTCTTAGATAATTCTTTAATCGTCGCCTCATCCACAATTTTCTTTCTCTATCTCTCTCGTTTTTTGTTTCGAACGATGAGACGAAACGAGAGAGATCCGCAAAATGCAGCGGAATTAAATCTCAATTTACGCCAGCGCGAAAATATTGACGCTGCTAAGAAAGGAACCCTTCGCGTAAATATTAATTCGCCGCGAATAAATCACGGGCGACTGCTCTTATTCTCCTCCTCCTCCTCCATCCCCTTCTGCTCCCCGTTGATTACACGCTCGCGTTCCAGATCCGGCTGCCAGCCGGGGACGATTTCTCGTGTTTGGCACAGGGGAAAATTGATGGCGATTTCACTCGACTCGACTCGTCGTCGCTGTGAAAAACCGATCGCGTATATCGACGCGATTCCTTCCTATGCGTCGCCAAATTTATAAAATGTCATCCTATTTTTTTTTTTTTTTTATACAGATCTTCCTCTTCTTCGAATCTATCTTAAGCTTGGATCAATTTAAACGTCGGAATATTTAATTACGAATGAAACGCACGAAATGAAATTACGCGGTTGAGAACGATTTACAAGTCTCGATCTCGAGTTTAACAAGAAATCTCGATTCTTCGTTCGTTTTGTACGGAGGGTTAGGGAAGAGTTCGCGTATAGGTCGATTTGCATACACTCGTGTATTAAATCGAACGTTTAACGAGCCACTCGTCGCTAGTTTCCGACCGATTTGCATTTCCGTGGAGATAAATGTTACCCCAACAATTATTATTTCGTTCAGCAATTTCATTTATCCGCCCCTTCTTTCTCCTCTCTTTCCCCTCTCCTCTCGATATACTTTCCGCACGGATGCGCGACAGCGTTCGAGTGGACAGTCTTTGTCCGATGATTGAGCGGAGAAACGCGTAGTTAGAAGCGTAGTTGGCGCTTCTACGATGGAGGGAATAGCGATAGCAAGCGTGTAGGCACTTTAACGCTTCGCTTCGATTAATTTCATTCGCGTCGCGTTAAGCGTAAACGTGGAGAAGAAGGATTACGCTCGGATCGATTCGGATAGTGCGAATTATTTTTATAACAATCGTTTCGACTCGAGTCGAGTTTCGATCGAGGTAATAATTTCTTCGATATTCCTTCGAATTCGATCGAATTTCATCCCGGTGTTCGATTTTATTTTGTAAAAGTGGTAAAAACTCGTGGACTCGTCGTCGCTTTATATAATAAGCAAGTTATTAAGTGGAAAGAACAGGACGTTGCACACAAGCCAATCTTGGGAAAGCGTTGCTGACACTTGTTGCCAGCAACATCTTCGTGACCCGAATGCGCTTAATAGATATTGAAATCTATACCACCTACTCGTTATGTACGGCTAACTTTGTTCCGTACCGAGCTTTCCAACCATTACTTCTCGTCACGAGATATCGCAATACGCACAATTCTCACCGCCACTCCTCGCCTCGCTACCTTTACGCGTTATTTATTTTTATTTGGATTAGAAAGGAAATCGGTGGCGAAAGGCGGCGTTGCACTTTGCGAAATTTCAACTTTCGTAATTAACTTTCTGTTAAAATACAAGGTTTATTCCGTTTATTTGCCGCTGAAAAGTAATTCGCTCGAAGGGAAGCATAAGAGGATTAAAAGTTAAGTAAAATTCCTCTAGTCCTTTAGATTTCACGGTAGGTGATTCTAAAAAAAAGGGTGGAAAAATTTTACGAAACGACGACACGAATCCGTATCGATATTTCGATTGAAAAAAGAAACGGTGGACGATGGATGGACGTTGCGGCCGAATCGCCAGGGCGAGAGAGGCGGCCGGTATCGATCGAAGGGTGGAAGCATCGTAAGAGCGGGCTAAATCTTTGCGGTTCCAGCGGCAGGTAGATACCGTATACCGGGGTGGAGAACGAATTCGTTTAAGCCAGCCCAGTCTTCTACTGGGGAAAGTTACGCTTTCCCAACTTTCGTAGCTTTGCCACGAAGAGGAATATCCGTTAGCGCGATACGTTAGTCAGGATTCGCATATTTCGCGACCCGTAAAATCGCGAGCCGAGAAACTGACCGAGAAGAGTCGAGGCGTTAAACGAATATCGAGTAAATTTGAAATTTCGGTTCGTTCGATGATAGGTAGCGTAAAATGGGCGTATGTGGATAAAAGGGAAAAAAAGTTCGATCGCGTGCCCTCGAACCACCACCACCACCACCACCAACGAACCGCTCTATCGACGAGGGAAGGATAGAATGCAAATGGTCCAAAAGGCTGTCTAAAAATACGAGAAATCCCGGCCGAGTGGTATCGATCTTTCGAAACAGCCTTGATTCCCCGTCTATCCGTGATTCATCGTCTCGGATGCAATAGCTAGAACTGTATTATCTTCGAGGTCGCGCAAAAGTCTGCGTGACTCGAACTTTCGTTTCGATAACCGGGCTGGTTTACGGGTCGAACGTTTGCGGGATATTTTCTGGAAAATCTACTCCCTCGAAATAGCGTGGCCACGTGATCGGACCGACCATACAGATCTTATCGCCTCTGCCTGCGCCTCGTTCGCACCTCTTCTCCAACCATGAGATCGGTGCTCGTTCGTCGATTCGTTAATAACCGAGAGAACAGGAGGCCGCCGCTCGATACGCTGATCGAGAACGCGAGATACCGACCGGCGATTTCTAAATCCACCATTGGGTCACGGACCAATTCCCATTTTACGTAATCTCAGCCTCGCCGATCGAACGCCTCAACTCGTTCGTCGCTTTTTACCCTTTTCACCTTCCACTTTGCGTCCGACGAAATATATAAAAGCGATATAAAAAATATGATATGACTTTCCTTCCTTTCCGCCCGCGCGTGCTTTTCCCCGATTTTTTTCGGTCCGAAAAACGGGAGGAACGGTCGTCACGTACGTTTCCACAGCTTCGCTTTTGAACGAAGCGACGTCGAAACCGCGATCTATCGTCCGACTAATGGCCGTTTACCGAGAAGCAGCAAAGTCGTTTGGCAAATTGCTTTCGCGCACCGCGACTCTTAAAATTATCGATCGCGACACAGATTTTAAGTAACGCGTGTTTCCGCGCGATACCAAGAAAATTCCCCTTTTGGGAAGAAAGGTTAACGAGACCGCGTGCTTTTCTCGCTCCAATCTTTGTTAATCGTCGAACGTGAAATCGTGATTTCTTTTTTTTTTTTTTTTTTTTTTTTTTACGTTTTTTCCCCCGATAATCCATACCGTGGAAGAAGAAACGTTGGGTAAAAAGGATCTCACCTAACCTTCCGTGGCATTTCGCGTTCCGGGTCAACGAACACCTCGTTAAAATGGCGTTTCTTTTCGCTGTCTAATTTTATCCATCGCTGTCTCAGTCTCTCGATTGATAACAAGTTTCGCCGACAAACGCGAAAGCAACGGGTTTTTTTCATCAATTTTGGAACAACCATTTCTCGTCCCAAATACAAACGATCGAACGTTGTATCCAGCTCTACGTTTGTAACGAGGCAAATTTTACCCGCCTTTTTTTCAAATAGATAATAGAAACAGTCCCGAAAAGTAAAAGTAGGTTAACAAAAGGAAGGCAAAATCGAGAGCAAAACGATCGATAGTCCGATAGTTCATTCTAATTCTTCACGCGCCTCTACCATTTTTTTAACGAATCTCCGATAATGAATCGTTCATAAGTCGAATTTTGATCCCCGTTAAATTTCCATTTGAAATGTGAGAATGATCTCGGCGATCAACATCAAACTAAGATCGATAAAAAGTGTGTACGAAATTGACACGATTGGATGCGATTATTTATTTCAAATCGAACTTTCAATACGCGTTTCGACGAGAGATAATCGACCGAATTTCGAATAAATTTTCACAAATTTTTCCATCGGGAATCATCGTACGCGATGCATCGTGTGCTTGAAAAGTAAAATAATCTGTCTATACCTGTTCGTCAAACTGGATTTGCGGACGCACGTATATATTTCCTTCGTTTCGTATTCATCTTTTCGAAAAACGTAAATTTCAAATATTTGCCTTAACTCGAGCGTTTTCGAAAAATGTAACGATAATTGTTGTTACGGAACGGAATTCCGGAAAACGAAATCATAAGGAAATAATATGTATTTCGCGTCGCGTCGTATCCTTTCGTAAAATGATCGGCAACCGACGCGTAATTAAAACAAATTCGATTAAACGAGAACACGATGGTCTCTCGCACGGCAGATCTAATTATAAAATAGCGCGAATAGGATGGGAAACAATTAATGGCGTTGGGCGACAATGTTTACGCCGGATTGTACTCCCGATCCGTGAGATTCGAGCGGAAGAGTGCCCTGACGAATTTCCGGCTAGACGACGCAATCTCGTCGATGCAAAATCGGATTAACTCCGGGCTTGTACGGAAATACTGAGAATCGAACAGTAATATCGAATTATCCGGAGAGGTGTCTGCCTCGCGCTGAATTCGCGTTAAGATCCGTAATCGCCGCTTCATCCCTCCGCCGATAATTTCATTTTACCCTTCCATCCTTTTTTTTCTTTTTCTTTTTTCGTCTTTTTCTTTTTGCGGTTTTCGCGAATGGGATGCGAAAAATGAAAGGCGAATAATATCGCGAACGAAAGATCGAGGGAGGATAAAGATGGAACGCGGCCGTAATGAATAGAAACGAGATCATCGCGCCCACGTCTTAATTATCTCGCCCATTGCGCGATAATACATTGGAATCTACGATATATGCATCTCGTGTTTCGTATTATCGGAAACGTAATTTAAAATTTTCTCCCAAGACAGTTTCAGTTATTTTCTAGAAGGATCAAAGAACTATTCTGTGCGAATAATTAAACGCGATCAATTACTGAGTTGAGTAAAAAAAAAAAAAATTATTTATATCGAGGAAAAATTTATTCAATTTTAAATATCGAATAATATCGTGTACAAAAAGTGTGTACGTCGTAATTCAATTAAACGAATACCTCTTAAAACCAACGTAAAATAATTACTCGTTGAGCAGTTGGAGCAGTTGAGTAGATACGTAACGCGTAATGATTAAACTTGTTTCGTATCGCGTCAATTACCTCTTTAATTATCTCGTAAATATATCAAGCATACCGATAAAATGCATAAGACGCCATATAATGTCGCTTAATGAAGTAAGTAAGATTATAAAATCAGTTGGGAAGCAAATATGTCCGATTAGCAATTTATTAGTAAACGAAATTTCTTTAGGAAAAATTGTATAAAATATCGCAACCGAAACGAAATATAACGTTATAAAATATTTTTCAATCGAATCGAATAGAATACGATTTAATTGTACGAATACCTTAATTTTAAAACGACACTACCCATGAATATTAATATTTAACGTAGAATAAACCCTGCGATATTTCGTTGAATATATACCGATCCGACGCAGAATATGAAATGAATTAATTACACGATTAAAATTTTGTCGATGAAAACAAGTTGAAAAGTATTATCGCTTCGTAGTAACGCACGTAGTATCAATTTTATACCTGCCTTCATAAAATTCGAAACAAAAATTCTTAATAAAATATCGTTCGACCTATTTTTTATCTTCTGTAATAATTTAAATTCAACGCTATCGCGGAATTCAAACGCACCTTTTAATACTACGAATTTATAATTCTCGTTATCTCGATCAAAACGAGAGAAAGAAATATATATAGAGTAAGAAATCGCGTGAACGTTTTACGAAAAAAGTTTCACGTAGTTAAAAAATTTTATCGTAAAAGCATTATCTACGAAACGCATAGTCCGACAATACAAATCGTACGTTATCTTGAATTAGTCAGAAATAACGTTAAATAACTTTTAACGAGTAGGCGAAATATAAAATTTAATCGATGGTACGAGAGATATTCGTGAGACCAATAGTCGATACTCCGTTCATAAAAATATCACAACGATTACACATATTCAAAATTAAAATCCTCGCGTACGTATCTCCCTCGCGTTCGCATCCCCCCTAAGTGAATCAGAATCGAAATTATTTCCAGCTGCCTTATCGTTTTCGTGATAAGCAATCCGTGTACGAGCGCGGTATCGATCGAATCGGAAGAAATCGATGACCGATCGTGAAGGGTTTTGGGGGAATCGTTGAAACGATCGTAAAATGCGGAAGGGAGAGAAGATGAATGGAAAAAGAAAATTGAATTCGGCAGGTGTCACGATTCGAAATCCTTGGGGAGAATCTCGATACCTGTAAGAGAAATAACAATAACACGGGATCGTGATGGCATAAATGGGGAGGAGGGGGGAGAAAGTCAGCTGGGAATTTGTAGGATTAAGAGGTGTGTCGTGTTGTTGGCCGTGCGGGGGCCGCATTTATTGGCCGGCGGCAAAGCGTTCCTGTGTTTAAGGATATCGTGACAAGATATACGTAGCCAGTGCCGCTCATTTATTACCTTTCGCCGCGAGGCCGCCTTTTATCATGCACTTAGCCGCGACCACGATCTCGGTGAAGAGATAATAAGCGGCGTCCCGCTCGATAAAAGTTGAATAAAACACGACGAAAATGCGTGTCCAAAAGTGGTTTTAATAATTAAGCGCGGAAATAAGGATAACAACGGGTAAAACTACTTACGTTTCGCGTTGTTATTTCGTAACAATTACAATGCACGTAGATTTCTCGAATGCCGATGAGTTTGGCCGAAAGACGGCAATAAGTCTCTTGTTACGGATCCGCGAAACCAAGTACCGATCATTGGCCAATCCCCCTTCCCCCCCTCCCTCCCCCTCCCCAACTTTTGAATCGAAAAGAAGAGGAGAAAAGTGGTCTCGTCCAAACCCAATAAATTCTACGAAAAAAAAAAAAAAAAAAGAAGAAAAATAAGCCGCGTTATAAGCTCCATTCGATTCAATGCTTTTAACATAAATTGTGGCAGATTGATGTGGTCTATCGTTTTTCGGTCGTGACCATAAACGTAACGAACGAGCCGATAAAAAGAAATCGCGGAGGGGGGGGGGGGAACGGCGTTTTTTGTCCGAATATCCAACGACGCGAGATATCATTGCGACCCGTTCGTAAATCGTAACGTACGCGCGATAAATATTGCATATCGTGAGAGCGGGTAATCGCGCGTGGTGACAATGCGCGAATAAAGAGAGAGAGAGAGAGAGAGAGTATCGATGTCGCTCGCGCTTTCGTACTTTCCCATTAATTAAAAGCGAGCGTCGCGCGACAATAGATTAAATGCACGTCGCAGTTGCTAATGTCAATCGTAAGTTACCCACTCGTTCCCCTTGCTTCCGCTACCTTTCCTCGTTACTATCTACCCGAATTTGTCGCGTAACTGTTGATTCGAATCGATAATATACACTCCCTGAGATTTGTTGCGACGACGAAACGAAAAGCGTGCGAATCGTGGATGGACGTAATTTAAAAAAAGAAACATGGAGTATCTCGCGTCTGTTTCATCCGATCGATCGAAATATGAATTCGCGAAATACGAATACGAACGGGTCAGCAATAGTTAGAGGCCTATGAATTATGCGCGGTCGACTCGATTCGAAGACGAGATATTTCTTTCGGCTCGGTTGGCGTGCGGGAAGAGTGAAATTTCAACTCGGTTTGTCGCGCAAACTCTAATTATCATCCCCGTGGATCTCCCTCGTTTCCTCTATACATTTTATACTTTACGCAATTAAGCGATACGCGTGCTAATCTACGCTTTCCGGTTACCTTCCACCCTTTTTCATTTTCACGCCGATATCGCGCGGCCTTTAAGTACCGCGCGTGTTCCAAAGATTGTTAAATCGATCGCGTTGCGCGTTTACTTTTTCCTCCCTTTCTTCCCTAATGGGAGGATACAATTATTCTCCGATTCGTTTCTCCTGCAAATACGAATCAATAATAATTTGTACGTGTTTTTTTTTTTTTTTTTGACATCTTTTATTCGAGAAATAGAAACGATATATAGAACGTAAGAAATTTGATCGTTTCTCCTTTAACAAAATGTCGTGGACGATGATTGAAAAAGAAAAGAACAAAGTCTATAGGAAATAATTCCGTGCGAAACGTTCGATCATCCAGACTTTTATAATCTTCCTTTCGAAAAGATCGGAAAGTTTTATATTTCGACAGCGATCCAAACTTTTTAACCGTAAAATCGTTCGAATTTCTCATTTCCGCGTTACACGTTAAAATAACTAAAAATAAACTCTCGACGAAACTTTTGAAAACTTTTCATTCTTGAAATTCTCGATTCGATCTTAAAATAGAGAATGAAAATTAGAAAGTTAACTTCGAGATTCGTGCATTCCCAAAGTACGTAGTAAAGGTCAGGATATCCTTCGATTTCTCTTCGCGTTCTCGTCGTAACCGAATACGAAAGAAAAATATCGCGTTAACGCGTTAATTCGTATCGATCGACGTCGATAGATAGAAAAGACATGGAGAAGTAGCTTATCCGAAGCGCAACAAATTTTCTCATTTCTCTTTCTTATCAATTTTTACGATGGCTCTAAAAGAACACACAGGGAAGAAAAAAGACGATAGCGTAGTGTACACGAGAGAGATAAGCTCGAAAGAAATATTCATCCTGTGGCGCCTACGACGCGAATAGATCGCCAATTTCGATAGAAAGCGAATATTTTGGCAAAGGCCTCGTTACAACAGCCTGGCTATATCTACCTACAATCGGTCTTTATTCGCCAATAAAAAGAAACGCGATACTATTCGAAAATTTCATCTTCTTAACGATCATATCCTCGCTTCTTTCCTTTCTTTTCTCTCCTCCTCCTCCCTTCGTGTATGTCCTTTGATAATTACAACTCGTTACGACAGTAGGAAGAAATTTTACGGTTGATTTAAAAAGAGGTTGGACCCAAAACTTTTGCCTCGTTTCGCTGCGCATTTTCTCCGTCATTAGGTAACCATTCTTTCCGGCCGAGCCAACAACCGGGATATGCAGATGAGATATGAACAGGCATCGAGTTACGATTCTTTGTCCCGTTCCCTTCGAAAACTTCTCTTTTCCAAAGTCGACCTCGATCCGCCCAGCTCTTTCTTCCCTTTCGAACAAATAAATTCCAAAGTGGGACAATTTGTCGCCGCCTCTCCGCCCCAACCTTTCGCGCTCGATGGAACGTCAATTTTCTAATAACACAGCCACGGACAAACGATCGCGTCCGAACGATTCCGATTTCCCTTCTTATCTCTGTCAAACAGATTTTTTCCACTTTTTCCGAGCGGATCCCTCCATTTCGCGTCATTTTTCTCTCGTTTCACCGCATCTGAGACGATCGATCGGCCAACTCGTTCGATTCGAACGAATTCGATATCGTAACGAATTCAATAGGTCGAATATAGCATCTTCGGACAATTTTATTTAGAGATACCAATCTTTCCCACGCGACAACGACTCCCTACTTTCCATTCCAAATCTATAAATCTTCTTCGCTCCACGAGGTATACATTTTGTTGGTTTCGAGTAGAATTTTAAGTCGTTCGAATTGCGTTCGCGTTCAATCAAATTTATTTAGCACAACTTCGTACGAAACGAATGCCATCGTTTATCGTTTATCGTTTGCTGCGTTCCATCTTCATCTTTCGTATAAACTTCGTATACTCTCGTTCGAAGCGTGTTTCCAACTTTTCGCATCGAATAACTCGAAATTAAAACGAAATCAAAAACAAGCATACGAATCGAGCAGAAATAGAACGAAACGGCTTGTTCCTCGCTTCCTGATTTATTAATCGATGTTTCGTCGGAGTTTCACCAGTTTCCGATAAAAGTAACTTATGCGTCGACGTTTTATAATAACATCAACGATATTGCGAAAATTAAATACAACGCTTCCATACTCTTTCGAGCGTTGTAATTTTTTTTTCTTCTTCTTCTCTTTTTCTCTTTAAAGTGCTTTAATACATCCGATTAACGTTGCCAAGCCAGAAATTTTTAAATCCAAACTACTCGCACAATTACCAACACGTGCCAAGCTAATAAGCGACAGGTTGACCCACAACTGTACGTTTCGCTCGAGTTATCTCGTTCTCGAAACCTCTCACCGGAGTAACAAGCTGTAATTTACACTCACCTTTTCGAGACCGTTCGTATATACGACCGTGGCTGGGATAGATCAGATCGAACGAGAATCAGAGATGGCAGCAAGCTGGTGGGAGAAAAGAAGAAGAAGAAGAAAGGAGCGAGCGTTACGTTTAGACAAAGTGGGCAAAGTTAAGCAAGGCGTGGAAAATGAACGAGTTTGGAGCAACCTTTTGCCCCATACGTTTGGCACGTGACCAATGGTATAACGACTGTCAACGGGGTTGCGCCAACGGGTCATATCCGAATTATAGTTAGGTCGCAACGAACGCAGACGATTGGTCGGGTTGGTCGGTGCCAAGAGATTACAGGGCCAGACAGCAGGGCTCGTATGCGCGAAAACACCCAGGGCAAAAAGGGATAAAAGTGAACGCGTTAATTTCGACGGGAAAAAAATACTACTACTCCACCTTTTCGGAAGAGGTCTGTTGTACGTGCGTCAACGGTTGACGATCGAAATCGTTTTAGAAACGAATCGAATGGGTGCGCGATGGAGGGCAAAGTTTGAAAGGAATTTCGCCGAGCGAATTTTTACAACGCGAATGGATTTTCACGGAGCGAAGTATAAAAGAAGTGGAAAAAGAAAGGTGGAGACAAAAGGAGGGGGGAGGGAATGAAACGTAGCTCGAAAAGGCTTTGCTCGGTTGCGCCAGAAAACCGCGTATTTTTCTCTGTTCAGGGCCATTATAATTAATCCCCGAACGGTGAACAGCTCGCGATAAAGGACGAATTTTTGCAAGAATGTTTAGCGTTGATTCTTACCGCGAGAAGAATAAATGAGACCCTGGAGAACTTGCTACTCGCTCCAAACCACTACTCCTCGTCCTCGTTCGAATTTTAACTTGTAATTCCGAATCTTTTCTCCCTCCTCCAACTCTTTTCTTCTCCTCCACATCGTCTTTACGCTCGAAAGTAAGCTCGACGTAATCGAAACGTAACGCAGATCGAGAACGAAAGTTATTTTTGGGCGAAAGTTGGAAAAAAAAAAAAAACGATATTAAGAAACTATATTAAGAAAGGATTGATAAATAAGTTGGGCTAATTTTAAATAGATTTAAATTCAAGCTTGCGATCGTGGTAACAGGAATAGAAATTAATCGGTAGAACGGGCATTAATAGGTTCGTGTCACGCACGAATTATCATCCTTGGTCATCGAAGCGGATTCGCGATTTATTTCGCGAATTATTTAAATTTCGTAAACAAAGCGCACCGCGTGAAATTCGTAGATAAATGGTTGTTGAAACGGGCTCGTTCCCAAGGTCGTTCCTTCGTATTCCATTAATTCTAATCCGGCGTACACGTTCGGTGTATAATTTCGATCGAGATTGCATCTATCAAATAATCTAAAAATACACACTCGAGAAGGCCTTGGGTATTTCAGAGAGAGATTTCAGACCAAGATTCTTCGCTTTATCGAAGGATAACGAAGTTGGTTTTTATTAAAACTCGTTGTGAAAAATACTTATTATTATAGAAAAAAAAAAAAAAGAAGTAGCGCGTGTAATAACATCGTTCGTTATCGTTGGTTAAAAAAATGATCGGCGGTTTCTTTCGCTCGAAGGATATATTTATTTATTCGTCAGCCTTTTGCGAGTAAATTTTAGAAATATCTAAAAAAATTCCGTGCACAGATTCGTTTCTTCCAAATAAAACTTTCTTTCCGACGATTCTCTCGTTTGAAAACTTTTTTCAAGTTCATCGTCCACTCGAAGGGAGGCTTTCCAGCTTTTTAATATCGAAAAGAATTCGATCGCGGACGATTCTCCGTAAAAAATCGCATGATCGAAAGGAAATTAAAAGCGAAGGGAGCGAAGCGCTCCGTGAAGAATCGAGGGTTATCGACGGAGGCGAAAGGAGGAGGAAAAGGGAGGAAAAAGAAGGAAGAATAAAGAACGAGAAAGAAACGGAAGGATCTCATTTTGCTAGGCTTTCGAAAGAATTTGTTCTTTCGCTTTAACCTCCGCTCTTTTGCCTTACTTTTTTTTACGCAACGATATTCCATAATTGTTTTATCCTTGATTAATTCGAAGTAGATCGTGAGCAAAAATCTCACCGTTCCAGTTCTCGCGATAAAAGAAGTCGTTGAAGGTTGAGAAACGGTTGACGCTGTTTATCCGCTGCTCCAAACTTCTTATCAACTCGGCAGGCTTTCCCCAACAAGGAAGGAAACGAGGAAGAGAGGAAAGAAGCTCGGTGGCAAATTCCTGGCGTGAGACCACGTTCTTGTTTTTCATCTCGAGCAAAAAAGAAAAATCTGCATTTCCAGCGATCGTTAACGAAGGTTGGGACGCCGGCCTAAATGCATACGATAAGACACGGTGTGCGCGAATTGGACGAACACAAACGGGCAGACAATTAAGTCTGCGGTTGGTAGTATGCGCGTGTTAGACAAGCCTAGCACACGTACAAATATACCGATTCCCTTCCCGCCACCGCTTTAACGCTTTATGCCCGTTTACGCGTGCCCGCAACACGCTCGAAACGATGGAACCACGATGGAACATGGACGAATCAAAGAAGCGCGCCAATATTCTAACCCAAATATTCCATTATCTTGTGGATAATTGCGTCGTAATATAATCGTACGCTCTAGAAAGGGATTCGTTCCTGCCATACTTTAATTAAGTAGGAATCGCTATTTCCCGTCTCCGTTTGGAAGGGAGGAGTAAAAGGACCTTATTACGTTCGAACGAGTCTTTTTCTCAAATAATTTTTCCAAAATCTGCTTCTTTACACGCGTAATTAATATTTTCTATACGTAAAAAAAACCATCGATCGATTAAATACACAATCCTTTTTCGCGCAAAGAATCTCGTGTATCTTGTATTCGATTAATTCAAACTTCTAACTAAGATATCCAAGCGCGAGAATTAAGCTCAGAGGTTTGAAATTCGAAGGAATCGAGGAGCGAAAGTTATTATTCTAAACTTTCAAAATTATGTCGATGTCCGAATTAAATTCGTTTATAATACGCTTTCTATCAATCCTAGCTTCTAGCTAAACGACCGTGTAAATCGACGACGAGAATTTTTCGTTCTCGGACACGAATCTTCCGTGGGAATGGCAAATAGCCGGAAGCGAGAAAACATTTGAAAAACGCGCGCGCGCGCCAAGAGAGGAGGAATGAAAATTGGCGAAGAGTGGATATTAGAAAGATTAAGACGGAGGAAAAGGAGAAGTCGACGAGTCTCGTGGCGTCGAAAAGAGCGAGGGAAAACGACGGAGGGAGGAAGGTGAGAAATTGGAATGGCGAGCAAAGCGGTCGCACGATGGCCCAATTGCGAGACGTGCAAGGGTAGCCGTGATGTCTCGCGTAAATCACCACACCCTGTTATGACGTCACATGATTTACCCTGACCCGTGGAGCGTAAGCCGAGCCCGTAAACCTCGGACGAACGGTGTCGAAGGAGTCACGGAGCAACAAGGTAGCGCTTAATTAGCGCATAAGATAATCGTTACGCTCGGGATACTCGAAGCGATACACACGTTGAAAATCTTGGAAAAGTATCGACGAAAGAAAAAAAGAGTGGAAAAAGAGTCGGGACTCGAGTCGTCTGCCGCGGATTGTCGGTAAGCATTCCGGCCGGGGGATCGAAGGGTAGAAGGTCGGTAGAGCCATCACGTACTTGGCTGACTAATCCAATTCGAAACCTGTCCAACCCCCCGTATCTACTGTAAACGAATAGAGAACGGTGGTTCGTGTCCAGGGAAATGCTAGTCTTAAGGGGATTCGATCTGGTAAATCTTCGTGCTTACAGCTCGATTCATCTTCGTACGGAGTCTTGCATCGTGTTTACGTTGCAAAAAAAAAAAAAAAAAAAAAAAGAAAAAAAGACAAAAGAAAGAAAAGAAATCGGACAAATATTTTCATTCAAAGAAACTTTCATCGATTCTTTTCCCTCTTTTTTTTTTTTTTTTTTTCCTCTATATCGTATCTTCTTTGCTTTACATCTTAATGCTCGATTTATCGCGAAAGAAGATAATCGAGCGATAGATCCGCATCAATATTTGATACGCGGAACATGATCACGTGCACGCAACGGTTATCGCTATCTAACCAAAGGTGGATGGAAACGAGAACTGCATTAATCAACGCCACAGTAGTTTATTTAGGGCCCCCCCCCCCCCCGATGTTCGATTCCATTCTCACGTAATGAATGAAAGTCGTATTACGATTTCATAGTAGGCTGACTTTTTAATTGACGTACAGTAATTTGCCGAGATACTTACAATTAGAGAATTGTGTCCGTCACTCTCCGCGATTGGCATTAATCCTCGTTTAAACGCATCGATAAACATCGTGCTCCCCATATTCTGTTATTCCATATACTTCTTTCCGTCTTCTTTGCGTCACGTTCGTTGTAATTCGATGCATCTGTTTTATTTACCGTGTCGGGAAAGTGAATCTTGACAACGAACGATTACGAAAATATCTTTGTAAATATGTTATCTTGTTGATAAATGAAAATTCGAGGATTTTTTTACTAAAACGAAATTTAAATATTCGGGTATAATCGTCTATTTATCGTTTGATAAAAAATCGTATAACGAAAAGAAAGCATAAACAGGTTATTAAAGTTGCGCGCGTCAAATTAGTAGAAGCATGCAGAAATTCGTTCCCGTCCCGTGCGAATTTAACGGGGCCGTGTAGAGTAATTGAAATCAGTTACATTCAACGTCATTGGATTACACTTAACTGTAATTCGTGCACATTTGGTGAACGTATTCGAGGCCGAAATATTGTGGCGAACAGAGATGAAATTACGAAAAAAACCTTGTCGTCACGCGAACACCGTTACAGGCTATTATACAAATATTACTTTCACGGATCGGAATTTACTACCTACGAGATGTTTAATCGATCGAAGCGAATACGTTGGGGATTTATACCACGAGTGGATCAAATTTATTCGCCCAAGCTTAACTTCTTCGCGTCATTTTTCCGATTCTCTCGATTCTTCGTTCCAGTTTTCGAGAATTTACGACAGAATTGGCAGAGATATTTTTTTCTTAGAAGCGATGATGTCAAGCTTTGACCGTGCGTGCATCGATCGTGTATATTTATATTTTTTTTTTTTTACTTTTACTTTCGGAAAAGAGAAAAAAAACTCGTGGATTCCGTGGATTGGACATACAAATTCGTTTGGAAAAATCGAAGGACGAGGAGTAAATAAATGATAATAACGAGTAATAATACGAAAGAATTTGCGTTTCAACGAGACATTAACGTTTCGTTGACACACCCTTCCCTTTAATTTACGAGGGAGCCGAGTGAATAATTAAACGCAATAGGACTTACATTACGCCGATAACCGGTTAGAGCAGTAGTAACGGTGGCTACCTAGCTAGCTATGGTTGTACAATGTTCCTAGTAATGAAATTGCTCGCATACACAATTTACGATTGCGACATAGCGTTGTCCCGCTATTCGACCAACCAATAGATTTTCTGCGCGTTCGTCTTCGCACATTTTTTTTCGAAATCAAGCAGAAAAGAAACGTGTAAATTTGACGAAACAATTTTTTTTTAAACCGTTTGATTCTAATCGTTTTCCTTTTTCTCTCTCTTTTTCGTTTGTCGAATTTCGGATTACAAATTTCTCAACAATTTCTCTGCATTTCGATTCGTGACAATAATAATAGTAACAGAAAACGAACCGATATTGTTTTAGGTCAAGGTAAGCATTCCCTCTCTCCCCGAACGAGAGCCATGGCGGAATTTCATCGGTAAAACTTTGACGGAAGCAGATAAAACAAGATCCTTTAAATCGAACTGGTTAATAATCCAATTTCTGATGTGCCGTTCTCAATCATGTTCCCAATTTGTCAACTTTCCTCTAACCCGTTCCGTCATATTTTTTCATTTTTCCAAACTCTCATTTTTCACGAGTCAAATATCAATGGACGATAATAGAGTTGATGCGTTGTATCCATCCACCAACGATCGAACGCGCGATCCATCGATCGTTGCGGAGCAGAATTCGCACCACGATCTCGCATCCAATATTCTTTCGACCGAGCCGACCGTTACGCGGAAAGTTGTGCCATCGTTGTGCAAAGGCTGGGATACGAATAGGATACGAATTCTAAGTAAGGGTCGTGAAAAGTGGCGTGAAATTATTTACGCGGTGTTGTCTCACGCACGAGACACTCGACGAGGTTGACGAGCCCAGCCGGGCAACAAGTGTTCCTCGCTTTGTAAAGGCGTCAACCTTGCATCAACCAAGATTTCACCTTTTCCAACCTCTCTCTCTCTCTCTCTCTCTCTCTCTCTCTCTTTTTCTTTCTCACTCGGTTGCTTCTCTACCGATCGATCGTGTGCTCGCCCCGAGAACGATTGATGCGAACCGGCCGCGACTCACGCGTTTTATGTTCGTTCATAAAAATGTTTTGTCGCCTGTGTACTCGTTCGATTGTCTGGCCAACGCACGCGGCATTCTCGCGATATTAAATGCGATATTCAACAAGTCCCGCTTGTCAACCGAATGACTGCCCTTTATCCCAGACTTGCTCCGTGTTCCCGTTAAACTGTGGAAAATGTTTCCGCGACAAAGAATTTTTTTTTCCTTCGCACTTTTTTATTTTGTTCGTTTCGTTTTCACTTCGATGAAAAAAGAAAAAAATTAAATGAATTATTCAACGAATAAGTAAGTATAAATGGAAAATAAACGACAATCCCTTCGACATCGACAAGTGTCGATAAAGAACGTATTTATTCGTCTCGTTATTCTTGAAAACGTTAAGCTTGAAACCGCGATTACGAGTACGAGTTGTCAATCAAGGTGTGTTTTGTCACATTTTTTGAATAATTTTTTTTTAATTATTCTTTTCGCGCAATTGGAAAATGAATAACGATGTTCGCGTCAAGTACGTTGTCCCATGGTGAAATTATGTAATCAAATTGTCGCGGTTTAAAACCGCGATAGGCTACGTAATCCATTTATTTTCTCAACCAAACTTCTAAACTGAACACACGATCGAGTAACGAGTCGAATAACAGCGGCGTACCAAATATTAGAGGAAGGAGAGTCGTTTAAAACTGACGTGTATTATTTTCTTGTATTAACGCCATATTTGTAGTTAAAAGAAAAAAAATAAATTTTAAAAATGCATATCGTCGTAGAATTTTCAAGAATATATATATATATATCGAATGCAATCTTGAGGAAGAAAGAAATATGGCAGAAATGAACGTTTTCGGTAAACTCCATTATAGCATAGAATCATACAATGGTAACACAATACGATGTAACGTGAAATTAGAGACGTCGATGAACATTTCTATATTTTTGCTTTCAAACAAGAAAATACATTTTACGATATATTTTTTCTACACATTCTACGTTTATTAGAATTTTCCATGTAAAATTAATTCGTAAAGGTTAATTCGTCGATTTATCGAAATGCGAAAATAATTTTAAAATATTCAAATCCTATTTTTTTTTTTTCTGAAATGAAACAACTTCCAACAGCGGGAATTCATTAATTTAAAATCATTTGTACGGAGCAACGACTTACATTTATCGATAACTTTATCTCTTACGTGATGTGAGAAAAAAGGAACTCGAACTTAATGAAACGGGAGAAAAAGCCGATAGAAACAGATAAAAAGATGAAAAAACTTGAGCTTTTTCTCGAGTAAAAAAAAAAAAAACGTTCGCGGTGCTCGATTCGTTACAATTGCGCGAATTTACGAGTAGTTTATTGGCAAAGTGAAAAGAGAAAAATCCATGAAAGTTATCTTTAACATCGATATATAACTAACGTTTACAATTTTATTCATCATTCACTTATAAGCTTTCCGACCAATATTGGCCGATCGACCATTCAAAAACGTCACTTTCCGCTTCCAATCGTATTTCGTGGAAGGATCAAGTTGGAGCAACCAGTTTGCCTTATCGTAAGTCCCTTAACCTCGTCTAGTCTCGTCACGTTTCCCTCTAGGGGAATTTCTCCTAGCTCTACGCAATATCCCGAAACCACATTACCGATAAATCCAGACACTGGTAATGATGATAAAGCGAGATATATATATATATACACTCAACTTTTCGCGCTCTATTTTAATACGACAGAGAATCAGGGAGGAGGGAGGGAGGGGGAGGAGGGGATTTATGCTTCGTTATTGCGAATCACAATATTTTTTTACTTTTTGTCCGCAAGTTAATATTCGACTCGACACGACGATTCGAACGAATTGAAAACGCTATTTCCTCTCGATTTTCTCGATTCATCATCCGTATATATCGTCGGTATATCGCTAAGTTTCGATTCAATTTGATTTGAAAAATTGCCAATGATCGTGTAAATCTACTAGTTGCCTGGAAACACGTCCTCCGAAAGTAAACCAATCTACGATCAAACTTTTATCTCCCTATCGAATATTCGTTTCCTTCCTTCGCGCGTTTCAACACACCTCCGCAAAATTTCTAAAATCACTACAGCGAGAATGGAGAGAATCGGCATAAGATCAGAAAATACGAGACAGAATACCGCTCGAAGCAATGAAATCGGTACGCGATTTCGAGATAGCCGGGTCGCATAACAATGGGCAAGCGGTAGACATGGGCACGAGGAGGACCGATTGAAAAGCTATGGCTACTGTGTACACCGAGAGCCGTGCGCTCGCGCGTCTACGCTCTCGTAACTGTGTACGGTATGCGGATGGCGCGAGCGCCGTACGAGCAGGGCTATCGACCCTTTCTACTTCCAGCCAGAAGCCACGCGGTCTACTTCGCCAACTTACCTATCCATCACTACGCACCATCACTATTGCGTAACGCGTTCCCCAATTTATTTTCCCCATTTTCGTATCGATTCTACGAAACAACCAACTAATATCGTCGTTTTTAAAGACATCTTGCGTTTTTTCTAACGAAGCCAAGACCGGCTGCTCTGCGTTCCGAATGGAAAAAAAATTGAAATTCGTTGGATCGTTTCATTTCGCGGTGAACGAACGAAACGATGAATCTCGAATAATATAATGCCGTTCGCCGCTAACTTCAAAAGGAGAGTAGTTGAGGATAAATATGAATTTTATGTGACGTTAGTTACACGAAAAGTTGAATTTGAGAAATTTTTACAGCTGTCGTACGATTTTTCCACACGATTCTTCCAATTTTTGCAAGAAAAGGATTATGAAAGGGAAAGGAAAGGAGAAAAGATAGATATATGTACAAATACATATGAGAAAATAATGCCAATAAGATAATACGCATTGCTGTCGGAATCTGAAATTAGCAACAATCGAAAATGTTTCGTTATATGTATCTTATACTGCGTAAAAAAACTTTATTTTAAGGTTATCGCGTAAGCTCCACTAGTATTCCACTAGTAGTTTCGCCGTATCATTTTACATCCTACCGTGTGGTTTCTTTACTTAGAAATTTTCAACGTTGCTATCTCGAAACGTATTGCGCTGTTTCGTATTTAAAAAGTATACCTATGTAACCTGATCTAAATATCCTGATTTATATCAAACAACGATTGAAAAATAAATATTAAATTTCAACGTATAAAATGAAAAAAATTATTTGTCACGTCTACGAATCGAATACTTCTTCCGAAAACTTATTCCGATCTATTAATCCCTCTGCACCAGGAAAGAAATAATATAAATGGAATAACAATGAAAGGATAACGTCGTTTCACGCGCTTGTTAAGAAGGAAGAAAAATTCGATCAACTTCGAATTTTACTTTTTAGAAATACGTAATTCACAACTTATTGCCGTTATACGCGCAAAATAAAAATGATAAAAGGGAAATAGAATTTTTGAATCCAATTACGAAATCGTGGGAGAAAACTTCGATACGAAGAAGAAACGGAAAGATGGGAAAGTTATTCTCGTCAATGTGATATCGCATGTGATGTACAAATATTTACACTCGTTACCCACTTGTGGATTCAACATTGATCGCGTGAACCGTTGTAATTACTTGAACGATACAAAATCCTCGCATTCGAGAGAAAAAAATTTCTAATTTCTAAAAACTCGTTAAGCAATCGCGATTCTTTTCGTTAATGAACCGGTGATCAAACCCTCTCGAGATTAATTCGAGCAAAAAGTCGCAAAAGCCCTCAACCCCTGTCGACTAACTTTTAATCACTAATTATCTTTTAATGAGTAGATGAACCAAGAGACCGTCTTAAATTCCGTCTTTGAAATAGCTCGAATCTTATGGCATCGTATTCGAGATTGGATTCGAGAGTTCGAACAGGTCGGTAAATGTGCAATTATTATTTATCCCTTTTAAACGAAAAACAATAGAACCATCATAGATATTAAATGTTATTCGAGAATATTATTTCGTCGAATATCTTTGCAACGAAAACGAAAACGCTTATAGAAAAGATTTCGTTTTACTTTGTTCGTTCTTTCAAACGAGCGTATCATTTCATTATCGGATATATACGACAACGTTATTAATATTACCTTAAAACATTATAGGAATCTATCTTCTTTTCGTCTTAAATTATTCGTTTCCTAATAGTCGTGATATTCCACGTATTATTGGCAATTCAAATGTATCGCAACAAAGAAAATAATTGCAGCGGGCAGAGAATAGTGGATACCGCAAAGTTGGTAAGCAACAGTGACATCTAATTAAAAGTTGTAGAAAGCGTAACAATTGATCGAGAAAAAGAACATCGGTGACTTCAATTATCAACAAACACTTTTCTAATTAAAAAGCAACATAAATCGTATCGTTTTTATCTTGTTATCGAGTCTTATTATACGCATTCGTAAACAAAACGTTCAAGCAATTTAAACGATATTTATGCTAGAAAATTTGAAAAAATTTCCACGACTTCCTTTCTTCTCCCATTCGCGAAAAGGATTTTTTTTTAGAAAAATGAATTCATGGATAAGGATAAAAAGGGAAGATGGAAACACCGTTGACTTTTAGAACATTACACGTCGATAAATCATGGCAGAGCGCGGAACATGTGGATCCCGTGTTATAAATTTCGGAATCTTAAAATTAGGTTATCGTGACAAGTAGCATATCATCGTACTTCTTTCTCGGATGATTTAACTCCTTCCACGCTCCGATTTTCAACCCTCCGATATTCTCAATGTCGAGAGGATAGAAATTACTTCGTTAAATCTGGCTAATTGTCATTTTTCCCGACTACCGATGCCAAAAATTCGAGTTTATACGCCAAGCGAATCCATTGTCTCGAAATTAACCCCTATTATGTTAACGAGCCCGCACACCGAATTATCAAACCCGCAACAACGAAAACAAAGCCTGGCTATCCCCGATATATCCGCGAATCGGACATCGAAACGGACATCCCACCTACGATTTTACAAATGTCAGACGAATTGTATTTCTTCTAACGCTCGTTCCATGATTCGTTACGTGTACGGTATTTCAATTATTCATTATAATTATCAATTGTAATCGTATATCGATAAAAGTGTTGATTACAAAAAGCGTTATCGTTAAATATGTAGGAATTTTTTGGTAACTCGCATTATAGTTATAGACAAGGGATATATGTATGCGTGATAACGTGATAACGCATTAAAGATGTACGATGTTGGAAGATTAACAGCTCGTGGATCGATCTTCTGCGATGCAAACTTTTAAGTAATACTGCTCGAACAAATTTATTAACGCTGGCATAAAATAACGTTATATCAGATAACGAAAAATCACAAATCAAACTCCGATTTATAAAATTAGATTCTTTTCTTTTTAAACAAAATCATTCGATAAAATATTATTTTTGCGACTTAATTGCCAACATCGAACTAAATTGTACGAAAAAGAGAAATATATATATATACGTGTATAAATACGATGAAAATACGGTTAAAAAAAGTTCTGACGAATGTTATACTCAATTTTGTTAGAAATAGAATTACGTAAGCACACATGTTTGTAGCATTCGAAGCAGCAAAGAGTTTCCCTGTAAAACAATGGCATCGAAGAAGGAAAACGAAAATTGCAATTTCAATATCGTGTACTGGAAAAATGAAAGTGAAAATTCCGCTATTCCATGTTTTTTCACCCTCGAATCAATCGCATAAATATGCGAGAATAAACTAGCTCACGATTAAAATTCCATCCCTTTTCTTCAAATAAATATATTCAAATGTTAATGCCGACTCAAGAATTTATATTCTTCGTCCAAACGAGTATAGAATCGGTCAACAAACTACGATGAGAATCGATTTAATCGTTTAATAATTAAACATTTTCTCCGAATTAAGATCGTTACGAAAGTCAGATGCAAGATTTTACGCGAGAAGTACGTTTAAACGAACGTTAAAACTATAATTAATTAGATGTTTTTATCATTTTGAAGAAAGGAACAGATTACTTTATCCTATTTATCGTCAAGTTTTATTAAAAAATCCTGAAAGATAAGACGCGAAACATGCATAGCGTCGGAATGTTCTCCTTTAAGCTATAAAAATTCCAAAACCGTCCAAGTAGCAACCAAGATGCAAGGGGTCAAAAGTGAAACAAAGGCTTCTGTCGTGCATTGTGATAACATCTTCTAAGACATAGGGAAAATATCGTGCGAACGCACCCTCTTTAACGCGACAAAAAAATTTCATTCGACGATGAAACTTCAAAGTTAAACAAGATATGTTCGAATACACGAGATCGTTACAACATCGTGACGAGTATCGTTGGTAAAGTAAAATAAAAATCTCGATCTGTTTTATATCGTGAGAAAAAAGAATAATAATACTCGCGAACAAGGAAATATCAGGATTTTTTGAATTAATTCTACAAAAAAAAAAAAAAATGTATCGAATAATAATTGCGATTCGTATAATTGTCAAAATATTCGATGAACTCGTATCATTTCGTATCGGTTTACGAAAACGAAGAAAAATATCAGAGCGTTTTAAGTTTCTGGAAATTCGCGCGCTAAATTCGAATTCATGGAAAATGCTCCCTTCCTCGGTTTGATTAGATTTCATCGACACGTATTCTCGATATCTAAATGATGCATTTTCTACGTAATGTCTCATAATTATTTAAGCTCGAACGATCAATGTCGTGAATACGATTGTTCGTTAATTCAACGATTCGATTTTCATGAAAAACCTAAATCAACCGAATCGCGTATGTACATTTTACATTCAATTTGACGAATATTTTAACAATATGTATACGATGTCGATATGGATGATGAATTAAAAGATAGGAAACATTGTAAAGACGTTATCGTTAAATTACATTGTCTTAAAAAAATTTCGAATAAAAAAGGAAGAAAAAAATCTTATATTTCTCTCCATATAGATAAATATTTCGAGCACGCGTACAATATGTTTAAAACCCGTGCAAGAAAAAAATTGCAACAAAAATATAACTAAATGGTGGAACGATGCATGGACTGAAAGGACAAAAAGTTTTTGACATTTTGCCAACTCTTTGAGGGAGAAAAGTAAAAGTAATTAAACGAAACTAGTGTTTCGGTGCAAAAATACAATTCCCCTTCGGCGACTTCGTTTCCTTCTTTTTCTCCACATCCGCAACAATTAAAACCGAACAAATTGAAACGAATAAATGAATCATTGTTTACTCGAATATTTACATTTGATATAAAAGAAGGGTAACAATTTTCGGAAAAAAAAAAAAAAAAAAAAAAATATTTCATCGGAAAAATAATCGCGAAACGAGAAATCCAATAAAATGTTCGTTTCGTTTGGGAGGATATCAATTTTCATCTATCTCGTTAAAACGATACTTCTTATCCTTGTTCGAATCGTACACGATTCTTTTCGAAAGAAATACGTCGATAAACATGACGCGTCGAAAAAGAATAATCACGCATGGTTAATAGAATAGAATGAACATAAATGACGATTAAAACAGTGGATAGAAAGCAAGTTGCTAATCATCCTGTGCTCCGTCGAGCGCGATATATAAGCGGGTGGAGACGCGCAATTCTAATGGAAACCAATTGTTTAGAAACAACATTACATTCAGCGAACAATAACGAAAATAACTGCGATCCGAGTGGCGCGTATATGCAAATGTCACGTGCAATAATTATTCGGTGATAATTCCGTTGTGCAATATGTTGCCTATATATATATATGCGAGACATCGTTAACGGCCTTAGATCGTCAATATCATTATATAACTGGAAATATTACGCGAAACTTGGCAACTAGAGTAGAAAAGAAGAGGGAAGAAACGTGTGGTGGAGAAGTGTAAATATAAAAAAAGAAAAAACAACATAATTTCAAAATTTTGCGAATACGTGATGAAACAACACATACGTATAAAATTATTGAGTTTCCAATATCAAACTCGATGTTTTATACATTCGTTGTTCGTTTCGTATTTATTCGACGAAAAGTTAAAGAAAGAGTCAAATCGTTGAATATATAAATCGTTGAATAAAATATATAAATTATTTCAACGTACGAGAAAGTTTCAATGGATTGAAAATTTAATCAAACGAAGAGAGAAAAGTTGGCTTTGAGTTTTTTTCAAATTTTCATCCATACGTCATAAAACATCGACTTTATACTTCATATTTCTGTTTCTGTAAAGGCTTGATCGCGAATTGTGTCGTTCCTTCGAAAGCTACCTAACCTTTTATTCGAGAAAACAGAATTTCCACAAAGATTCATTCACTGGGAAAACGTGTACGGATAATGAAATCCGATGACTTTGGAGGTAAGTTGCAAAGATCAGCGATCACGTTAGGATAGCGATCTTTTAGGAAGAATATCTGTTACTTTTCTATTATAGATAAGAAACATTCTATATTTATCGTAAAAAGTATCGTTCGTTGTTGTTTCTTTTCTCTTTTTTCGAAAAATGTCCATCTCGAATTCTGTTCGAAGGATAGAAATAGGAAAACTCTTGTAAAATTCATGCAACGAAAAGACAAGGTAAACTTATGACACGGACATGTGTGTACACAAATAGGACGCTTCGCGCCTAGGGGAAAAATGTCACAGGTTTTTAGTGTACACGCGAGAAAGGGTTGGAATAGCATCCGGAAAACGTTTATTAGCCGGATCACGATCTGCGGAACGAATAAGGGTAAAAATAAAAGCTCGCCTTTGCGGCCTATAATCTCGTTTAAAGCAAGGGTCGCTGACGAAAGCAAACATTACTTCCGCGCAAACGATGTTAACCGAGTAAACTGCGTTGTTTGTCCCATAATGGCGTTGCAACGATTAACAAATATCGTTCGATTGGTCGACCCACGGAACTTCTTTTAGACACGTCTACCTCAGAGCTTCGTCGTCCGTGGGACTGGTACGATACTGGATTCGATCCACCAGAATCCCCTTTTGTTCGAGAAAAGAAAATCGTTCAAAAGCGGAATATTATAATTGCGGATCTACTATATCTATCATTATACTGCAAATTTAATGATGCGTTAATTCGAACTTTAATCACTCGTCGATTATAATTCTTTCATAATTCTTGATTATTAATTATTGCCTACACCATCTTTTTATCGGCACACAAATTGTCCCACATTATTAGCATAAAATACCAATTACTAAAATAAAGAAATAATGCCGAGAATTGAATTTCAATTCTTTCTTAAACGTATCTTTAATCTGCGAAAAATTTTTCTTCTGCTATATAATTTTATCCCCAGTTGATAACGCGAGTCAATTCGCATCGCGTCTTTTTACACGTCGACACGAGCACGCAACAGGTAAATGGTAATACGCTAAGATTGCATGCTACAATTAATTTTTTAATGGCTAACTCGTGACCTCGACTTTTCTAGAGCTCCATGAGATACGCTACTTTGTTTTAAAAATCGATGGAAATAACCGCGCGACGCATTTCTGCGAGTTAACGGTACAAATCACGAAGACAAAGAGAAAACGAAAGGAATTCGTCCTTTGTCGAAAATAACGCGTCTCGTGTTCTCATGAATGAACAAATTTTATTGCGACTGATACGATTAGCGATTGGCTTTCTATTAAGATTTCGCTATGGAAAAAATATGTAATATATAATTTACAAAATCGTTAACCCATCGAAATTTAATCGCGATTACGACGAAGCTTGGTTCATTGAAACCATGATCGAATTTTTTGTATCGACAGAAATTAGATATATACAATCTCGAAATTGTAATAATTCAATCATAATAACATAATAACATATAATTGTAAAAGAGAATTAATGTACCGAGATAATTTTCATTATATAATAAATATATGAATAGAAATGACTCACCTTATGGTGGATAAGCGATATGTTGTTTGGAGTGCGGAATAATACACCTCAGTCTTCTGTACGTATGAGTGAATAGCAGGGGGCAACACAGAGGTGTTGAGTTTCTTCCGAATTCGATCACGCAGAAGATCATCACTTCGTGCAACACCATTGCAATCGACTTGCCTCACTGCCCAACGATCGGATCGATTCTCCTTATCGATCGTTCGCGTGTTAACACTCGCACGAACCACGTTCTTTCTATCGTAAGCGTGCGAGTCACTGAATTTCGCGGCTCGTTTCGTAACACGAACGGGCCCCAGATTCGTCTGAAACATCACAGAACGATCAGAGAGTCGGTTAAATAATTGTTCATCGATTAAAAAAAAAAAAAAAAAAAAACGTCATTTTACACGTTCTCTTAATTCAACATTCATTTATTCCGACTAAAATAATCCAATTCTTCATATTTGATTTTAATCGTGTAAATTTAGACATTACACATAGATTTGTCTTCATACGAGATATCTTAATTGTAATTGATAAATATTAATGATACGATATTTTATCGACGTTATCTGTCTACATTTGCTCAACTTTTTTACATGAGAGTTATAGATTTATATCAATGATATTCACCGATAAAGATTGACAGAGATTGAACAATTTAATCGACATATTTCTCGAGAAAAGAGAGATAAAGTAAAATATGTTTCGATTGAGAAAAAATTGATTTAAAAATTTTCAATTCGTGAGAACTCTCGGTAGAGAAAACCGATACGTATCCAACAATTTATTGGAAACTCTTGACTCAATTTTAACAATTTTCCGAAAGAGATCCTCGTATCTATCAACTATAATCCTCAAGTATCAAACTTTTCAGGCAGACACGTCCTAATCTCTCTCATCTAAGGACAAAACATCCATTTACAAAGTTTCAACAATTTTCTCCAAGTTTCACGGAATATCTCTAGTCTCTGAACAGTTGGAAAGATGCGTCGAGACGTCGAGCGTATCGATTCCCTTTACAACGAAAAAGAAGTCGACGGATAGAGTCGAAAGCAACTAGCATCCGGAAAGTTTCCGAAGATCGACACGGTAGAGAAAGTCGAAAGCTAATAATTTTAACTCGAAAACTCTCAACTCGGGCTACCGAAGCTCGCCAAGTCTTGCGACTGAGACTTTTATCAGCCGCGATCGATCGGTCAGCTTTTAGGATTTATGCCTCCCAATCGGAAGTTTAACCGTCTAATTCAGCAAAAATAAATCTTCGTAAATGTGCCACGATCCTATATATTCTTTTATCATAAATTTTAAAAACGAAATTTCAATACGCGATCTTCCAATCGTCTCGCATTTTGTTCCGTGTAGTCAATTTAAATATTTTAACTTGATCGGAGAAAATATTTAATTAAATTAATTAACCATTAAATATACGGAATTATGCGTTATAATTAATTTTTATAATTCTCGTGAATTTTCAGTTGGAAATTCATATAATAATAAATAAAAAAATTAATTTGCTTATCAAAGGAAAAATTCATTTTTAATCCGAATAGTTTGTAACTTGAATAACTTACCGATATTAAAATTACCAATAAAAAAAATCACGATGAATTATTATGAAATATATACAAGAATATAAAATTATCGCAAAATGAAACGTCCGAATTTGTTTCCAATCATGCAATTTATAAAACTTAGATTTCAAAATCAAATCTATCAGAAATGACAAAATCAATTATTTGAATCATTTTGAATCATATAAAAAAAGATTGTTATGGCAAAATTGATTTATCACAATTTTTTAATTTTACAATACAGTGATTCTGAAATTCATGTTCAACTATGTAATATCATCACGATATTTTTAAAAAAGCTTACATATATTCTCCCCAATTTTTTTTCAAACTATTCATAAACGAATATTTTTTTGCAAACTAATAAATTTTAAATTATAATAATATTATTATATATAAAAAAAATACGTGAAAAAAAAAATATATACCATATATCAATTTTAACGAAAAAGTGGCATATCAAATCACAGATTTATAAAACATCGAATAAAATAAGAAGATCGAAATCACATTGAAGAAAGTCTACGAAGGATTTGCACAGAGCCACCTGTCTATTCGATTCGAGTATCGAATCTCGCAATTGTGATTCTCGATACGCTGTGAACTCATTTGAAAATGGTCGGCAATTTCAAGAGATTTCTGAAATTAGCACAAAAAGAAGTTGCGATATACGAGAAAAAAATATAAAACAAGTAAAATTCGTTTTACGTTTCTTTTAAATGAAATTATTAAAAACACTGCATTTTTATATATTCATTTATACTCTTCTATTAAAATTCATTGAAAAATCTTATTGTTAAATAAAAAATAAAAAAAAATATATACCAAAAAATATTTATAAAATTAGATGTTGAAATTATGTCGTTGAAAGTCGTTAAATTTTAAAAGTTATACGTTAGAAAATAAGCTAGTTGGTTTGATCAAAATAACCTCAATTCACCGATAAAATTATTAAAATATTTTAACATTAATAACGATATTTCGTTTTATCTGTCTCGACAAGATCGTCCACAGAAACATCTCTGTCAAAAATCAATGCGACACAGGATTATTAACGGCAAATAACCTTCTTAGTGTGAGTTTCGAGGAAAGTACGATAGAATATAAAACGTCGATAAAAAATATAAGAATCACTTACGATTGATGCAACAGACTATGTTCACTCTTGCGTGTCGGATCAATTCCAATTCTCAAAAAAGAAAAAGGTCAAGACAATTTCTTTGCACGAATAACGGTTCAAGGTTGAAGATGAATTTGCACACGTGTAAAATTTGATGATATTTGTTATAACACCGTTATTCTTGCGCTATTCTCACGGTACATGTTCGTTTAGGTTATATGTGCTTCTTTTTTGTACTCCGATCACTATTCGATTATCACTGAATGCGAAGAAAATAAGCAAACACGAATGAAAATCTCGTAAAAGATACACAGGAAAGAAAAGAAAAAAGTAAGTCGAGGAAAAAAACGTACTTGTTTCTCGGATTCGTTACCACTTGTTAGGTATCAGTTGAATGCGTCACGCATCAATCACGTTTAACCGTCGTTCGTAAGTTCGGTTCAGCGTCTTGCACGCGCACACACGTTCGACGCATCGACGACGAATCAACAAACACAAACGACCGGAGCACGGTTTCGCGCGGCGGCGGCGGCGACGACAACCACCACGACGACGGCGAGGACGAGGATGAGGATAACGGTGACGCGGCAGGACGAGGATCATGACTCGTCTCTACCGTCCATACCGTCTTGCCTCAGGACGTCTGCGATATTTTCGGCAACTTCTCGATTGCGATTTCGATGGTTGTTCATCGGATTCGGGGAAATCGACTGGAACGTGAGAAGTAACGATAACGATTACGGTGACAACCACTATAACTATGTTTATTCTCCGTAAGAATGCTGGCACTAGGTACGTTATTCTCGAAGCGTGCATCGAGCATGAAGCACTGTTTACATGCGAGCAGGGGCGCCATGGTCACTGCCGCTTCTGTGCTTTCCTCGTCTCTACGATCAGCACTGTGATTTCAAATCTGCTATCCTTCGTTCTGGCGGCGCCAACGCGTACCGCGTCCTCCACTCGGGAACCTTCCTCATCGCCGCAATATCAACTGCATCCGAATGGTTCTTCATTCATCTTCGCGTTCATTACTTTTCTTTCCTCATCGTCGTCGTCAATCCTCTTCTCCTCTACACTCATACACCCGTCTCACTGCTTCTTATCGTATATACTCAATCCGCTCTATAAATCTGTCCTTTTCCGTCTCGTATTCCCCTTGGTCTTCTCGTCGTTGTCCTTTCTCTCTATCTTGCTCGCGTTCACCGTTTCTCACCTCTCTCTTCCTTCACCATCGTTCACCTCTCGCGCTCCTCCCACCCTCTCTCTCTCACTCTCACGCGGCTGGCCGAAGCGACACGAGTGCTGCTCCAGAGTTGTGCGACGCGTGCCAAAGCTCTCGTTAAACTAAACTCCGATAGAACTAGCGCCACGCCCTCCACGCAGGTGGCAGCACCCACCGTCATCATCTCGCCAACTTTCCATAAATTTCGTTTTTTACCCTACATTCTCAATCAACCGTTTCTATTTTACAACGATCATCTCTTCTATATCCTTCTTCTTTTTATCCTTGATAAAGCCTTTAACTGATTTATTCTTACTCTCTTCCATGCTATGTTTCTTGTTCCTTCTTCTTGTGTTTCTTTCTTTACATATATATATATATATATATATATATATATATACATATATATATTTACTTACGTACACTTTTGTCACTCTTCTCGTTGGATCTTATCCTTTCGATCTTTCAACTTATTTTCTTCGCACTTATTTTTCAACATTGCTTTCCTCTTCATTCTTCTTAATGCTTTTTCCTTCTTCTTTTAATTTTCTGTCATCTTATATCGATAGCACATTAGTATCCTTTATACTAATAATAATAAATCGTTGTCTTTTTATAATTTATCCATTCGAATTAAAATTTTATCGATGATAGTTTAAATATAATTGCAAATGAGATTTCAAACTTTTTGCTTATTTATGCAATTTTACGATTTAATATTTCAATTATTTTTAATAAACCTCTTTGTTCATTCCAAAGAACAAAAAACTTAATATTTACGTTAGAGATGAATTTATCGTTTCGTTGCACGCTTTCTCTATTATCTCAACGCATATTTCATGTCTATTTCTTCCCTATTATTTATTTGTGCGCTTCCAACGTCGTTCTATCTCTTATATCCTCTTAATTCCTGTTTCGATTCCATAGTTTTTTTTCCATATCTCTTATTATTTCCATCACTTTTTATATCTCTTGTTATGCCATTCTTTTCTGATATATCTTTATCGTTCTTGTCAAGAGTTTCAAAATATTTTAATAATTCTTGAAATAATAGAACTATTTTTGAGATAGAAATAATGTACAAGGATGCACAGAAAACCGAAATCGATCGTTTATCGATGTTATCAATCATAGAAGGAATACTACGCGTTTCTGTCTGTTCTTTCGATTGCATAAGCAGAAACGTAAATCGGCGTTTTGTACCACGATCAAGTGGAATGATCAAGTTTCGATTGCTCGATATTACAGTCGAGAACACGTTTGTAGAAGTGTAGAAGTTTCCATAGCCGTTACACTTTGCAGTAAAATGAGGCGAATCGGAAAACAGTGGCAAATATTTGGAAGCTCGAAATTTTATAAAAATTATGTTTCACTTTTAAATAACATAATCGATATTTTCATTGTATTATTTATAATTGCAGTAATTTTAAAAATTTAATATAGATATGTAAAAAAAATTTTGTAATTTATAAATTTGTAATATAGAAAATAGATGTAAAATTTTATAAAAATTTTCTATCAAATCCTTCGTTATATAAAATGCAAATAAATATATCAAGTATGGCATTTGCTTGATTTGACAAATAAAGATTACTTCGTAATACTATTGTTAAATCCAATGCATAATGAAGTTTTTTACATTCCAAATGCTATGGCCTGATAGTTAAGATCTATTGAATATTGTCACGCAAAGTTTTGACTATCAATTCTGTAAGCAATAAATTATTTTTGCTGTCAGTTTTATTGTTTCACTTCATAAAATCGATCTGTTACAAAAATCCTATTAAAATTCTATTCCTGTTTTTAATTACATAATCATTCCATTCGAATTTACCAAATAAAACTTTATCTTCATAAAAAATTATAATCAACACGATATATCGGTTACTTTATATATCACAATTAATATATTTATCTCAAATATTGTTATAATTCATTATTCATAATTATAAATTGGTAGGATCATATCGAGAAATAGAAAGATAAATTGCACATTTGATAAATCATGTTTCAACAGATGGATAATAAAATGTGCAATGAATCGCAAATTTTCTGCCATTCGTAAAATCGAAGATGCTGTAATTGAGCTATTTCAATGAAATCCATTGATAGTAGATTTACGGATGGCTCAACCGATATATTTCGCCATTAAGATAAATCTTCTTCCGCTCGAGATCGGCTTCAATTAGTCCTGCTATTTCAAGATATTTAGACAATGGTTAAACTAGGAAAATAGTTAAGCTAAAAAGTTAAACCTATAGATAATGACATATTATAAAGACAAAATAAAGAAAAAAGATAATGAAACTATAAATATTAATTACCTATCATCATTTTTGCCAATCTATTTGATCTTCTCCAAGTGAATAAATTTTTGTAAACAAATGATAATAATTTTTTACTTTCATTTGTTTTTGATTCTATTCGGTCAAAGAAAATGTATGTTGCAATTTATTGTATTTAGAAATAGAAAAAAATGAATATATATACATAACGTAGCTAGAATATAGAATAAAAATTATTAAATAAGATATTACGATGAAGTAATAAATATTTCTCATTGTTACATTAACTAGCAATTGATGAACGTGACTTTTACAAAATTTTATTTCTTATAGAAATATTTAAAAAACATTGTAAAAGTAAAATAGATAATTTTTACTAACTAATCGCGTTAGTTAAAAATTAATTTCGATACAATTATTTTTTTTCAAATTGACCACATACATTTTTTTTAATTAGAAACAAAGTTTGATGGATGAATGATTAATGACGATAAATAATCATTACAAATTTTCGTTTTCATTCATTGTATTCATTGACAACAAGAAAACAGTAATTAAAATTTGTACAAAACACGTATTTAAATACTACAAACTATCTCGATCGTATCGATCGTTCCTTCATATTGCCATCAGTGTGATGCTACGTTGTGTGCAAAGTTAACAATGTATATATACATCAGACCCTGCTCTTATTAATTATTAGTTTAGCATATAAATTACAAACACGCAGATATTATAAAATCGAGTAAATATTTTTGATAAAAAATTCACAATAAATATAGTACCTTCAATCTACATCTCGTAGAATTTGAAAGAAAACATAAAAATCTTAACAAAATTCTAAAAAAGAAATTCTTTGTCGAACGATAAAATGCAATGAAAAAAAAAATATATATATATTTAAAAAGATAACATTAAAAATAAAAAAAAATATCTTTCTTATATAGGATTGTATACAATATGCACTTATGCATTCTATATAAATTTGTGCATTATAAAATATGAAGCCCTTCGTGCATTTATCCTTGTATATATGTATAATCGCTTAATCTTAATTGCAACAATTTGTATCAACATTTTTCCATCTGTTATATATATATATATATTGTATGTATATATGTGTGTGCAATACGTATAATTACACTTTAAAATTGCTATAAAATTCTAGCTATATGTGTATATGAATTTCGCAAACAAATATTTCCTATAAAAAATATTCACCATATTATACAACATACATTAATAATAGACAAAAACCAAACGATTTGTACAGTGATCTACGAAAGCTCCTAATTAGTAGAAAATTTTGTTTATAAAATAATTCGTGCATTTATCTAAGGAACAGTTTACAAACTCTCAATCTTTATCGCGCGATATAATTAAATGATAATAATTTATCTTTAAATATCTTATTGTATAATAAGCACTTAAACGCAATTAACGTGTAGAACTGTAGTTTCTTGATCTTGTAATTGTGTAGTCACACATTATGGATTAACAAGATTGTTAATTAATATCACGATAGTTACATCCATATTCACGATATCTTAATATTATTTTTCAAAATTTTAACTTACATATATTTGAAAGTTAAAAAATTTACGTGAAAACGCTTGTTGAAAATTCATTTTAAAAATAAATAAAATTATAACATATACGTCAATTTATTAAATTTCATAAATTTCATAAAAATGCATTTTTGAACACTACACCTGAGATTTCGATGCGTCTTAAGGTGGGTGTATCTTAACGTATTATATTTTAATAGGCAACGGTACAACACTTTCCATTCACATGATTTGATATACGGTAATATAGACCCATTTTTATTGTTCGAGTAAACATTATAGGATCCGTTCGTTTTACGAATTAGAGATTATATCTTTATTCCACTTGGTGTTCGTTCACTTAGGCTATCTATGATTTTTTTTTCTTCCATACTACGTCTTTAAATAGTTTTATCTACTTAATATAATGTAATATAATTGTATATTGTTATATGAAGTAAAATATAATTTATTTGTTTCAAGCTGTATTTGTGCAAATGAAACGGCATTTCTTTGAAAATGTTATGAAAAGATTTCCAAATTTTATAAGTGAAAAATGTTTCGTTTGTCAAATTAATTGATTTGTTCGTTCGTATCGTTCATAGATCCAAAGACGTAATAAATAGTACTTACATAATACTTTTGAATAACTTTTGGATAATTTTTAAAAAACAGTTTTTTTCTTTCATATAGATCAAATTGTTGTTTCTGTATAATTCTGTATAATCCTGTTAAAAATACTAGAATGTTCATCTTACAATATGCAATACCTTAACGCGGACACTAATCGCTGTCTTCGTAAAATGTATCCGGCGTTAAGGAAGCTTCCTGCTATTCTTCGTCCACAATCTCGCAACTGTGATACTTGCTCGATGAATCTAACCAACTTTCCACACCACTGGATGCCAAATCGTCACAGGATGGCATTTCAGGAAGCGGTTCCATGTTTGGTACTCCTTTCTTCGATAGATTATTTGCTGGACGATCTTTTAAATTAGAAATACCTGCGGAAATTATTAATTATTTAATAATTATAGATTATTAATAAAATGGAATATATTTACAAATTATTATTTCTCCTTTCTTTGATTAAAAATTACAAATACAAAGGATTACCATTATCGGAAGACAAAGATGATTCCTTTCTACGAATCAATGCTTGTCTGGATGCTCTTGGACTTCTATATTCGCCGCTAATCGTCAATCCTGCACTAATCGTTGGAAGTCTTATATCCAAATGTGATCCTTTATCTGTAACAATCTAACCAAAAATTAGGCTGAGAACGAGATGTTCTCGAGACGATAGTCTTTGATTCGATTCAATTGTAGATGAAAAAATCTTGACAATTTTATTAGTAATTAGTAACTACTGTTACCTTATTGTTCATAGCGTATAATTTTGTCGCGATGTCTCTGGCAACCAGCGTTGTTAGAACTGTCGCGAGATATGCTTCTTTTACTAAAAGATATTCTAGCGCAGATCTTTGCCAATATAAATATCTGCACGAACTTGCGGCAACAATCGTCACCTAAAGAACAATTAAACTACAACTATTTCAAATAATACCCCTACTTTTTTCAATTTTTTATTTACCTTAAATTTGTCATCGACGGATGCTCGAGAACTCTCGAATTCCGGCGAATCTAAAAATTCGCAAGGTAGAATAGGATGTAAGAAATTCGAATCACTAAGAACATTCACTTTGCCGCTCAGCAATAATCCCAATCTGTCGGTACGCGTTAAATTTTGCATTGCGTACGCTTCACCAGCGTGCAAAGACATTATCGATGCAAATTCTGGAGATACCAATCTTTTAAATTGCAGCCGAGATACCTATTTTTAAAAGAAACGTCAACCAACTTTTATTTATAATCATTGAACGACGCAATGATTCCTTATAAACTTTCTTTTCTTTGAAATTTCATTTTACATAGTCAATGTTTACGATGTTCTCTCATCATAAATATACATCATAAATATTATTTTGTTACGAGAGTAATATTTAAAAACTTTTGTCACATTTAAATTAATAATAGGAAAACAACAATATTTTACGTTAAGAACATTCGATAATAATCTACAGACACGCGAAAGGAATTGAATCGCGTGAGTAATCATTGTTTTTTAATATGTTCACAAACTTTTCAAAGTACTCACTTTAAAGGGATAGAAAAGCGTATGATACGCTTCCTCTAATTCAGGGTCGAATCGGACCGGTCTCATTTGATAAACGATATAAACCAATTGACCGATGTTTAGCACCAAGAAACTAAAGTTCCAGGAGAAAATATCCGGTGCGCAAATCACGTGCCATGCCCAACCAGATAATAACATAAAACCTGAAACAAAAGAATTCGAAACGTTATTTAATTTAAATTCTAAATACCCGTAAAATCATTAGTCGTTAAAAGAATAATAAATCAATTTACCTATTATTAAAACAGAATGCATGAATAATATCCCTTTTCTAGAGGAGGGCGCCGAATACGACAACGCAAAGCAAAAATTCGCCAATTGAAATAATATATGCTGCGGTTGTTGCCACAAACACAATGCCGTGTTACCTGAAAATAGTATAAAAAAAAAAAACAAACAAAATTGTGTTTTAAAAAATTTGTACACTTTAATAAATTACAGATTACAGAAATTATATACGAGAAAAATAAATATAGCGTTAAATTTTACCTAATGCGGTGATATTATACGAGGGAAGAGGGTCGTGTCCAAGTCCAGGACTCATGTTGACTAAATCGCTATCGATGAATGATGTAAAGGGAAAGAGAAGAACGATGAATCTCTAACAGCTACTCGTTCCTAGCGTCCATGCTCACTGATTTGTTTTGGTGAAATTTACCAGTCTCGAAGCAGGGGCGCGGCGTATGCCACCCCCTTTGGCGCTTGCGTCAACTCTTAAGATCGATTCGTTTCCGTGTTGATGATGCAAATGATTTTCAACAAGTTATATCCATCGTAGGCAAGTTAGAAACTCGTTGATAAAGTTGATTGTACAGATCGTATTTTTATCGCGATAGGATAGATGATTTTTCAGATAGATAAATTTAAAAATTAATTTCATCATACGTTTATGATGTCATTTGAAAATTGAATATTTGCAAAAGAAAATAACGTTATTTGAAAATAATAAAGTTAAAATTCCAATTTTTAAAATTGGAATTTTTAAAAAATTCAATATTTCAATATCAATATTTATTAAATATATCATAATTCTTAAAAATTAAATCGATTCAATTTCTCTATTTCTTTTTTCTCCACCATTAATATTCTCCTAAGAATTTGAGAAAATTTTAAAAATCTTACCATTCTTTCTTGAAAATCTCTTATGAATACTTATTAGAAACTTAGAAACATCTGTTTCTCGTCATCTAAGTTTCCTAATTTTATATTCTCCAGTAAATTTTTCAACATTATTTAGAATATTATGATGACGTATTTTTAAATCTGAAGATAGTCATTTTTTAGCTTTTAAATTATTTTTAGGATTGTGTTACACTAAACTATGCTGCTGAAATCAGTAAAAATGTCAAATAATGAATGAAATCACATAGCCACGAATATCAAAGATTGCTAAGGATACCTTTCTTTAACTAATGGAAAATTTGTACATAGAAGAATTTGAAGCGCGAATATATCATAATGTACGTTATTTTGAAATCCAACTTTGTGACTGATCGAACCATAATATTATATCTTTGTCATCCTTTTTATATTAAATATTAAATATCATTTAATAATCTTTTTTCTTCTTTATAATTATAACAAATATTTTTCGAGTTAATTTTTTATAAATACAAGAATCATAACCATAATGATCAGCTATTAAATAGTAAGAATGAAAAATCATACTTTCTTCATTTCACTTGATCCAATTCGCATCTTGCACTATGAAATGAACATCAATATTGCATTGAAATCGCATAACTTGTACAATATAATTTATTATTCGACATAATATACGCAACATAAATCGTTATATAATCTTTATATCTTCGAATAATTATTCGTTGAATCAGGAATTAATCTAAAGGATAATCGATAAAACATTCTTCAAAATCTATAGAAAATTATCAAATAAAAAATTAATGATGTATTTGATGAAAATTAGGTTAAAACAAAATATATATATATATATATTAAATAGAAAATGAAAAATTAATAATGCAAACAAATATGTTATATTAAGAAAAAAAACAAATAAAAATGAGAAAATATCAAAATATACGAGAATAATAAACGAAATAAAAATTCGAAGCAAGATTCACAATGATTACTGAAACGATATCTGACACCATCGAGAAAAAGTTGTAGAAAGAGGGTCAACGTCTCGAACAATCGTTCGAGCAAATATACGCGTTCGTCAACCCAATAGAAGATTGCATCCGTCGCGAGAGGTCGCAAGCATACGCTCGGCCGCTCGGTCGTAATACACCGACCGAGGTTTCATCCGACTGTTCAGAAATCTACATTCTCGTGGATGCATCATCGGTCAAGACCGTGCAACGCTACGGTAGGTTTGGGGAAAAATAGACGGTCGAGACTGGCCTGTCCAATCGGGTTTACGGACCACCATCGTCTATCCCGATAGCACATGCGCCTTTCACCCTTGGCCAGAGGCTACGCCAGCAGATGACACTGCGATTTCACCCCAGCTTCTTCCTCTCGCTCTCCTCTCGCCCTTTCTTCTTCTCTCCCTTCGCAACTCTCTCTGTCACCGTGTCCCGTCCTAGTGGCTAGAAGCGACCACGGAAATACGTGCGATACCACGCGGATTTTCCAGCCTCTCCATCCCGTCGATACCGGTAAGTAAAATCATACCAATTCAACCTCGGTCGAAACGATTTTACGAGATAACGAGACGCGATTAGAGATTCATCTTGAACCTAGAATAGAATATCCTATAAGAGAGCAACGCGGAAGTTAATCAGAGCCGGCCGCTTGCCGACATATTGATTCGGTGCAAATCCGCCCTGTGCATATATTTCGCGTTATTTCACCAGTAATCAATCAATTCGATATTTTTCCAGTTGATTCGTTCCGTATACATGATTTTATATCAAAGGATATTGGTAGAAAGAAATGATCGGTCGGGTAGAATAGCAGTAGGCGAGGACCGGGGACTTGGCGAGAAGTGCGCCACTAGTTGGTTATCGCGGCCATTACGCGAGCGGTCGAAGGCGATCGTTGCGCGACGGTATTGCACCAGTTTGATTCGTGTTCGTAAGACGAGATCGAATCATCGCTAATCTTTTTATCTTGTGTTCAATTTTCCAAAATCCTGTTGGAAAATAGGTAAGCATATAAGAATTCGTTTTAACAGTGGACCGGCTGTTTCATCTCGCCTTAACCTCTTTACCCCTGAGCAGCAGTTGCATCATACGAGTTTGCGTATCGAAATGTCGCGAAACGTGTTATACGATTCTAGGATCGGAAAATTGGGATCGATGAATCGTTGAATTCTTTCGAGAAATTCTCGAATATTTACTTAGTAGTTCGATAGGCGATGCAAGAATCGCGAGCTTGAAATTGTTGGTCGCGAAATGGCTGCTTCGCTCGGTCGCTCCGACTATTATTAGAAGAGGCCGGCGTATGCGAATCGTTGCACGCTATCGAACGTGTGCGCTTCATTAGCGTGATTCTGCGGGATCGTTGAGTCGTTCGAGTTTTATTCTATCTAAAAAATTCGTGGAAAAAGTGAAAATGTGAAAGAAGAAGAAAAAAATAAATGTAATAATTTAAAAGAAAAAGGTGATAACGATAAATAATAGAATTTAAAATAACATCGATCGAAAGTGGAAATTGGATCGCGAGAATCAATTTTTTGTCGAGTGAAAATTAAAACAGAAAGAGAATCTGATCTTTTTTTTTTCTTTTTTTTTTTTGTTAGGACTCGAGTGAATAAGCGCGCATACTCGTACCGATGGTATTTTCGATGTGGCCCGCATGGGGCCCTTTCGTCGAATCAATACCCTTCGCGGTTCGCCAACTAGCCTCCGTTGACACGTAAATATTAATTGTTCCTTCGATAGTCGATAACGTACAACGAACTCTGTTCGAACGAGCAATTACGAAGAGATTCGAAGTGATGTAAGTTAAAATGCAATAATCCGGGAGGAATCGGATTGTAATCCGATCGAGTAATCGTGACCGCCCATCGCGATCGAGTATTTACCGTGAGGGGAAAAGTGTTACGGAATCCATCGATCATGCTAACCCAATGAAACTTCACTCGTTTTCTTTTTTAATAATCAAACATTCGCATCTAATAATATATTTTTAACGAAAATTATAAGATTCGATTATTTTGCGTTATTCGTCAAATTATTTTATAGAAGATGTTAATATTAATCAGATGTAACGGATCTTAGAGTGAATATTTGAAATTTAATCGAAAAAAATGAACAATTTTTGTTTTGTTCCTTGGAGAAAGATAGTTACAGCGTGGGGGATGTGTTCTTGAAGGGTTGCTGTTCAATTTGTAAGTCTTTATCAACACTCTTTTACGCAACGAGGTGAGAATACGGATAGGATAAAGTCAAGCAGTTTTTTTCAGAACGTTTGTAATACGAAACCAAGTATCTCGTATAGGTTTTAGAAAAAATTATATCTAACTTCAAATTTTCGTGTAATTTAGCGATCGAATTGAAATTTTTTCGTAGAATTTGTTGAATATAATATTATTATTTTCGATATTTTTTTTTTATGTATTTCATCTAAATTATTATTAGATATATTTAACTTATCCAATCTTCTTAGATATCATCTTGAAAAATTTTCAATTTGATAAATTTCAAATCATAACGAATGTTTTACGAGCTTAATTTCATACATTCATTGCAAACGCAAATTATTCTAGATAGCTATATGATTCGTTGAATTCGAGCAATCGATACAGCTCCTTGTCACTGTGTGAAGCGTACACATAAACGTGTCAACGCAGGAAACGTTTGTTACGTAATTGATATTTGAGTACTTTTTTCAATGAATACAAATAATATTTCTCGTGACTTAAAATCATGAGCTGAAAAAAAAAACATTGTTTCGAGTTTATCATATTGCATATACTATTGTATTTATAAAAAAAAATAAAGATGATAAATTGTCATAGAAAAAAATTCTTTAATAGACTGTAAAAATGACTTAAATGACAAATTTATACAATACTTTATATATTCTTATTATGTAATTCAATTTCTTAAATTTTCAATGAAAATAAGAGATATGTATTAATTGTTTTTACACGTTCAATTGTTTAATATTATTTGTATAAATGTTATAAATGTTATATATTTAATTTGAAGATGTAATATTTCTATCGTGTGACAAAATGAAACACAAAATTAAGACAATTACGATCACGCAAAATTTGTCAACGAAAAACTGTTGCCGACCATCTGGAATATCTGGTATGCCAGTAGTATAGACAAGCGTACGATCAGCCGCGATGATCCGTACGGTTGGTCGCGAATCAATGTTTCGACGTATTCCCATCCGAATAACGAATAATCCTTTCCGTGATATCGAATTCCAATCAATCATTAATGACATGCATCGTCAATTATACGTAAATGAACAGGGATATACACGAGATGGATTCGGTAAATCCAGTGATTTCTCGTCTGTCTTTCTTGATTCGCATTCAATCATAAAAATTGACTATATAAAATGAATCAATGATACGTACATATTATTTGTAAAAAATATTCGATATGTGAAATTAATGTAAAAATAATGGTCACGTTAGAATTTCAAATTTCGAAGGAATCGGTATAAAGTTAATTTAAAATAAATTATCGATTAAAACATATATATGTGCATCTGGGATCTATCTTTGGTCGACGGTGGTCAAGCTTATTTATATCGTGTCAAAAGAAAGTTGTAATCGAGAGTAAAAATCTTAAAAGTTTGGTGTATTAAAAAAAAAAAAAAAAAAAAAGACGATTATTTTTATACGGATAAAATATCGTTAAAGTTTCTTTTTTCTGTCTCTCATAATGAAAAGTATTAACATTGCGAAAAGAATATCGCGCGGGACGCCTAATCTCGTTTCCACGAAGCGAGGCAGAAATCGATAGCGAAAACCGAGTATTCACGTAGGTGGTAAATTTTGCAGGTAGCTAGAGCGTCGACATGGGTAAGGAGAAGATTCATATAAACATCGTGGTGATCGGTCACGTTGATTCGGGCAAGTCGACGACTACCGGTCATCTGATTTACAAATGCGGTGGCATCGACAAGCGCACGATCGAAAAGTTCGAGAAGGAGGCTCAAGAAATGGGCAAGGGCTCGTTCAAGTACGCCTGGGTATTGGACAAGCTAAAGGCTGAACGCGAGCGTGGTATCACGATCGATATCGCCCTGTGGAAGTTCGAGACTGCGAAATATTACGTGACGATCATCGACGCGCCTGGGCATCGCGATTTCATCAAAAATATGATCACCGGGACGAGTCAAGCCGATTGTGCCGTGTTAATAGTCGCGGCTGGTATTGGTGAATTCGAAGCTGGTATATCGAAGAACGGACAGACGCGCGAACACGCTTTGCTAGCGTTCACGCTTGGGGTTAAGCAGTTGATCGTTGGAGTGAACAAGATGGACATGACCGATCCCCCATATTCGGAGGCTCGTTTCGAAGAAATTAAGAAAGAGGTGTCATCGTACATCAAAAAGATCGGTTATAATACAGCCTCGGTTGCGTTTGTACCGATCTCCGGATGGCATGGGGATAACATGTTGGAACCCTCGCCAAAGACACCGTGGTACAAGGGATGGAAAGTGGAGCGCAAAGACGGTAACGCTGATGGAAAGACCTTGATCGAAGCCCTTGACGCTATATTACCGCCGTCCAGACCTACCGATAAGGCTCTCCGTTTACCGCTTCAGGACGTTTACAAGATCGGTGGTATCGGTACTGTGCCGGTTGGTCGGGTGGAGACCGGTATTTTGAAACCAGGTATGAATATTAATATTAAGAACGAGATTGTTGAGCTAAGGGAACTAAGAGAATCGGAGAATCTTTCGTTTCTCGGATTTGTGAAAATTTATGAAATTATTATTAATTATTTCGCTTTAAAATACTGGAAGAAATTTTTGTAGTTTTTGATCGAAGTTTGCTATCGAATCACGCATCATTAATCTAGAATTTTGGACGCAGGTATGCTGGTAACATTCGCTCCAGCAGCGCTCACCACCGAAGTGAAATCGGTCGAGATGCATCACGAGGCATTGACGGAGGCGTTACCCGGGGACAACGTCGGGTTCAACGTGAAGAACATCTCTGTGAAAGAGTTGAGGCGTGGTTACGTGGCGGGAGATTCGAAAAATCAACCGCCACGGGGGGCAGCCGATTTCACAGCGCAGGTGATCGTCCTCAATCATCCTGGACAGATCAGCAACGGTTATACGCCTGTGCTCGATTGTCACACCGCTCATATCGCTTGCAAATTTGCGGAGATCAAGGAAAAATGCGACCGTCGTACAGGAAAGACCACCGAGGAGAATCCGAAGAGCATCAAGAGCGGAGATGCCGCGATCGTAATGTTGCAACCTACTAAACCGATGTGCGTCGAAGCTTTCCAAGAATTCCCTCCGCTTGGTCGCTTCGCGGTTCGCGACATGCGTCAGACTGTCGCTGTGGGCGTGATTAAGGTACGCTTCTCTCCGCGTATTCATCTTTTTTCACTATTCTTTTCTTTAATTTCAACGTGAAATCACGCATCGACGAATTAAAATCGATATATCAATATAATATTTTTCCATTCCTTTATAAAATATATCTTTTCCGCTTTCAATCGTGTTTAAAATATTCGCCAAAGACTTTTAAAATCGTCGAAAATTCGCCGATTCGTGATCAATTTGAAAAAAACTGGAAAGATTAATCGATACAGGTCGCTATTCACCTTTGATATTTGATAATTTTCAATGACTCAAATGTCATGGCAACATGACAAAAGTATAATGACTTTTCTCGTTTTATTCCAGGCCTCTGACATCTCTTCGCTCTTGTTATGCAATCTAATTTCGGGTATAGTAAACCATCAGAACTTTGTTTCCGCGATACAAAAATATTTTTTCAATTTGTCGTAAAAGGAAAAAAGATTACAATCTATAATAATAATAATAATAATAATAATACATTTCCAATAGAATTAATAATTACTTTTATACAAAAAAAATAAAAAATAAATTTTCAAAATAACTTTTTGATATTTCGCCAATATTTCGTAAAGAATATTTTTGAATTTTGAAGAAAGTTATAACAAAGAAATTTTAGCATGATTAAAATTTAGAAGATGAATTATTTTTTTAAATATTATAGAGAATACTTCATCAGGATATAAAGAAAAAAAAAAAAAAATGACGTTCAACCGATAATGTGAAATATTTGGTAAATATTGGTGATAACGCAACATCAATTGTGATAAAAAAAAAAAATAACAAATGGAGCACGCAATTTATCAATTCGAAGGAACGAATACGCCATATTTAACGATGCAACTGATAACTTGAGCATTTGGATATGAAATAAACATTTGAAATACATGATATATCAATGGAAATTCTTTTCCATTGATATCGATGATATAACACGCACGAACTATAACGTAAAAATTTTGGAAAAAATATTAACATTAAAATTTCTTATGTTTCGTAGAGTGTCACCTTTAAAGATACCCAGGGCAAGGTCACAAAGGCCGCGGAGAAAGCCCAGAAGAAAAAGTAACCATCAAGCTTCCTCGGAAGCTCGCAGTCCGCCGGCTGGTGCCCGACGAGTGTCTCCTCCGCGAGGAGGTCCTTGGATAGGATGCAGTGTGCCGCGGCTGCTCCATTCAACTCATACTCGACTAATAATAATAATACAAAAAATGAAAAGATGTTGTGCTTACCCCCGTTACATTATCCGGTAGTATTGAATCCGCGCATCTATCCGAATTTGCACATTCAGTTCACCCATGCCCCGCGCACACCCCACATATGCTAGGTGGATTCTTACGTTTTTACTTAATTCTTTACATTGACGAATATGTGTCCAATTACAGGTAAACAACCATTTAAAGATGATAAACGTATATAAAGTAAAAAAGAAAAAAAAAAAAAAAAAAAAAAGAAAACATAATACTCAGTTCCCTTGAACTCTGTGTAGTTAGGTTTTTCAATTAAATGTATCAACAACAACAACAACAACAACAACATTATTATATACTACCAACAGTTGACCACAGACGGGATGATGTCGTGTGATTATCACAGCTTATTGCGCGAAACGAAACACGAGGCAGCGGCCGGTCATGAGATCAGCAGAAATTCCGCTCTCGCACCACGACTCTTGTCCACGCTCTTTCTTCTCAGTTTTTACGAGGGAAACGCGAAAAGAACGCGTAAATTACGCGTATATGCATCCCATATATTGTACACACACACACACACATACGCGCGCCCGCGCGCGCATATACATATATACACTCTCGTGTACCTAACCAATCAGAAACCCGGCACAAAGAATCTGACGCGATTCAGAATTGGACACATGCAATTGGTTGCCCCCGCTGCTGCCTCGCATCCCCGACTTTTTAATCGATTTCTTTTCGAAGGATTCATTAAAGGCTGATTTGTTCCAAGACTTGGTTGCCTCGCTGCGAATAATTTTATTACTTGTATAAGAAATGTATTTATCTCTAGTTAGGGAACATTAGACTGTGCTCCCAATCCCTTTAGCGGTTCGAGGGAAACTCACTCCCGATCGAGGAGATCGGTTCGATCGATTTCGATTCCTTGGTCTCGAGAGCGAGTTTCCATTCCGAGTTGCCTGTGTTAATCTCGGTACCCCTAATAGACGCGTTCTACTATTGTTTTGACCCTTAGCCAGTATTATGTTGATGTAATAAAAAAAAAATTTTAATCGCATTGTTTCTTTATTTCCTCCAATTCCTGAAATCATCTTTTACACAAAGATCGATGTTATATCGCGTATTTCAATCTTAAATCGATAATTGCTTTATTGCTAAATGTTCCAATCGTGTCTCGTAATATTGAAATTTCTTATTTTCTACATTTTTCTAAGATAATAATAAGAAATGGAAAAAAAAAAAAAACATCACCTCTGATTTCTTTCTATATTCTTAGACAAGATCGGAACAATTAATAAATTCGATTCTTCACTTGTCCGAACAACGATAATAAATTCGTAAGATAAGAGGATAATTTACGACGGATAAAAGATAAAAGGGATATGGTAAATATAATTTATTCCGCATAAATTCTTCGTTAACGTTACAACTAGACGTAGTATGTATAAATATATATATATATTTAATGCAACGATCTTATAAGAATTTAGCGTAATGCAGGTCTTGATCAGTCTTTAATTGTCGAGGCCCGTTTTTCAGGACGCCGAACAAACTCGATCTTCTTTCGCGATCGCAACGTGACACAAAATTATCCGCGGAAAAGAAAAATCACTTTCTTCTTCCACGCACGTGGAACGATCACGTAAATGGAATTTGTGAAACTCAATAATATTGTAGGCACTTTTTGTCGGCTAGCTTCAAAAAACGGAATTTCGTCGGCCGATCGAACGATGTTGCGCACGATCCAGGCTTCCGACACTCGTGCGAAAATTTGATATTTTTTTTTTTTTTTTTTTTTTTTTTTTTACACGACAGATCCGGCAAATTGATTTGCATCGATGAAACTTTTGTCGTCCGATGTTAATCACGCCGGTCCACGAACTTGAGATTTTTTAATTCACCGCGCGATTCATATTTGCCCAGCCGAAAAATAAAGAGAAATAAAATAATAAAGCGAAGGAAAGGAAGAAACGGAGGAGAAGATAAAAGAAGATAGAACGAAACAGAGGTTGATGTTGAGGTGGTGAGAAAAGGAGGAGGAGAGGAGGAAAGAAAATGAGAGAGAGAGAGAGAGAGAGAGAAACGGGTTTCGATTGCGACGACATTCGACGAAAGAGGAGAAAAAAAACATACCGAAGCTAAAGCAACCCGGGGCTTCGATCAAGCCCTAATACTCTATCTCTACCAACGATACTTCTATATCGCACTTTCTCTCGATATCTCGTAAATGCTAAGACAACCCACAGCCTCGGTAAATATATATATATATACATATATATGTGTGTACGAAAGAAAGGAAAAATGATCCTCATCGATCTTCTTTTTTTTTTTCTTTTTTTTCTTTTTTTTCGTAAAACGGTAAACACGCTATACCAATGTTCCTCGGTTATTATTTAATAGCTAATAAAGAACCGGAAAGAAAAAGATGATAATCGGGATCACGATTGCGACGATCGTTTCCTCGTTTACGAAGTGTCGATCGAACGCAACAAACCTTGATACGAATCGTTCGACGATCCGATGATTATTATATCGATCAATTATTACCCGGAACAACGAATATAACGATAGATTTGCGCGTCGTCGCTCGTTCTCACCACCGAGATCGTTCCCTTCGAAAACGCGAATCTTGAACATGAGCGGCGTATGAGAGACGTAACCATCGGGTGCTGGCCATTGGTCTGGTTTATGTCTGTTGTTGGTGCGTGGGACTATGGTGATGCGACCACGCCGGCGGATTCGAATGGTTGAAATTGACCGATATCGTGACCGGATGAAGCACCGTGTCTGGACCGGTGTCCCATATGAAATTCAGATGAGGCCTTAACAGAGAGGCTTCGACGGTTAACGGGACGTAGTAAGATCCAGCGTCGTGCAGAGCAAAGATCGGCACACCGTGGGAGGAAGATGGCTTCTCTATGCTGGTGGTGGTAGGTGGCGGGCTAGATTTTATCCTCTCCGCGGAAAACCTTTGCTTGATAGAGCTCTTAAACTTGTAGTTGGAAGGTTTACAGGTGGTACTTGGTGGCGTACTGTGCGAATGCGTGCTGTGATTGCTATCGTCGCTCACGATCGCCGGTGGTGGGATTGCGATCGTTGGTCGCAAAGGGCGTTCCGGATCACCGAACGAACTCACGCCTGAACTCGAGCCGTGATCCGAGTGACCATTCGGCTGACATATCGTGGGAATGCTGGTATGAGGATAACCGCTACCATTCGCGACACCGTTCGTCGTGGGCATCTCGGGATGAGGAAACCCAAGCCTGTCACCTGCAATCGTCAATTACATGTAAATATCGCCAAATCTTTCTTTCTTTTTTTTTTTTTTTTTTTTTCGCCAAAAACTGCATCGATTTTTTAATGCTTCTTCTTTCAATAATTCCAACTCACTGGTGGCTAAGATTTTCTCGCAATGTTGTTGCAGATGATTGATCAGTTGAACGCACAAAGAATCCCTGGCGAAAAAACCCTCGACCTCGACGAGAAAATGCATGGTTTCGCTTAAACACTCTTGGAAACCTAGCCTGTAGTGTTCCGCCGCTGTAGAGGCGACAGTCGAATGAGAGACACTGTCCACGCTGTCCTCGGGATGCATCCCGTGTACCGACGTCACGGCAGGATGTTTCGATTCTGCAATTTTTTTATAAATTTTCATTAATATTTCCAATCCACTCCCTCCGCGTTATCTTACTTCGTATTTTCGATCGATACCTTGTCGAAGGCCTTGAAGATGCTTCATGTGTCGAATAGCCATTTCGATAATTTCCGTCTTCTCCACTCTTCCTCGACCCTTCTTCAAATATTCGGCCGGTATCAGTCTGCTCAAATCGGCCAAACAATTATTCATACGATCTCGTCTTCGTTTCTCGATGATCCTATGAGACATTGGATCTTGCTGTAACGAACGTAATAACAACACGTTAGAAATCTCAATCATTTTCGCGCGATAACGTGTTAATCGTGTTCTCAATAACGCGATAATATCGCATTGTTACAACGTATATCGATATAGTACGAAATAAATAATTAGAAAGTATCGCATCATTGATAATATTGTTGTCATTTATCGCAAACTTTCTAAATATTTGTTATTCCAAATTAACGATAAAATATTTTAACGTACACGTTGAAAGTTTTTAAATTTGCATTTGACAAGTGTTATTTTTTTTTTTTTTTTTTTGCTTATAATAAAAGACCTAAGAGAGACGTCGTCGTCACTTCGCGATCCCTTCGTGAAATCTTGGAATTTTCATTTATCACCTATCGTTGCTACGTTCATATCACAGTTCGATATCAATTTCAATCTCAATGAAAAATCTTTCTCAATTGAAAAAAGAGAAGCATCATCACCTCTTTGTTCAAACAACGTCTCTTCCTCAACGGCGATGATTGCGGTACCGCATCGACTTGACTGTTCGTAGGATAATATTGCATATTCAAAATGTTGTCCATGCTATGCGTCACCATCGTGTTCCAAAATGAAAAACGCGCGAAAGACGATACGTTGTACTCTTCTATACTTCCTCTTCCGAGTATCACGCTCTAACGACTTCTTCGAATTGTTCTTCGATATAAAAAGACCTCTTAGCAATTTAATTGGAAACAGTAGAGACTGTATCCTATATCCTATCCAAGAATATTTCTGTAAGTGGCACGTTCCTAAACGTTTCCTAGAAACGTGCCTCCTAGATATCGCCCCCTTTTTCGACCACGTCACTAACGTTCGAATCTTGACGCACGTTACCGCTTTACTACGTTATCCACTCGAAATAAAAGCGTTCGTCGATCTATATCGACGATTATACGATATATTCGCGCGAAGAAACAGCAGAGAATCGTTTATGCCGTTGCCGAAAATTTCCCAAAGTGGAAGGGATAATCGACGATCGATCGTACGAGACAATACGATTCGAACGATGCGACACGTTCATAACCCGGTATGCGTGCTGCGATATGGCACGACCACGACTGCGATGTACGGCCGACGACTCTTACGTTTCTTTAACGAGGAGAGAGATGTCGCTCGATGATGACGACGCGCTATCACGTGTCGTAAAAGAGACGTATAACGCCCAACACGTGAGGAAACACGTTTCATCGAGAAAACCTGGCCACCAATTCTCTTCCATACCATCTTTTTCTCCCTTCTTGTAAAACATTGGGATTGCGCACGTTTCGTACCATGTATTCCACGCGATATCAGCGCGAGAAAAAAATCACGTTCGAGGCACGAGGAGCATGCTTTTTTCTAGCCGTGGAGCACGCAGAATACTGCCTTGAACCAGATACTCGCACCAACCGCGACTAGTTACGCACGTGACGCCGATAGAATAAATTATTTTTCATTCGGTGCCACGCGAAATTGTAATCGTGGAGTATAGCCAAATATACTCACGCGATTGCGATCTTGTACTTCTTGTACCGAGTGTTCGCCCAGTTCTAACATCGTTCGATGATAAATTTTTCATTCGTTTTATTTTCATTTTATCGTCCAACATTGTCCCCATTGTCGATCCATTACAAAGTTTAAACAACAGCTTTTCGCGTGATGTAACTTCAACTTCTTTATATATTGAATGTTTCGAGATCGAATATGAAATCGTAATGCATTTTTTTTTATTATTGTAACTTTCATTATAAAAATATATATACATATAATACGTTCAAATATTAATTACGTTATTCTCCTTCCTTTCCCTTTCCCTTAATTATGAAAAATATTATTAGCGATATTATTAAAAAAAAAAAAAAAAAAAAAGAGAGAAAAATAAATAATACGATACGTTCTATGTTTTCGTAGAAAATAAATTGGATATCAGGAGAGATTGGTGCACGCAGCATTGTTCGACCTCGTAACGAACGACGTCGCGTCGTGTTGGCGGTAGCCTCGGTACAGCGAACCGTAATCGAGAATTGCTCGTTGACCCTCGACTTTGTAGTTTCTGCTCGCTGTCCACGACGACGAGACACGACGAGAACAGCGATCCGGGAAAGGAGCCGGATCGCGAAAAATCAGCGGGGAACCGCACTAACGGGGTCGAGTTATCGGCATTCCGGATACAACCGGACCAGGGAGAACTTTGCGGCTGACATCGAAGCCCGTGTTATGACCAAAGTTTATCGACAAACGCTTGACCTCACGCTATTTTTCAAACGATAACCGGGAATCACCGGATCTGCCAACTTCGTCGAGTGGTTAGTAACAACAAACAAAACCTATCGACATTTCTTTTGCGTTTGTTGTATAACGCGTGTTGCAAATTGTTCCTTCCCGATGCTGATCTTCATCTGCCGATCGACGATCACGAGCTTGAAAATTTGCATACCGAGCGAACAACCATGCGTTGATTCCCCCCTCCCCCCTCTCCCCCTCCCCCCTTGAATCGATAGCGACAATTTCTTTCGTAGCGACACTTTTTTCTCTACGCCGATCGCAAGCTTCCTCGAGATGATCGTTAGAAATTACGCCAATACGACACGAACGATCGTGTTTTTTTTTACGTTTCGATTACGTTTGTGTGATTACGATATAGAGAGAAAAAATCCATTTATCTGAAACTGAATAGAGGGATAAACGATTCGTACAGTTGGAATTTGCGATAGATATAGATTCTTTCGTTCTCTCGTTGTACAATAACAATTAACTTCGTTGCGGTAAATCGAATTTTTAAGAGCGAGAATAAATTGGAATAAAAAAAGAAGGAAGAAAATTTATTTCAAGAGCGAGAGTCACTCGACTCATCCGAGTAAACAGACAAAAAACAAGAACATACGTCGAGTCGTGGATCGTAAGATATTGCGAAACGTGTTTTTCACGTCGCTCCTACCTGGAAACTTCGTTTCCCACAAAAAGCTTACGGCATCACGTAAAAAAAAAAACATGAATTTCCTTGATAAGGAGAAACGAATGATATAAAATTCCGTGTCAAGATGATAAAATATCAAAGTAAAAATTTAAACAAAGATAAAAAAAAGAAAAAAACGTTTCTCACAGAAATTTTATTTATTTGCCGTTTTCGACGCTACGCAAGTATCCCTTTTCGCATAACTCGTCTAATTCTAGAATACCGCCTATCTAATATCTTACTAGTGGACGAACGATCACGTTGACTGCGAAAAGTGCATTTATGAGAACAAACATGTGACCGATGTTGATTACGAATAACGCCTTGTGTGAATGGACACGTGCTGTTTTTAGCAATCCTGACGCAATCGATCACGTATTATTTTTATCAAGGCGTAATGATGTTTCACGAAGAAAGGAAGAAAAGTAACGAAGAAGAAGAAGAAGAAGAAGAAGAAACGATAAGTTACGATATATCATCGTATTATTCAATTTAGAAATAAGATTTTTCGAATCATGATGTCACGATTGTCCTTTGTATATTCAATTTAAACGTTAAAAAGGAATACATTTTTTTTGTTTTAAAAAAAGAATTACGATTTCAGAATTAGGAAAGAAAGAACACGTTAGCGTTTGTATAAAAGTCGAAACTAATTATTTTCCAGAATCGAATCAGCATCGTACCGGTCCATAATACGATTAACCTCCGATCGGTTATCGAGAAAGCTCTGTTATCGACTTTGTTAATGGCACCGCGCGAAGTCCAAAACGATATTCCATAACGACGCACTTGTATCTCATTCGCTCGTATAATAATCGTTACGTTTACTTCGAGTCCTCGTGACGCTCCAATGAAACACGTGACAAGAGAATACGAATTCCTCCTTTTGTATCTCGATAAGGAATAGCAAAGGGAGGGAGGCACTGGAGACAAAAATACGAAGCGAAGTTCCGTAACGTGATCAGCGATGTAACGTCGTGGTTACGCGTTTCAAACACTATATGTATGTATATATATATATATATATATATAAAACAACGATTATTAAAATAAACAACTGATATCCATGAATGAATCGTTAGCGTGTATTTCTACGTATGTATTTGTGTATACGATCGAAATGACGAAAATGTGATTATTTATTCGACGATTAAACAAAACGAATAAGATAGAATATAAAAGTAATCTTTCATAAAGTAATAATTTTTTTAACGTTTATGACTTATTATTATGCTAAAAGCGATAATAAACACGGAAAAAAATTACTTATGTTTATAATTTTACTTTCATCGTTTCTCTTTCGAATAATACATATGGATAAATTTAAAATAATAAGAAATGCAACTAGTCGATGACTAGATGGTATCACGTGCCGAACAAATCAATGAACATGCAACGTACAACACGTGCTAATGACGAATCGAGAGAAGAGATAATACGTATTATCTTTCCATATTAATAAATTAAATCGTACAAAGATTTTATTTATTCCATTCAACTTCAAAAGGAAATTCGTTTGTAATTTAATAATTTATAATTCTGATTTCACGATTCTTTCTCAATTCAGTTGACTATTTTTAAAGCACTAACTATGAAATTACGCGATACGTAAGGTTATTTTGCGGTGATCTCGCTTATAGTCGAATGTAACTCGGCCTCCAACTATTATATATAGATACATACATATGTATATGTATCTCCCCATGTAACGAGCGTCGTACGACACTGTACGATCGTTTTATTCAATCGTGCTATTTTATCTTTAGAAATAAGTTATCGCTCGACGTTAGAAATTTAACATAACTCGAGCAAACGATTCGAAGGTGAATTTAAAAGTTTTTTAGATCAAACGCGTCGATGTGATCAAATTCGCTTAATTCATAATCTCTCCTTGATCAAACATGAAGCAGAAGGAAAGGATATTTCAAACTTGAGAAGAGCAGCGAAACTAGAATACATGGATGATTTTTTTATCGCGATATATACGAGCATTGTACATTATTGGCATTATTTCTGTGTCACGATTATAACTTGGACACGGCGAGGGAGGTCGGTGCTCTTAGTCGGAACAGGGATAACTTGGTGTACGTTCGTTTCTATGCCATTGCAATTATTATTTGGGTCATCGATAATCATCGTTTCATAAGCGTTTTTTCTCGTGCGTCTAACACAACCATTTTTCACCCATCTTATTTTACGAACAATCATTTCTTGGATAATTGGACGTATCGAAATACGAAATACCGATATATCGAAATACGATCGAAAAACGAATATAACTTCGTGGCGTACTTCGTATACCACTACAAGGTTGATTTCCTTTGAATCATAACGAATCAAACGACACGTGTATGTATTTACTCCGTGGAATTTCGAAAGCTACGAACGGCGCGTGACTCGAATTATTTCGGCTATCGCGTGTAAATCGCGAACGACAAAACGGAAAAATTACTGAGAAGAAGAAATTGAAAGAACGTTCCACGTTCCTTCCTGGAAAACGGAGTAGGAGAAAAAAATGTAGCTATCGAACGATACATTAACTATAATAGTATATCGATTAAATCACGATTAATTCTTGATTACCCCTTTCTAATTTTATAAATTATTATACTTACGATTATTGTAAGTTAAATACGCTGAAAATAAACATGTTCGTTACGTATTTAAGTAGATGTCGAATCTACTTAATCGACACGTAAATCTACTCATAAGAAACGTGAGTAATAAAAAGAAATAAAAAAAAAAAAAATAATCTTGAGTTGACATTGCACAGGTTTTAAATTAGACTGGAACAGCTTTATCTTTCATGAAGCGTCTCAGGTTACACGTTTTAGTCTTCGAACGTGTAAATTATTAACAGCTAATCGATTTTACGAGGTTTAGAAAGCTTTAAAAGCCGCGTTCCCAATGCGTCGGCAAAACTGTGCCAAAAATCGCGTCCTCATACTTTTCAAACAATTCCGTTTTCAATCGTTCATCACCATCGATCAATGACGAGAGCTTTTAAGAGACGAAAAGAAAAAAAGAAAAAGAAAAAAAAAATGAAAATTAAGATACCGAGCAAATATTTTAATGCACGAAAAAATATTGGTACTCCAGACGGCATAAAAACTCAAAGTAAACTTCAGATTCTTTCCGTTATAGAAAAAAGAAAATACTTATGCGAAAAAACATACATCGATGGAAAGAAGAAGAAAAAAAAAAAAAAAAAAATATTCGTGGTAAACATTTAATATGCAAAATAGTATGCAAACCGTTTGAGATATATATATATATTTCTGTTACAAAAAGAGAACAAAATTGAAGCATGTTGCGTGCACGATACGAGTTTAGAGATCGTTATTGGCCTGTAGTAACATCCGATGACGTAGAAGCTGTATCGAGACCCTGACTCATTGCCGGAGCCATGACCGAGAATTCAGTCAGGTATTTCCCCGCATGAATCGTTGGGATGGTGTGAAAATCACGTTCGTGCACATCCGTGACACGTCGTGCGTAGGAGAATAAGGAGCGAAGAAAATCGCGCGTGAACGAAATTTCGTGGAAATATTCTCGACGTATTCGAGTTTCGCTCGATCACTATATCACTATATAGCTTACATACATTCCTGATTTCTTGAATTCAGTCGTACGTATTAGATAATGTGATAATTGCAACGAGAGATAAGATAATTTCAAATTCGCGAGCAATAATCGATCGACGAAAAAACAAGGAACCGAGAGAGAGAGAGAGAGAGAGAGAGACTTTTTAATTTTTATTTAATAATTTTTTCCAATTTTCAATTCCATTCCGTAATTGTTGTTATTTAACAATATTTAAAAATCTACTACTAGATAAAGAAAACTATTATGGAAAATTACAATTCTCGATAAAAAAAAAAAAAAAAGAACATGGAAAAATAACTTATCCATTAGTACCTTATCTTTCGTATCATACTCGAATATCTTGCGTTTGGTAAATATGTCCATGGCTTCGAAAATGTGTAATAAACGCAATTAGCAATAAATAACAAATCAATGGTTATTTGACTCGTATTTAATAATTTGGATGGATGGTTGAAAAATAAAAATCGTATATATACGAATTTTCGAATAAAAATATCTACGTATCTTTATATCCGTAATAATCACCATGTTTTTTATTACAATCTCGATTAATCGAGATGTTAATCAATTCGATCGGAATAAAAAAAACACATGATATAAATGATAATATTCCGAGGAATTCGTAAAGGAAAAATATCGAATATTCTTGCACTTAACGATAAGAACGATAAGTTTTAAGTTTTGGATAATCTTGTCGAAGTCGTATTTGCGTTACCATTTTTTTTTTTTTTTTTCTTTCTTTAATTCTTACTATTAGAAGATATTTAAAAAGAAAAAAATGTTGCGCATATTTTTACGTTTTTAGATTCTCTAATTTTAGAAAATATTTCCATATGATAATAACGAATATAACGAATATAAAATAAAAATAGCAAGATAAAAAAATCAAAATTACCATAACACTCGATATTCGAGCTCGAATCTTGCAAATTACAAATATATACCATACTTTATAAAGCTCAAACACGTTCTTACAAATTATTTAACGGATTCGATTCGAGACTCGGAAAAAATATACACTTGAATTTATATTCTTTACGAATCGTGTTCCTTTTTTTTTTTTTTTTTCCCCTCCAAGTTGATCAATGTATTTCAATCGAGCCAATCATTCGAACGAATCGTCCGATTTCGAGCATTCTACTTTCGTTCCACAATTTTTCCTTTAATCCGACGATATCCGGACAACGCTCGTTTTATATGTATACATCTCGTGGCGGGACTGGTAAAGGCAATAAGAGAGAAGATAGGTTTTCGCGAAAAACGAGAAGGATTTCGCAGGTGTCGATCGATGCGAGTTTCAACGATCAATTGGCGAGAAATTGATCGAGATTACGTAATCAGAGACCGAAAAGGAAATTGGTTGCGTAATATGCGAAGATAAAGAGTCGGAGATTTTTAGCCGAGATTCGGCGCGACAACCCGAATTGGCAATCGCGACGATTCTGCGTCGATCCGTAGAATCGAGTCAAAGATAGGAAAGAGATGTTGCTCGTGCACGGACGCGAAATAAATTATTTTTAAGTTCTCTCCGCTAAAATAAGCGCGAGCTTACGCTTATCGTTAATCGCGTATCGTATTCACGCGTTCGATTTCGAGGGAAATTTAATTGGGATCGAAGCGCGATCGAAGCTAGTTGAAGCGGTAAACGGTTCGCCTCGAACAGAATTGGATGGACGGGGCGAGAAATTGGAAAGTTATCGCGCGTGAAAATCAAAGGGGTCACCGAATCCTTCCGCCGCTCTTGAAATTCTAATATAACCGACGACGCATTAACATAAAACGGGCGTACCGATGAAAGCGGCCCACTTGAAATTCCCAACTTTTCAGAATCGATTGGTCGAAGCGCGCGTGAAAACCGAAAGCGGACGTTTCTCCCCCTCCCCCGATGAATCGGTAAACTGCGGCCGTTCATTTGCAAGCGATCCGAATCCGCGCGATCCGTGGTCGAGTTCGAGTTGACGCGATCGCGAGAAGATGCCTCGTCTCGAACGATCTCGAAAAAAGAAAAAAAAAATTGCGAAATCGTGGAAAAGAGAAATTTATTCCCCTCCGATTTTGAAGATAGATACATTCTACGAACAGCGGTTTATATAAATATATAAATATAAATCTTTCGCGTTTTGCCGAGATAGATATTATCCGTCCATTTTTTTCTCGTTTTCTCTCACTCTACTTTCTCCGACAAGAAGAGAATTGAAATTATTCGGACGGAATCGCGGATCATTGTCGTCGTTACGGACAAATTCGATAAAAATAGACGAGGTCTCGATTATTGCTGCTACGCTTGGCTAATCGTAGTGATCGATAATTCGGTAATCGCGTCGTTTCCAACATTTTCAACGGATCGTTATTCCCGCATATCCGATCGAATCATCGTGGATTTACGTAAAAAACGATACGATCGAGAAAGAGAGAGAGAGAGGAGAGACGGCGCGTTCCTTCGAACGTAGACGTCTCTTCTTTTTCCTTCCACCGCGTTACGAGTAGGAAAAATAACTTTCCTTTTCCATATCGTTCTACAATATGGATCTTGGATCTCCGTTACCTTTCCACCAAATCCTGGCGCGCGAGTTCGATAAGCGGTACGCGCGACAAGGATGGAAAACGGTGAGTTTCTCTCGGAACACGTGAATCCGAGCGGCTCGTGCGTGGTTGGAAGGACGCATCCGACGCGACGCAGGCAAAAGCAATTGTGCAACCCGGCTCGAATGATCTGGCCGTCTCGACGCGACTAATAACCGCGCCACGTCCTACTAATAATCGGAGGGCAGCCATCGCCAAAAGCGGCGTTCAGACACCGCGTTCGAACGTGTGCGCGTTGCACGTGATCCGATGCAATTACGCTACAACGCGTATACGCGCGGATCGTTTCACCACCGTGTCGCGTGTTCGTCGCGTGTAAATATTAATTCGGAACGATCTCTCCCTCCCGCCTTGCTTTTGTCCGCCCATTTTCTCCATCCGCGTATACACGCCTTTCCACTTTCCCTCCCCGCACGTCCATTCCATTCTTTCGCGCCTCGATATAAAATCCGGAATGCAACGTCTATTTAAACAAAAGTCGAAAGAAAAAAAAAAAATTGCAGCCAAGGAACGGAGGCATCCCGGACGGAAAAGAGAGAGAGAGAGAGAGAGACGAGCTATAAATACCGATGTTAAACGAGAACGGATCGAGGCCTGTCGTCGTGTCGCGAGTCGTTTTCAAACTTCGCTACACGAGCCGCGCGAAATATATATATATGCGTGTACGACGACGACATGCTTTTCTTAGAAGCGCAGGGATCGTTAGGAACGTCGAGCGGGGAATAAAATTGCCAACTCTCCGTGCAAAGAACGCGGATCGTCCAACGTTTCGTCGAATCGAAATTTTTACGTATCGATTATTTATTAATGGAAATTGGCGTGTCGAGAAGAAACGGCCGCAACCACTCGTATAAATTGGAACCATATGTTGACCATATGTCAGCGATCCGAATAATTCGTCAACCACTTTTAACAGGTGCATTCCTCGAGGTAACCGTCCCCACGGATTCTTCCTTCGTTCGAACGGATTCGACAGGGAAGAAATTTCGCGTTCGATTTATCTAAGACTCGTTTCTATAAGACCCGAATCGATATCGAATCCAATTTCGCCTCGTGTCGCAATCCTCGTTTTCGAGAAACGTGATTGTCATCGAACCAACGTTGCATCATCGAGTCGAGTCGATTCGATTCGACCACGCGGAAAACCTTTCTCCGCGCCGTTGCCCTAAATACCGATATCCTCGAATTTTACTCGCCTCTTTCTCGTCACAACACCTCTCGCCGTATCATCCCCTCGTCTTCCATTTGCCTGGGTGGAGATTCGAAATTTAATTCGTATCGATAATCCTTGCGAAAACTTACCCTGGAAACTTTCTTCTTCGTATAAACCTCGTCGTCCTCCGAGGCCGTAGCAAAGTTCAAGTTCCCCTCGCAATATCCACCGCCTATTCCCATCCTGTATATCTCGTCTTTGCAAGATCTCGCGTCCAAACTGAAAACAGACAAAAGTATCCGCTTATACCGACTGCTCAATTTCTCGACGCGTTACTCCGTTACAATACGATCGAAACGACCGTTTCAAAATTCCTGATCCTGATTTGAATCTCGTCCACGGTCGCGTCGGTGACGTGAATTCTTGTCAAGTTAAGCGCGTGTACACAGTTCGGTTCAACAAGGATCCGTAGAAAATAGCCGTGGAAAAACCGTTGAGCATAAATAGAAGGAAGAACGATCGTGTCGATCGATCGCGCGATCAGACGTTCTCGAGACGGGAAAACGATCGTCGCCTCTACCTCTACGCGCTTTACGTAACGTTTTCGAGCGAACGTTTCGACGTCAATAACCCGACGCGTCCTCTGCTCCGTTATAGATTTTCCGCCGTAAATAGAGTGGACGGAAAAGGCAGCGCATTATTGATAACATTGCCACGGCAATGTCGTAAAACTTGCAGGTTTCTTCCGTTTAACCCTGCTCCTGCTTTTCCCACGAATACGAATCGAGTAGAACGGATCAAACATGTCCATCGATCTCCACTTTTCGTCGATCGATCCATTCACTTTGCTTGCGACGAAAAATTCGCGTCGACTCCGGATTATTTACCACGATTTTTTTTCTTTTAAACGGAGAAACGATCCGATTCCGCCTTGGACAAACAACTACCACTACTTTCGAACGTATCGTACCAAACCTATCTGTCGCGACCAGTTAATTACTATGCGCGCATAATTAAATCTATAAGTCGCGAATAAACTCGATGCGTTCTAACTGAAGAAATACCTCGTTATATATAAATACGTAAGAAATATCGTTACCAACTAATCGTGCGCAACCGTGTCGTATTAAGAATCGTGCGATTTTTATCCTTCTTGCGAGCATGAATTTCTAAGAACGTTTATCTCTGCTCTAAAGTAAAAATTGAAAATGAGATAAAAGTTTATTTGCATCGTGAAGTAAATAAGTTATTTGGTTAGTAAGTGATTCGTTGGATCCAAGGCAAAATCAATTTTCATCTTTATTCTACGTTTTTTCAACGTTTCTGTGATATAAACTCCTTATTAAATTTAATTCGTCGTTATATTTTCAATCGTTCTCGAGAAAGATGAAAACGAATCCGGTAATTAATAATTCTGATGTTGCTGATGACACGCAATTTATTTGAAATCTTTGTACAAAGTACATTGAACACGATGCGCGTTTCAGACAAAGACTAGTGTCATCCTTGTTCCAACGTTGCACATAAAATTTTCTCGATGCGACACGTGCTGCATTTTTCTCGGCTTACAGCTTAAACATTGTGTGTCGAACGTGTGTGGAACAGGTAAGATTCAAGGAAAAAGGAGAGAGAGAGAGAGAGAGAGAGAAAAAAATATCCGCACTTATTCCTTCTTTTCTACGTGTTTCGATGTAAAAAATTTCACATCGAAGCAGGATTCTACACTCTAATAACTTCGATTACGTTATTATTTGTATAATCATGTAACGAAAATTTTAAAATTGAAAATTCTATCGTACATTCGAAAAAAAAGTATTAAACATTGAAAACATCGAGTTGATGGCGTGTGTTGATTGATTAATAATTTACCGATTATAATTCACCGTAATTTATAATCAACGATTTGGAAATATTTGCATTATAAATTTTTCTCAAGCAAATACTTATGAACGTTTTCAAAAATTATTAATTAAATTTTTCGCTGCGTTTCCTCTTCCAGTCCTATAAAACACGATAAATTATGAACGAAACATATTTGGTCGATAAGTTAGATATTGAAAATTTTTTTAGATCAACGCCATCTCGCGTTTGGATCACCGAAGCTCCGACTCGTTATTAGCATAGCAGAATAGGCAAGGAGGTATGCGGAGTCGTAGACGAGGAAAGCACTATTGCGCGAGAAAGATAGAGAGCATCTCCCACCATCACGGGAACGATACATGGAAAATTCATTAATTACTCGTTTTCTACGCAAAATTCCGGCACTTTTAGGCTCGCATCTTAAAGCTAGAACTTCAGGCAACTTTCCTATATAAATTTTAATGCAAAATTCCTTGCCATTAATTAATTATTAACGATTAATAACGATTAACGCGTCATACGCTCTAATACATCGAAGACGCCATATTGAAAATTCATTAATTACGCGTTTTCTACGCAAAATTTCGACACTTTTAAGATCGCATCTTAAAGCCAGAACATTACACGAGTTTCTCGTATCAATTTTAATGTAAAATTCTTTGCCATTAATTAATTATTAACGATGAATAACGAATAACGCGTCGATATGTTATAACGATATATTATTACATGATGCATTAATCGTTAATAATTAATTAACGACAAAGAATTTTACATTAAAATTGATACGAGAAATTTGTTTGAAGTTCTAGCTTCAAGATGCGATCTTAAAAATATAGAAATTTTGCGTAGAAAGCGCGTAATTAATGAATTTTCAATATGGCGTCTTCGATGTATTAGAACGTATGACGCGTTAATCGTTATTAATCGTTAATAATTAATTAATGGCAAGGAATTTTGCATTAAAATTTATATAGGAAAGTTGCTTCAAGTTCTAGCTTTAAGATGCGAGCTTAAAAGTGCCGAAATTTTGCGTAGAAAGCGCGTAATTAATGAATTTTCAATATGGCGTCTTCGATCTATTAGAACGTATGACGCGTTAATCGTTATTAATCGTTAATAATTAATTAATGGCAAGGAATTTTGCATTAAAATTTATATAGGAAAGTTGCTTCAAGTTCTAGCTTTAAGGTGCGAGCTTAAAAGTGCCGAAATTTTGCGTAGAAAACGAGTAATTAATGAATTTTCCATGTATCGTCCTTTTGATAGTGGGAGATCCTCTCTATCTTTCTCGCACAATAGTGCTTTCCTTGTCTATGACGTCACAGGGATTCGAATACCTCCTTGCATATTCTGCTATGCCAATAACGAGTCGGAGCTTCGGTGATCCAAACGCGAGATGGCGTTGATTCCAGAAATTTTTTCAACTTTCTACTACAACTTATATATTCCGTTAAAAATTGTTCAAACAAAAGGACACATTGCATATATTGATTCGAATTTTAATTAAAATTATTTAAATATAAATAATATAAAGAGGAGAAATATTTTTGGAGAAATAAACGAAAAGAGAGAATATACGAAAGTAATATGTAAGTAAATATGTAGTTTATTTTTCTGATTAGGTTATGAACTTTCGATTAATAATAAATCTCACAATTTTACAGTAATTATTCATTTATTGTTGAGAATTAATGCAATGAAGTGATACAATACATATATGTATATATATATATATATCATATTAAATTATTAAAATCATAAACTAAACATAATTAAGTAATCATTGGAAAAAATTATTCTGGTTCCTGAATCTTTTCAATGCAATTTCAATATGAATGAATGACTGAATCGAAATCGGATAACAATTCGTTAACAAATCGTTAAATTAATTTATATAAAAATATAAAGATTATAATGATAATTATAATAGAAAATGAATTTATTTGAAAAAGTAATCGGGAATAACAGTCGGACAAAAATAAGCATTTGTGTGTGTATTACTTGCTATAACGTGACAATTTACGAAAGAAGGACAGAAATAGATTAAAAATTAAGAAATCAGCACAATCTCCACGTCATAGATGAAACTATGAATAAATCAGTGTAACATAAGGTCAATCGAAAAAATGTTCTAGATTCTACATTTCAAATAATTCTTAGTATGATAAAATAATATATATACATTAATATATACATATTTATAACACTTTTTTAGGAGTTAAGGAACGAAAGAAAAAAATGAAAATGGCAAAAAAGTTGAATTTCATTTTAGGATCACAACAAATTGTAATATAATAATTCTGTTTCAAGAAAATATAATCCGAGAAAATGTGGCACGTGAAATTATTTTGATATTTCTAAGAACAAAAATTTTATATCAAATTTTACATACATACTTCCATGTAGAATATTTGTCGTTTGTATATTTATCTCTTACAATTTCTATTTTTTGTTTAATATTTTTTAATAATTTTAAATTTTACAGGTATCAAAATCAAGCAAGATATTTTAGTATAAAGTTCGAGTATAAAGTTCATCCTGTAATTAAAAGTATTGAAAGTATTGAAAGAAATATTGTACAGAAAATATATTTTTAACCAGTGTACACGGATGTTACAAGAACATAGATTTTTAATTTTAACATCTTAACACCATTTACTTTTAAAACCAATCTGAAAATCTTTGATAAAATAATCGGAAAATTATATATAAAATTTACATAATTTGGATCATTAAAGTTAAAATTTAAAGATTTACTTTAAATTAGTTTTAAATTGAAAATACAATACAGTCAACTTACTACTTACAATTAACATATGTAATGTGTAATTAATCATTTATCTTACTATAAATATCTTTCCTTAATTAGACTGTAACAAACATGCTCCGAGCAAAGTACTTTTTATGTTCATCAATAATCGTGACAGTGTTCCAAAACAACGTAACTGAAAATAGCAAGAGGCTATTCGGTTCATTGGATCAAAGTGTGGTACGAAATTATCGTACTAATTTCATTCCATCTAATCAACATTATAATTTGGTCGTAAGTTTTATTTTTATTTAAAGAAATATTCCTTCATATTCCAATTTCAATACAATCTCGAAATTTCAATAATTATGCAATCACAGGAATAGTAATGATGCGCGCTTTAAATCTAAATTGAAAATTGGGATAAAATTCAAAAAAATTTTAATCTCACAGTTCGTAAATTTGTCTCGTTGAATAATTTTTTACACATTTTTAAAATCGATCGTTTCGTACGCGATAATTCAATAATATTACGCTTTCCTTGTGGGAAAGGAAAAAGAGTTACGTTCTCTGTTATAAAAGATATTACCCAGAGCGAAACCATCGTTTACCTAATTGTAAACGGAAACACATTTCTCCCGGTCATATAAATGCACTTGTTGTGCAAAAGCCTTATTTATAGCATTATTCCGACTACGAGACATAATTCGATTTCGCATTATATAATTACATCTCGGAATTACGCAAATCGATCGCATCGCGGTCGTATATGTCATTCCTCTGCCGTTTTCCGGAATTACACGGAGTAAAAAGTAACACAAACGACATGCATTGGCCATCAACATCGTTGTATCGTATACGCAATTACGGCATATGGAATTGCATAATCGCCGCTAATGATAAATTCCATTTATACGAAGGATGAGAGTCGACAATAATGAAGAAATAACTAGTACGCGATACTAACTGCATCGCACTTTATTTTTCTATCTCTAAGTTTAACGATTCGTTTACGAGATGCTTGTCGTTTTTGACACCACGATTCTTATATTTATTCTAAGATAATATGCAAATTAATGATTTTTTTCACACGTAAATAAAACGGATAAATTGGACACGATGTGTATGTGTATGTACACGAAGGAAAAAAAAGTTCCTTGTCAATATTTGCAATAACTGCACATAACGTGTTAAAGTATATAGTTATCGTACATTTAGCATGCGAATATAAATAACAGTGCGCATATACATATATGTAAATATAACGCATGTGAAACAATCGCGCGACAAAATTATCGGATAACAAAGAATGCTCAAACTTCGATGAATAATAAACGATGATATTTTATTTTCCACATTTTGTTACACTTTTTTTATATATTATAACAAAAATGTCAAAGATAATTGTCATTTTATTTTCTTCTTATTTCTTGATATTCGAAAATTCTTTGTTTAATCAAATTTGTTTTCCACATCTATCTCAAATTTGATGAGTCGTTTATAGAAACGAATACGTTGAAGTACACTTATATAAGAATACGTATTTAAATCCCATTGTATTAGACACGAAGCGATATTCGCGTTAAGAAAATTTCACGGTTAATCACGTCACAAGTAATTTCTCTAACGAAAGGAACATCATTGTCGAGTGATTATCATACGACCACGTATCGTTATCGATGTAATATCCAGCAACGCTTTATCCGTTAATGATATTACTTCGCTTTGACATTTCCCGTCAATTTATGAACTATTTACGCGATGTCCCGTACCGAAATGTGACGACAATGATACTGATATAACACGATAGAAAATTTTAACCACCTCGATCGCAGCGCAATATCGAAAACTTGGATTATCGTCTAATACGTGAACGATGAAAGTGTTTTTAGAACTCGCTAAAACTTATGCAATATATATATATATATTATATAATTTAAAAAATCTTATATCTAATCAACGTTATCGGTTAATACGATTTTCGTATTATAAATATAATAGAAAGTGGAAAAAAAATTTCTAGAATTTATTCATAATATTTCGAAGAAAAAATAATTGCGTAAAGCGATCAATTTTGATTTTGCGTCAAAGTATATTAACAATTTTTCGTTTCAAGATTGAAAAAATCTATGTATTTGATGGGATTTGAAAAAAAAAAAAAAGAAAATTAGCGAAAATATTATTTTTCATTCCTCTTAAATAAACTCGAATTCCCTTATGGAGATGTATAACATTGATTGATAACGATAACGACGAGTGATGTTAAAATAAAAATTTGTACAAGTTGAATTATGCATATCATAATTACGACGATGAATAACACTTTTTTGCAGTTCGATAACATTATGTATTTTTTATCCAAAAAATCAATGACAACGTCCTTGGCTTAATCGACAAGCGAGTGGTTCATAATATGTTATACGGTGTTTTTCTCCACACTCTTTACCGTAAATGATGTAACACGCAAGTAAATTATCTGAAACAATTTTCTGCATCGTTTCTTGCACGAGCATAATCACGTTGAACGTGTTATAAGCGAGAACCTCGTGTACCTGCACGTGGTTGACATTTTCCGGCATGTGACTCGATTTCCCTCCTTCTTCTTTATTTCATGCACCGCTTGCACATCGTGTAACGGCGGTGCACACCTGTGTAACTATATCTACGAGCAAGCATCTTCTCGTCACCTGTACTTATACTACTTGTAAATAAACGATAACGTGGTCGCGTAACGATGCGTCATTGACGTCCAATTCACTTCCAAATCGAAAGTTTGGAATTTTATTTTTAAACTTTCCAACTTTTCTTTCCAAATGGAAACTTTGTTCTTTTTCTTTTTTATTTCAAAATTTTTTCATAAAATTTTATTCCAAATTACAACAAAATCGGATATTTTACAAAAAAAAAAAAAAAAAAAAAAATAATTGACTCGTAAAATAGCAATTTCGAAGATTTTTGAATTTCGAAATTATAATACGGTCGATATTAATATCGAAAAATGAATCGATGAAACTGAAAAATATCTTGAATATTCTTCGCAATTCTAAATAAAAAATCGTGAATCAGAAAAGCATAATTAGTAATATTAAATTTTTTGCACCTTGGACGATAATATTTTGAAATTGACTCGGTGCCAAAGTCGAAAATAATTTTGAATTAACATGGAAATTAATAGAAAAAAAATTAAAACAGTTACGATGAAAAAATTAATTGCAATTTTTAGAAAAAATTTACGTATAAAACGAAGAATTTTTATATCATAAATTAACCTAATTTATTAATCCGTCGCATTTTCATACTCGTGCTCGCTTCAAATTACCACAGTTCACGTGTCGCCAAGTAACGTTACGCAACGATTATTTTATATCAAAACTGATGATAACTGCAAAATGCTCCGTGAATTCCACTATCTGAACTTGATTCGCCGCTACGAGACACGTGCGACCAGATATTTATCCTTTTTTTCCATCCAATGAATTATGCCGGCATTCATCTTGCGCGCGCAATAGCACGGGATGCACGAAGCTGTGATTTCGTAAGCCGAGATTTACGAGTTACTCTCCATTAATAGCGGCTACAATTATACGGATCCGCCCATTGGAACAAGAATATCCGCGAACTACGCTCGACAAACCGAATCGTACTTGTCACGTAATGCGTTTCACATACACACACCAAGTAATTTTGATTGTCCTACTCTGACTGTACTCTCGGTAACCGGCCGATTAACAAAGGAAAAGGAAGTCCAAAAATGGAGGTCGAATAAGATGGAATCCTCGCGTACGATGAACGGTACGCTTCCTTGTTTGTCTTGAGAAAATGGAGCGGAGCGGTTGAAGTAAGCGGTCTCTACGTATAAGTGGACCTTGATGGATACAAGAACGTTGTAAGAACTTCGGCAGTGAGCGTGTTCCGTGTTTGGATAATGTCGTCCAAATCAAAATCGATCGAAACGTTAAAAAAAAAAAAAAAAAAAAAAGAGGATACGGGAGCGATATTTATTTCGAAAATTATTTCATCAAAATAATTAAAAATAAACATTCGTTATTTATTAAACGCGAGTCCAATTTTTCCATTCCATTTTCGTTTCGATTCGCGTGCTCGTAATGTAAAAAGATTTCGATCTTCGATGGCTGGACAAATCGAAATTACAACGCACGATCGTAATTACAACAAAGAGGATTTTAATTAGTACGAAATCCGGGTCACAAAACATCCGACAACAATTTAAATACTCGTAGTTCACAACGTCCTTCGTCGACCTTACTACCCACCACTTTAGTTGGCTCTGCCCGTACGTGCTGTCACTTTCACATATGGTTGCACCCACACTATTGGCTGCCTCGTGTTCACGTGCGTCACCTATCCAGTCAGGGGACGACCTGTTTTCTCTCTTTATATGCCGACGATTCTTCGCGTTCCTGACCATTTTATAAATGTGTCGAATTATTCATCTTCCGATGTCGCGCGATGGAAATTTTAAGAGAATGATCTCGATTCATCTTCCACAAAGAAAATAAACGACACGTTTACAAATAGCGACATCGAGTGTATAAATGTTTCTCTCCACTCTCCAACATTTCGAATTACAAAATACTCGTTACTAGTGCAAATAAATTCGTAAATTTGGCAATGGTTAAATAAATAGTTACCTTACGTTTTCCAACAAATTGTGTACGACGTGAATCGTAAACAAAGAAAACGATGAATAGCAGTATTATCTTTTTGTCCGTGTCTCCGCGAACCAAATGAATTCATACTTGTCATCGTGTTAACTACATTGTTTCAAGATTAATAATCCATTATCTCGAATTATCTTTTCAATTCAACGACAGAATAAAATCCATTTTAAACGTTATAACCGCGTTATAAGTTACAGCTGAATTTCTAAAATCAAATAGAATTCTTTCAAATAAGATCATTTTTATTTCTATCATTTTTCTCGCGCAACATTTTGTTATAATAATAATAATTAGAAATAAAATTTGAGATAAAGAAAATAAAAAAGAATATGGTTTAAATATAATTTTGGATCAAACTCAGAAAATTTGTCATATCTTTTATTAATTTTAATATTAAACGCATTCCGAATCTATATAATTAACGTTTAAAATTTTAAAAATCAAACGATTTATCAACAACAAGGATGACTAATTTAGCTCGTATTTTACTTTTTTCGAAATGATCGAAAGTAATTCAGAGTTATTCAACATCTTTCCACGATCTCTCTGTTAAAACACGGTCATCAACGACATTCACTTTCGCATTATATCATATCGTGTATCGACTCACGTGCGTAAAGTAGGTACGTAATGCGTTCGTAACCACACACAAACTTGTGGTATTTTTATCGGGCGATCGACACCACGGTAATTATTTCTTTAAGCAGTTTATCATTCTTGTTAGCGAGTTTTACACATACGTAAATAGCAAAGCAATCCCACGATAAATCTGGAACGAATCGGTTGAGATTTTAAATTTGCAAACATGGTATAGTGTCGTGAAGTGGAAAAATAGATAGACGCGTGATAATACTTGAAACAAGTAAGTTCGTTAAAGAAATTGTAAAAATTTCCAGTTTTTGAACGTGCAATTCCTTTTAAAACGATATTCGCACAACGATTTCGTGAATTTACGTCAAACTACTTTCGTCTCGATTTATCAACGATGATTATCCTCTCGCTTTTTCGTGCAATTCTTCAGTTCCATGATACGTGATTATTTCATCGCGTTAAATGTACATTACAACTAAATGATAATTGTTCGAATTATTAAACGTTCTCGACAAAATGCGAGATTAAAAAAAAGAAAAAAATCACGATCAACGGTAAACCTAGTTTTCAGCGAATGAATCACTCGGCCGTTCAGTTCACGCATTAACCATGTACAAAAATCTCATATAAATCGAATGGGTAGATAAATATTTTATACAAGTTGAATGATTTTGAGGAAAAAAAATAAAATTTCGACGTGATTAATTTTTTCCTAGGTATACGTGTGAAAATATTAGCTTTTCCAAAAGAGCAGAGAATTATTTTTGAACGTTAAATTTAGAGAGAGAAATTTAAATTGAGAGAAAGAGAGAGAGAGAGAGAGAAATGATCACGCAATGATTACACATGATATATACGTAGAAAAATAATAAATTGTCATCATTCTTGAATCTCGGTTCAAAATTCATTTCAAACTATGAATAATTGTATATTATTATTATAAAAAAAAAAAAAAAAAACTAAATCTAAAATACGAACGATACTGAAACAAATTCGCAATAACAGGATTTATACTATATTAGATAGATACTATATTTTAACAGTCTCGAAACCAGTCTGATGGAACAATTTTAACCGAGTCATCCCGTATATTTGTAGCAATTTCCCCTAACGAATGATGAATCATCGAAAACGGGAAATAATTGATTAGAAAGAAGGAACGAACGGTTTCACGAGACCGAGAATGTTCCATCATACCGTCCGTATTATCGTGCTACGTGTGTCGATAACCGACGAGGATGGCCGACGACAGTGTCGGTCGGACGACACGTGAATAGCAATGAATACGTTTCGCATACGCGCATCGTGACGATGTTACGCCTCCGTGTGTATCGTAGGGCAAAATAGGGCCTATGTCCGCGCAATTATAACCGCGACGACGAACGCGATGATAGGCCATTTAAGGCCACAACTCTCCTCTCTTTATCGTCTCGTTATATGGCGTGAACCATACGTATATAATTCGATCGATTGCGCGCCTTACGTGAACGATAGTTGGACGAACGTCTAACTCGTGAGTAGAAAGTCACGATGTATAAATGTACGCTGTGTTGCATGCACGCACACGTGGTACGTAACGGGTGGTCGAAAAAGAAAAAAAATTCTACGTGACGATCCGTCTGCTGATGCAATTATACCGATCCGACTCGATTTCTAACTTGCGATTTGCACCCGTTGCGCACCTCCTATACGTGACACACGTAGATATTCTTATTCCCTATCCTTTCTTCCTCTATTTTTTCTTTCTCTAATCTTAGATGGTTCGTTACCGTTTGCGTAACCTCGTAGCGTCGGAAGCATCGTAACTACCAGGAATGAGAGTGAGTAACACTTTCCTTTGACCGACGACAAATACGATACGCTTTATCTTTGATGCAAGCCTTCTCGGTATATCAGAACCTTCTCGGTAAATAGGAAATTTATTCGAGTTCGTAAGTTATACGAACGACTTATCGCTAGTAGTCGCACAGTTATATTTATCGTCATTAAGAGAATTTCAAGAATTTTATTTAACGTAGAATGTTGAAGATGATGATGACAATCTTTTTCTTTTTTTTTTTTTTTTTTTGGAAATAATAATAAAGAAGAATCGATAGTAGAAGCGAAAACTCATACAGATAATGAAAGTTTCTGAAAGTTTTAGAATTATAGGATCGTAAGGGAAAAGATCGATCAACGTGATTCGTATAAAGTGGAAATTTTTCCTACGCAACTATCCATTCTTCGCATACGCTTCGCAGAAAGAAAATCCGATTTCCAATTTCTCGCCATCAAATCATCATTCTGATTCAAACACGCAAAGAAACAATTAGATCAGCAACTAAACCAGAGAGAAATGATCGGTTCGCACGATTTCTCGGTCTATGAACATTTGACGAATTATCGTACATTGAACGCAGACCGATCTTAATCGCGCTTAATTATCAATTACGAAGCGTTCTATCTAGTCTATTTCTATTTGAACGCAAAATCGATTTACGATTCAACGATAAGAAAAGTCAAACTTAATTCCGCTATCCGCATAAACTATCGGTTTTTTGGATATCGTCGATGGAAACAAACTAAAAAACATCTGTTAATCGTTAAAACATCGTTAATTTTTCGATAAGAAGGTAAAAAGTCGAGTAAATATTACGAAAGAACACGGTCTCTTTTTTTTCTTTGCTTCGGATATCGAGGAATCATTTCCGAGAAACTCTTGAAAATGAAGTACGTTTGGCCAATGTACACGATATCGCGACAGTATCGTTGATTAACCTCCCCACACGTGTCGAGCATGTAATTCAAGCAAATTGCGTAAACAACTACGCCAAAAACCCTCGCGAAATCGCATAGTTACACGAAGATGACGTGTGGTCGGGGTCGAGGAAAGATCAAGGATACAACGTGGAATAACACAACACACTTTGGTTATAATTAAAATTCTAAAACGTTCGAGTGGGGAAACGTGAAAATAGGATTTCAGAGCGATATAAAAAACGACTCGATTCATTTTTCTTGGAATTCGATCAATTTGAAATCCATCGCTTCGCCTCTACCTTTGTTGAAGAAAAACGAGACATTCGTATTCCATAGGATTGGAATACGATTGGATCGAAATTGATCAAAATTCCTCCTCGTATTCCAGATTGGAAAAGTTTTAAAGTAGGAACAGCATCTGGTATGTGACGCGTGGTCAATAATACACCGGCATTGTTTTGCATACCGCGGTATGTCGTATTTGTATACACCGGGACGACCGCGTAAAAATGCTAACCTACATCGGATCGAGCTCGAAGCGCGTGTTAAGCAACGTGACTCTTGTCTAACCGATTCTAGCGCTAGCAATCGTAACGTTCGCAGTTCCAGTTCTTTTCGCAGTCCTCCCTGATCTTTTCTCTTTCGATTTCTGTCCACGAAAGCGAAAAATGGTATCTTGGCGATTCGGAGGAATCGGACGACACGACGAAAGTTGGATGAACGCGAAAAATGTCTACGCGATGACATAAAATTTTCTACTTAACGCTTTCGCGAGCGACGATGATGCATTCGCGTCTTCGTTTTTCTGTCTTGAATAACTCGATGGGAACCGTAGCTCTTTCTTTACTCGTAAAAATGAAAACTGGAACGTTTCTTTCTTTCTTTCTCTTCGCAAGAATAAAACTTAAATAATAAAACTTGGTTAAAAATTTATCCATGCAACGCGATTGAATACTTTTGCAAATGCATTCATCACATATATATCTTTTGATTTAATTTTACCTATTTATAAAAACTAGAAATTACGTAAAGTTACATATCTTCCTCGAACGATAAAGATGACGTTAAATTTTTCTTCGTAACTTAAAACAGGATTTATAAGTTGCAGAAATAGATTGAATTCTTTCATAAATATTACAAGATTTTGATGCGATACGTTTCTCAATCATCCACAGCTGCTAAGTATTTCAAATAGCGGCGCATCGCTTCTATTACGCCTATAAAATGAAGATTAATATTAAAATTTGACATACACAAATAGTTGACATACGCAATTAGAGATAAATAATTTCACGTAAAGATATGATTTGCTTCAAACTTTTAAATGATATTTCTTTGAAATTCTTCGAAATAAATAAATACTTCCATTATTCTTTTCTTCGATCCGAATAAATGAAATTATAAATTTCTTCGAAAATGAAGCAGTTTCTAATTTAAAAATCTGATTAATCTGGCGCAAACTCATCGTTCCGAGTATCATAAAATTTGTTGATCGCAAAGAAATCGAGACGAGTAATGGAATCGGAAATTAATAAACGATCAAAGAGATTGTGAGAAATGACTTGATCCACGTTGCCACAGATACAAAACAACTCGTTATCCAGCGAGAAACGGCCACGAACTACATTTCATAATCCTACGAATAGTTTCACTGGTGTGGTTAAATCTGTTCGTGCCGACCTCGATTTCTCGAGTTGAACCTTGACTTGTTAGGATCGTGATTCGAAATATCGAAAACGACCAATATCTGGAGGAAAAGAATGATGCGGAATCGATACGGAATCGTTCGTTCGAACGATTAATTTTAGAGAAAAGTAATCATTGGAATGAATCACGGATAAAGGTGAAAAAGAAATAAATTGAACATGGTTCAATCATCACACCAAACAATTTCTCCGTTTGTAGAAAATTTCCAATTTTTTCGAATCGAAAGATTTGATCGATCACGAGCATTTTGTTCACTTGTGTTCGAAGAAGGTACAAATTGGACGAGTATTCTGCGAGCGACGTTTATCTTTTGTTTCTGGCACAATAATTCAAAGTTTTTCACAACGAGTCATCTCCCTACCGCTAATCGAATCGTCGGCTTATTTACCACGCTCGCTTATACACGTCGCATACACACATTGATCGGGCGGGGAGTCATTCCTCCCCCCGACCTTCCCGAGGCGCGCACCTATGAAAACGCATACGGTCGATCGACGATGGAATTGCCAAGGTAACTCTCACTTTTTCTTCAACGACACTGAACGTCTCTCGGGAATTATACCGACCACAGCAATCCGATTTCCAATAAAAAGGAATTAATGGACGAATCGTTGACGGAACGGAATTTTCATAAAGAAGAGAAGAAATTGTGTACCATGAACTTCGCGCACCATTCGTTAAATTCGTCTTATCACAGGCACTTACCGCTTTATCGTCGAAATTTTCCACCTATTCTTCACAAGCGTATTCAAACGTATTATCTATATCATGCAGAGGAGCGTGAAGGAAATAAGAATCGTATGATTGGTTGATGACACGATTTAACAAATCTTCGATCGAAATCAACGTAATCATTTTTATAGCATAGCTTGCACGTTGATCAATCGAAAAAGTAAATATCGATCGATCGATGCCCCCATTCGGGAATATCCAGTTCGCACGCGTGCATATTCGTGATTTTTCGAAGGACAGGTTCGATGAAAAGTTGTTTATGATGTACAAACATAATTTTTTTCTCTTTTATCATCGATGTAATGATGACGATAGTGTTCTTTAACGATACGTAACATCGTAACATCTTATCGCGAAGAGAAAAGCAACTGACCGGATGCATTTTAAGTACGTGAAAGAACTTTTGCTTTGTTCCACGATATGCGACATCACGAAGGGGGGAAACTATCTGTGTCAAGATGCTGGTGAAACAGAAATAGAAAGATCGAATCTATGTTTCGCGCATAAATGTAAGAAGGAGAGAGACATTAATTGCATCGAGAATACAACGACGGTCATTGTCGGGTGGTTGACGCCGTTGTCTCCTGTGACCGTAATTTATCGCTGATCGATGTAATTCCCTTCTCCATTGCATCGACCTCCATATGCACGCCTCTATTGTTCGAGGATGCAGGTGCTTTGCGGTTTCCATCATCGCATTCCAAGAAATCCGTGCTACGAAATGAATACGTATCTCGTGCTCCAAGTCGAAGAAAATTCGAAAATTTATCTTCCTTTCGAACCGATCCATTTAATGGTTCAACTTTTCTTAAACGGAAAAAGATAAATTGGAAAGCTTGCGGAAAATCATACGCGTGTGCGATTATTATAACATTCCTAGGGATAAATATAGAACACTTGCAGACATCTTAACGATCCAATCGATATTGCAGGCCTATGTTTGCGAATTCTCGCGAGCAGGAGAGACCCGTGCCTACGTGACGGAAAGCAGTGAAACGCGGCCGTTACAACTTACGAGCGAGCGAATCGACGGATTTTCTTTTGCCGTTTCGAGGAAATGCGTGAAAGAAATTTAAAAATCACTAATAAGATCAAACTACCAATGAGAAATTCATTCTATCACTCTAAGGAGGCGTCTTATTTTTATAAATGAAATAAAATATGATTAATCATTAATCTCTACGTAGTATTTTATAACTTTAATAAAACATAAGACATATAAAAGTATCGAAATATCTATAAAAAAAAAAAACACCCGCTTTGGGAAAATTACCACTATCGTACTCTCTGTCATCCGCAATGCGTATGTACATACGATATCGCCAAAATCGCTTGAATACGTAATATACGCCCACACAAGATATTCTCGAGCAAGTATGCGTTAGTTTCCATGACGCAGTCGTTTACTCAGATTACGTCAATTAACGTGATCATTTTCCATGGCACGAAAACCAAGGTGTCATTGTCACACAATGGTTCGTCTACTATCAGAAGTATCTATATACAGCCAATCGAGACCATAGTCTTATCTGCACGTATACTCGATAAAAGCATGAAGTTATTGCTCCTTCGAATATGGTTAATCGATTCAATCAAATTTCACATAATGTCATACATTCGTATTTATAGAATTCGCCTTCATTACCGCGAAAATTTAAAACCTATAAATTCTCACAAATTCAAATCCAATTCCGTTATTCCAGATCGTTTTAAAAAACGATGATTTCATCGCATATACCTTGCGAATAGTAACGTTGGATCGATCATTTCGATTTACTTCAACCACTATATCGGTAACTACACCTCCACTTGAACTCGAGAAACGATGTAGTAATGAAATCGGTGTAGTATCTCCAAAGACGAATAAAAACAAGGGAAAATAAAAGTCGTTCGCGAGCACATGCAGTACGCATACATTTACGCGCTGTATAAACGGTACTCAAATAAATCCGTACGGATCGATCTACAGTGTCAATGGCCGATGCAACGGTTCAAGCGGCCAACATGCGAAACCGTATTCTATAGCATAGCTCGAAGAAATTGTCCGGTTGTCTGCGACCGTCGTCGTCAGCGTGCCCCTCGTCACGATGTATGTATGCGTACACTGTGTCTCCAGTCTATTCTCGATCTCACGCAAGTGTTATGACCAACCGTGCTGACATACTCGTGAAAGTCACTCGTTACGAGCGACATGAATACGCGACATAAACGCTACTTTCCTTCACTTTCCTTGATAAAGAAAATAGAAAATAAACCACGAATATCAATGTCTAATAACCAATGATATTTTTTTTTACCAAATTACATCTCTTGTCAATGTCTCTTGTAGCAATATCTATCTTTCCCCCCCTCCCCCCCATGCAACGTGAAAAGTATTATTATTAATAAAAACTTGATAGATTCTTAAATGACGCTTAATAACGATTGATCTTGTTACGATATCATTTGAGCGAAGAATCGAGTACAATATTGTTTCAGTGAATCGGCCAATTCTTTGCGATCAGATGTATTATTCGATTTGTTTTTGTTCTCGAATGGAATGAAAAATGAAAAACGAGCGAAAAGTTTGAGATAGCGAGCAAATCATCGAATGATTCCTAAGAGCAATGTTATTTTTGAAAGAAAAGTGGCTTGTCATCTCACTATATAATTTAAAATGTTTTCGAATTTTATGGCCGTGTTTAAACAAAAAAACATAGCGATTTGCTTATTTCGAGTCAAAAGATTGTTACTTATTTCGGTATAATACCGTATTCATATATAAATATTTATAGATTATAATTATAATAAACTATGATGAAATTATAATTACTTTTACTATCGCGTTTGATGAATGATTTTCATTTCACTGTGCCGCACTGTTCACAGATCGTTGAATCTCCTTGAATTTGAATCCACGATCGATCAATCACTTGCATATACAACTCGTCATATTCATATGTATATGCGTTTAATTGACATCAATCACCGACGATAGAGCCAATTCTTCGTAATTTATCTTATCTTTGATGCGGCCATGAATTTTTGACAATATATGGACTTTCGAGACGAGACGAGAGAAGTCATATCAGCATTGGTCTTATCAACATCGTATAAAATCAGGAAAAGAACGTTGAGCGAGAGGGGTTAAGCGAGAGGAGAGCAAGAATGTCAAAATCAGACAGCTATATATTCATGATAACGAGATGTGTAGTTATTCTATCAGCCAATGTATAGGTTTATAGTAATCTATCCTATAAATCAAGGGGACGCTATTTAGTTTATTCAGTTTTTATATGATTTTGTGATATAAATATCGTCGCGAAAATGATCAAATTAATTTTACACAAATTAATTGATCTAAAAAGAATTATTATCATGAATCTAAATAGTTTAATTAAATAAAATTGCGCGGCATGATCAGGAGCGTAACCACAATAATACGTATTATTTTGTCTATGCCACGCTTATGGTTTTATATAACTAACAAATCATATATTGAAATAAGATAAATTTTCAAAAATCTACATAGTGTAATATCATCAAATTTATATGATCGCTTATTTTAAACAGTTCCACGTGTATACAACTAAGATTGCTAATATACCAGTACGAATGCGAGTCACGCGAACAATGGTTCCTATTTAATGAGCGTTCTCAATGTAGCTTGTGGTAAATCCATGTAAATATTTTTGGATAGTATTAGATTGAATAATGCCGGCAAGGTCGACAGCGTGGAACGTTCCTCTGCCGTTGAGAAAGAATCTAGAATGCAGCGGTGATTCATGTCGCGTGCGAAGTGTTTTATAATGTCCTATTATATTATATATATATATATATATGACCGAAACGATAACAATAAAATAAAAATAATAATTATAAGTCCTTTTTACATAATATTTGAGAAGTTATAATTATTTTAAAATTAATATTATTTTTGTAAAAAAAAAAAATGTATTAAGCTTTCTAATTAAATTAAAAAATTTCTGCCAATTGTTATTTAAAATATCAATACTATTAATTTGAATATTTACCTCTCGTATTTTACTTGCATAGAATGAGCGGAGTTATCCTCCCAATAATTTTGTGTCTCCATCATCTTGCCGCATAGAATCGTTTCCAATGCACAACACAATCACTTCCAATTTCGAATTACTATCACCGTTAGCTTCTCTTTCTCTCGGTTCTTCTTCTCGTTTATTATTAATCTTCCTTCACCTTGTTATCTCAATTATCTCCGTTTCCGTTTTCACACCGGGAACCGAAAACTTTTTTCTTTCAATTTATGATTATAACACGTATGTTGAACAAGCAAGTTGCTTTAATTGGACGTGAAATTGAACGATACGCACAAACGAATTTGCACAGATTTAAAAATTACGTATGCATGATCAGTTTTTTCAAAAAAAAGTTAAATTCTCTTTAAACCGACTTCTTGATCGATAGTGCACACTCGACGACTAGGTTAGGTTCGCCTCCACAAACTCACTGACACACTCGAAACGACACGACGGATCAGGAGGCCGGTACTTGGGAATCGCCCACGTCTTTCCGTCCAGTCACACTCACCGATATATCTGTACTGGCGCCCTCTTCTTTTCTTCTCCGTCTTTCTTCCTACTTCCCGATTTCTTTTTTTGGAACCGATGATCGTAGATCGATCTCTCGTTACAGCGATCTCCTATAAACATAACGATCAAATTTTTAAACTCGATCTCTTGTCCGTATATAAATCGTTTTCATACAAAGAGACGATTACTAGAAAAAAACAAAGAAACACAACCTAGCTATAAATGTGAACTACGATAAGGCCGTTGACTCGTTTTCAACCGCGAAATTTTACAATAAACTAATTGACAGAATTAATAATTAAACGGATGGCGCGTTTATTCGCGGTCACTGTATTCAGAACTTATAAATACCCTTCTTTAGATGCATATATATGCACTGTACGAATTTCACGTGATTCACGTGTGGCCTTGACGTTGTTCCTGGACCAATAATTATGTTACATACACGCTTGAATTTTCGATCAATCGTACGCGTCTTCTTTATTATTGACGCGGTACATTGTACCATATATAAATTCGTAATTGCAATTCTTAAGATTGATAAAAATAAAAAGGATTTTGTTTGAATAGTTTGTATCACAACGTGTGTATATATATATATATATATATATATAAAACGCGTGTCGTCTCCTTAGCAGGCTACACTACGCGTATAATGCGCGGCCCTGTTCGATTCTCGCGATGGTCCGCGGTGTGGCACGCAAGCCACTGGTGGGAGCGATCCAGAACCATCTCAGGCATGGAACTATCGATCTCGGAACCACGCGACTCAAACTTTTAATATAAATTAATAAAGTAAAGTAATTTTTGCCGTTCGTTCCAAATGAATGTTTACAGATACCATTGTCATTATTATCTTCATCTATTTATCAAAATAATTAAATTATGACAGATAGTAATTGGACAATTGTTACGTAGTTTGATTTTTTTCGTAATCTACGATATCTTTCAGCGACGATAACATACCGATGAGTGTGCGTTTACGGAGCTTTGCGAAATTCTCTGATAAGACAATTTGTTCTCAGTGTTCTTAGTTCACATCACGTGTTGATAATATTACGCGTGGATCGATATGATGATCTCGAAATAACTTTCGCGATACGCATGCTGTATATTCTACAAAAACAAAAACAAAAAAGATTAATCTATACCTAAACATTATTTTTCTAATCGATCTTATTTTTTCTCTTATCAATTATCTTATTTTAAAAATCAATAATTGTTTCATAATTTAATATAAAAGTATTGTTCCAAGATAAGTTACAGATTCCATAGTAATGAAATACATTGATAATTTAAAATCTTGTTTGCAAAAGTTTAAAATTATAAATTGATGGAGATAATAATTAATTGATAATAATAATGAAAAATCGTTATGTATTGCATTCATCATGATATAAACATAAAATAAATTCGTATCCCGATCTAATATTAAGTGTATCAAATAGATACACTTATTTCTTTCGATCATATCAAAAATTTAAGGATCACAAATTTCCATTGAAGACAATAAAAAAATGAATAATGTATGTACCTTGAATGATAAATAATCGTGTCACTGATAAAATTACTTTACGACTCTCGAAAGTACCATACTAAACACGATACTAAAACACTTTAGTATAACTAATATCATCCGATATCATGCGATAAAATCAAGTAAATTTCTCAAGCGCACACTTTCACCCTTCCATTTCGTTTAGAATCTTGTCCATACGATTCGATAATGTTCGTTGAAGAGAAACTAACTACTTTTTTATTCTTAGTCGATTTGAAGATGGATCGTGCCGCATCACGTAACGATTCCACGCGATGATGCAAATTCACATTTGTTCATAACATCTGAACAAACACGACAAAAGTATTAAGATTGCGGGGGTGGTAAGGTATAAAAGAAAAAAAGATAACTTTCTCGGTGAAAGTCTATGATGAAGAGGGTAAAGTGGGGACTTGAGACGTTACTGACCAACGCGGGGAGTGGTGAATATGTGGAGGGGCACGGAAGGTGTGGAACGCTCGTTGGGACGCGGAGTCGAACGAAGAGAGGGATAAGCGGTTACCACGCTATGTGACACGTGCGCGTGACGTCACGGGGCCGGTCACGCGAGCACCGTGTGCTCCCGGTCACGTGTTCTGTCACGCGCTCGCTCTACCTCTCTTTCCCTCATCATTCTCCTTTGGTTCTCTTCAACGGCTGCATCCCTTCTCCTAACTCGAAACTATCGATCATATCTCTCCTCACCCTTTTGTTTCATTCCGCTTGTCCTTGTTTGTTCTCGATCACGATCTATGCGTCGTGAGTTCTTTCTTTCTTCTTTCCTCCGATTGGATTAAAACAGAGTACTTACAAGACCGCAAACTCGACGGGTATTCAAGCTCCGCTGTGACACGAGGACGCGGTAATGATAGTTCTCGTTCGCGCTCGATTCGATGATGTGTTTATATTGTGGCGTTTGCGTTCTTTCTGTGGATCGTTCACGTACACGTTATATCGCATCCTCCCGGATATTTTGATCGTTCTAACGAATAGATTAAATTTTAATTATTCATCATCAATATAGCTACTTCGCATGAATACGAATTTATATAAATTATTGGAGCACATTTAATTGGAAAATAAATTTTATATATGTACTTTACATGATTTTGATTAGATTAGAACGATCAAGTTTTTAAAATGGATAATAAATTTATTTGGACACAATTAAAATCAATATTTTATATATCTATCATTAACATAACTATTTGAAAACGCGTTACGACTAATTTCCAATCATGCGTATTTTAAAAAAAAATACATATGATAGTAGAATTTAACAAAGTGACAATCTTTATGAGTAACATTATACGACTTCATTATGGACAATGAAACATAAAAAAAAGGAGAAAATTAGAAACAGTATCTAGCCGACATAACTGCAAAATTAAATGATTTTAATCTTGATCATTATGCTTTATTACAAGCGACATACTTTTCTAGTTTTGCGGGTCACCTGTGGAATCCAGATCTTGTTTCCATTACATGCACGTACTCACACAATTAAACACGTGCAGGTGATCACGCGTTTAATGCAGTCGATCGCGCGACTGCATTAAAATTAAAAAAAAATTATAGTGAACGCGTGAAAAGAATGTGGCTAACGATGCGTTTTTGCCAGCAGAGATTTACGCATTACGAAACATTTTTATGATGTTGAACGTCTATAGACGAACTAGAAAGTATAAGCATTTGTGCTTGTGTAAACGTTAGCTTACTACTGGATAAGTAAATTCAAGATGAACGATTCAATCTGTAAACAGAGCATCTATAACATCTTTAGCAAATTGAAGATACAATGCTTAATTCTTACTTTTCAATCATAAATTACGTGTCAAAGATGATACATTCCTTTTTTTTTATTTAAATATAATAATTTAAAAAATAATCAAAACAATGAAATTTTATGTTTACGCGAAACAAAAATTATATCATTATTTATATTTAATTAAAATAATCATGATCGTATTCAATCAATGCTCAAATTGAAGAAATTTTAATATATATATTCAATATATATTATGTGTAAATCAATATAAAAAAATAAACTTTTTGATTTGTTCTCCCTTTAAAGCAACTACGAACTTGACGTATGCATGAGTACGTGCATAACGCCAACCGATTCGAAAATAGATAGTCTTATTTTCTACACGGCTCAGGAGAAAATAAACTCAATCTGTGGCAACTCCGTGCTATTCTTGATCTGGTACACCATTACGTGTCCTGTGTCGTGCATTAATCGACTTGCTCTTCGTGCTTGTTCTGAAACGAAATTATTAAACTCAATGTTCGTCAATTGACTGTTCAAGCAATAATATTTCGGTACATACTCGAATAGTTGTACATATATACTCGTATAAAAAAAAATCTGATAGTGTCGTTATCATAGCCAGATCTTTAATCTTTGATTCTGAATTCTATCACGAGACGGAGCAATTAGAGTTCTTTCTAGAGTGACGGATCTTTGATTCTGAATTCTATCACTTGACGGATTTTTTTTTAACAAAGATTAAATTATGCATTGTTTAAACAATGACTATCGTGATTTTTAGAAATATAACTACTATTGTGGCTGGATGCATGTCGATGAATATTCAACGATATTTGCATTTCGATGGCCATTGTCTATTACAATTACAAAGTATAAACTTCATTATTGATTAGAATTTTTATTATTTTCGAAGTTTTGATAGATGAAATATGTCACTTATTTCTTGGACCCTTCGTATTAATTTTTATGTAATGCTCGAAGAACACGTAATTCGCATTACGTAAAACCGAAGAACGTTGAATTAATAATGACGTGATAAAGTGAAATTGATGTGGTCACGGTTTTAGAACGGCGAAAAAAAAAAAAAAAAAAGAAAAAAGAAAAAAGGAAGAGAGAAAAAGAACGTTACACAAGGGTCGAGTGAGGGCACGTGAAAGCAATTACGTCACGGTGATTGCATCGTCGAGTGCATCGAGGTGCTTCCCCTCGATTATCGCCTGAAAATCACGTCTCGCAGAAATGTCCGCTCGTTTGTCCTTGGCAAATTAGAACATTCGCCTGGCCGATACATAATTATAGACGTTACGTCATGTTCCCTTCTTACCCTGAGTAGATTTCGATTCCCGTGAAGAAATCCTGATAGGTCCGCACGTTCCCAAGAAACAAACTCCGAACTGGTTTCATACTTGAACCTGAGAATCCCACGAATGTTTCTCTTCTTTTTATCGTGCAAATTTTATTAAACAATGTACAAGTACATTTTATTACCTTGTATTTAAATTTAATTCAATTTAATTTTCGAGATTCGAGAATCAATATATCTGAAAATAATAAAGAAACTATCTGGTATGAATACTAATATAAGAATTAATGAAAAATAATAACTCTGAAATTATACTCTCTATATATTCCTACATTATACATATTATATTCTCGATAAATTAAAAATCAATATATGCAACTGCATAATAGAATTTCAATTTTTTTAAAAATCAACAGTTATTTAATAATATTTTTTTTTAATTAATATATATGATTTATTTGACAAATTCAACAAAAAATTTTTAATGTGAACTATTTTAATATATTTATCCGTTTTTCTATCACTTTAATCGAAATCAATAATTTTATATAAAAAGACAGCACATAGATGAGACATTACACAATCGAAGAATTATTTACACAGATCCATGAAAAAACTGAATTTCTAAAATCAATCAAATTGAAGCAACGAAACGATATTATATCTTTCGTAAATCGATATGTATAATGGACCAACCTTTAAGAAATGTCATTGCGCTTCGTACACGTAAAATAACAAGATCTCTATTCAACCGAATGCCCGGCCGGACACATTGCGTGCACGTGTCGGTAAGAGTAAACGCGTGGTTGAGCGCGTGACTCGACGGCCGAGGCGTGCCCTTCTCTCGATCACGTGGAATGCAACGCGGTGCCTTCTTACTGTCCTCGTCTTACTCACCAGTATCCAACTATCTATCCTCGTCCACGATCCACTGCCGTTGTTGCGAATGCACACGTTTCTCTCTAATTCACAAGTCACGCTAACCTGTTTTCTCTGTCCGAGTCAGCCGACACGTAGGTATGCCGATATATACGTTCGTTGTGGCGTCTCTTTGCGTGCACCTTTCGGTTGCGAGAAAAAGAAAAGGCGGCAAGCAATCGAAAAAAAAAAAAAAAGAGAAATATAAAATATTTATGTTCTTTAAGATTTTTCTTTTATAAATATAATATAATATACCGAAATGCAGAACTTGTAATGACATCGATTTATAAATAAAAATAAGTTAATATTTTCGTTTCGATAATATTTTTAATATTTGCTGACTTTACTCAATGATTTTTATTCATAAATTACTTGTAGGACGTAATATATTTTTCCTTTTTTTATGTAAAAATTGAAAAATTGAATATTTGCGATGTCTAACTTTAATAAATTTAATAAAATTCCACATCAAAGACACTATTAAAAAAAAATACAAAGCTAATTATAATTGTTATCATAATATTAAAAATAGACTACCAAAAAATGTTCATTTGAAATTAATAATAAATTCTCCTTATTCATACCTACATATAAGGAAGTCAACAGTGAGCGACTATTTAAAGCGAACTTCAGAGACACGCACTTCCGGTCTAAATACGCGGTTCGAGTGCAAAATCCGGTTTCTAATTACTTTGAGGTCATCTGTTATCTTTGATAGATCGTGATTTGTATTTTCGTAAAAAGATAACGTACGTAACGATAAGAATCGATGAATAAATGATTATAAGAAGAACTTATTTTCTTTGCATTATTGTTTTATATATATATGTTTATAAAATATGCAAAAATATGCATAAATTTTGCAATATAAGTAATTGAATTTACTATTCATCAAATCATTGATCATATAATGGTTAATGGTAACATATTCAATTTGTATTTTTAAAATTATTCTATATGTGTATATTTTGCAATATCGAAAGTTTTTCAATTATTCAGTGAAAATTTATATTATATATTCTAACTTCATAAACTGTTATTACCTTTATCATATAACATAATGGAATATTGCAATATGTCGCAATTGATTGCAACAAAATTGTGATATGTCTTTATATGGATCTCTGTACGTAATACGTCCAAGGTAAATCGTTCTAATAATTTGACAATATCCATGAAAATCTTGATAAACAAGAGTAAAATGATAGCATCTACTAGTAAATAATATGAAATTTATCTTGATACAAAAATTGTGATCAATCATGATCAAAATGATATCTGACGAAATGAAAACTATAATTTTATTATTAATTAGGTTTTTTTCAATGTTTTTTTTTATATCTTAGGCGGAAAAAATCAAAGCACAATGTGGAATTTCATAATTTGTTACTTTTTGTTAAAGTTGGTATCCTTAGATAATACGAAGTAAAATATTTAATAAATTGCATTTATGCAGAATATTGTTTTCGAAGTTCAAATTGTATACGATATACAATTATAAGTGTTATCAATATTATTAATATTCATATTTTACAATTCAAAAAATTAGATTCTTGTTTCATGAGTATAACCAGTATTTCATCTTTTACTAGCATATTTAGAACGGAATGAACGATTACTAGCATAAATTAAAATGATTTCAAATTTCACAGATACGTAAAATATTAATTTAAAAGAGATTAATATATATATACTTTTTAAATATATTAATTCACTTATTCTGGTAATTATTTCTTTTTAAGAACATATTCTTAAATTGAAATATTTTTTAAGAATAATACTTTTACAACAAATATCCAGTGTGGATGCATGCCAAAATTATTAACATAATCTATTTTTTCTTTATATGCTTTTTAGTTTCAGTATTATTTTTTGTTTAAACGTGCTGTATCAATTTATATATGTATGCATGTGTGTATATAAAACATACGAATGTAGTCGGTTTTTTTTTAAAATATAGTCGAATCATTCGATTCAAAATAAACAATGCATCCATTCGTAAAAAACGCGTTTTTTTTTTGGGTAATTCTTTCTTATTGCATTTATCTTGATTTTCATAACATGTGGTCCTAGTTTTTAAAAAATGAATTGAACTGTGTTTAATTATAGCATCGTTATAAAATCGTCAAAATTATTTTGATTTTTTCTTTTTGGAATCGTATAACTATCAAGTGCATTGACACAATTATATCTGAAGATATTGATACAATAATACCATCTACATAGATTGTACAACAGAAATTATTCTCCTATAAACCAAGTGTTTTAATTTATTAATTCCAGTTTGCTTTTTTCATTTATTGCATTTTATCATCGACCTTTGCCATCAACGAAATTATTTCTGAAGAAGGGCGCTGGATATTGCAGAATCATCGTTGATCTTAATGTTTACGGTTCTCGAGCTAATTATCTTTAAAACTTTTGAAAAATGTTATGAAACGATATTTCGACTATATAATGATGTATTTGAAAGAAGAAAAGCGATTATTGAATCAAAATTAAAATACGCAATCATTTTAAAAACCATAAATTATCGCTTTCCAATCTAATAAATCCCAACATCTCATTATTATGTTAAAAATCTGTAAAAACATATTATACTTTAATATAAATGTATACGGATAAAAAAATACTTAAAAAACATAATTATAAAAAGAATATTAAAATTGAAGACGATTTTGTAAGATAACTATTAAGAATACATAGTGGCTTTGTTTACGCCACCAAGCATGTAACTTCTGACTCTTATCGCTGTGAAACCGGTTTGATGTTGGATTTATTCGGTTTCAATATCTACTGCCGCTGGGGGAGTTCAAGAAGGCAATTCTGACAATTAACAATACCATCGGATGTTGAGATTTTCTTAAATTGAAGAGTTGTTAATTTTAATCTATATTTCTTCCTTTCTTTTCCTTGTTCTTTTTCTATAATTTTTCTATCATTGTGTTTGAACATACAGTATTTATTTATCAATTTATTCTTATGTATCCAATATAGTCATTTATTATATTAACTTACTAAATACAAGTACTTTTTTTAGTTCCATTTTTTTTTCCACGTGCGAATGATGACTGCACAATGAAGATCCTCTTATTCTCTTATACAGACATTTAGCAAATTAGTTTATCACTGTTTTACATTGGAGCAAAATTAATTTTAGTAGATGTTATATGGAATATAATATATAATGTTGCATGTTTAATTCGCGATGGACGTTAACCGTGCGGTTGGTCGACTTTGATTAATCTTTCGGTTATTTTTATCAAGATATCTCAAATTAGTAATAGATAAATCATGTATTATCATTAACGATAATCTTGCCGAAAATCGAGTAGTAGTTTTGTACATAATGTACAAGATAATTGCATAAAATCGTATATTTTTTTTGCATTATGCACCATAAAATTTGTAATATTCCTGGTGCACATATGATCATAAACTTATATATCGCTTGTCTTAATTATAAATTGACAAGTACATAATTATTTTTATAAACAATTCTTCTTTTCTTTCATCATTCACTCGTAGTATTTTCCTCACTTGGAAATATACAGATAAATGGTTTGCACCCACGAATGATCGACACTATATTTAGATGATGTATTTTTTGTTTTTTTGAAATATTTAAAAATATGAAATAATTGATCGTTACTTTTAACGAGAATATAAAATTCTAAAACATATATAGTTATAACTTTGCAATTTCAATAATAAACAATTATTATATAATATTGATATAACGCGATGGGGAAATTGATATAAACTATTCGTTAGCCTAATAGCGATTGAAAAAAATATTAAAATCATTGAATAAAAACATTATATGTGTTACGATTGATTGAAAAAGATTGATTGTTGAAAACTTGTGTCGATTATAATTGTGGGAGCATGCGAATTCATGCTGCATGCGATAATTATATTCATCGAAACGATTATAGACAAATTAATTGTTTATCTCGATTATATTCAGTCCCGTTCGCCTCTTTCTTCGGCACGTTCCTCCGCTCTCGCTTTCATTCTAGTTATAAATGCTTGACCTTTACTCTTTCTAAAGTTCTCATATGGATCATTTAGATTAATACCGACGCCTTTATACTGATCATTTTTATCTCTAATTTCACCTCCCGATATTGGAGCTTCAATACCCTGTTCATTGGCACCAAGTCCCGCACCTCCCCAACCCATCTTTTTGAGCAACTGGTGACCTTTGTTACTTTCGTCGAGGCTAATTTCTTGAGGAGCTTTACTGTAAGTTGATCCGCTAAAAGAAATTAATTCTTTTAGAAATCGAACTTTCATACATATCATTTTCTATTAGTTTAGTAATACTCACAGAAAACTGGGCGGAGTTGGACTTCGATCTTGCCTATCCATTCTCCTATCAGGACTTCGATCCTTGTTGCTATTTCTCCTTCTTCTGCTTCTGTTATTATGATTGCTGTTACGACTGTTACGTCTGTGATTGGCAGCGGGAGATCTAGATCTGCTTCTACCTCTGGATCTTGAACGTGATCTACTTCGCGATTTACTTCGATATCGTTTCTTTGGTGGACTAGGACTTTTAGATCTTGGCCTTAAAATTGGTGATGGCGATTTTGATTTTTGTCTTATACCAGCTATTATATCTTCTTCTTTACGTTTACGTGCGGCATTCTTTGCTTTGTAATACTCGTATAAACCTAATTTTTCCCAACCGTCACTGTAATTACAATATAATATTATAATATAAAATTTAAAAATTTTAAATATTACATTAGTCTATATTTGCATTATATCTTACCTGTCCCGTGGAGAGTCATGATTTGGTGGTGCATAAAACGCTTCGACAGCAGCTACTAGTCGTTCGCTTGGAGGGGCAGGAGGTGGTAATCTAATCGCTTCTGGATCCAAAGGTTTATATTCAGCATCTTCTAATTTGATTAAGGGCACCATCAAGCCAGCAGGAAGTTCGTAATAAGGCATACTGGGCATTAAATCTTCAACAGAAGGCTCGTGTATAACAGGTGGTGGACCAAATCCAGGTGGAGGTTTTGAAAAATCTGGTAATGGAACATTTGAAAATGGTGGAGGTTCATTTCCAGGTGGTACACCCCATCCAGGTGGTGGTTGACTGAAATTTACATCTGTGCTTATTGGAGCTGGAGGACCGGAATGACTAGGTGGCATAGACATATTCTGTTGATTCTGTAAAACAAAATATTTCATACTATATGTTATGTATACATATATATAAAATATATATAAGAGATAAAATTAACTTACCAATTGTGGTGGTGGTGGAGGAGGAGCTTTCAATTGTTGATCAATTGCAATTTTTTGTTGCTCGATATTTTGAATTTGTCTTAAAGCATGTGTAACAAATGCTTGATGTTGTGCTTGATAATTATCAAAAGTTTGTTTTGTTGATGTAGTGATTGGTGTAATAGCGCTGGCATGTTGTGCAACCAAGTTAGCCTGATATTCAGACCAAGATGTACTTGGTTGTTTCAATTTATCTATAATTCCTTCATCAAAGTAATTATTTTTTGACTCCCACAAACTTAATAGTTTATTTAATTTATTAAGTTGTTCTTCTGATGCAGCTAGTGAAGTGTTACAGAACATGGGAACAACAACACTTTCCATCGCCTTGCGAAGATCCATAGATTTTTTTCTTGCACTAAAGAAGTTTAAAATTAAATATCGTGCACGATAATAATTTCATAAAAATTATCAAACTTTATAATTACAAATATTATTTATACTGAAATTGAAGTATTAAATCTTGCATTCAGTGACTAAAATATACTTTAATTTAAAAAATTCGATCTCTACAAAATACAAAATTTGCAGTTATAAATAAATATTATACTTACCAATGATGTAAGACATCATTGACCAGATAGATGATGTGAAGTTTATGACTAAAATTTGTTGCCTGAATCACTCTGAAAAAGATAAATAAAAATTAATATATATATATATATATTTTTAATATTAATAATATATTGTTAAAATCGAATATAATTTTTACTTTTTCAATAAGTGATCCGCAACGACTTGATTACTTTGCGGAGTAACCGAATTTTGGAGTATCCAGGCTTTTCCTGCACTTATACTGTCCTTTGTGCAGCTGTCAATGATAGGCTGTAATACTGCATCAAATGCAGAAAGATCTGTATTTGTGCTTTGTGCACTATTTTGTAAAGCTGTTTCTTGAGCTTGTCTCACAGCATCCTCAACCCTTCCTTGTTGTTGTGCCATCAATGCAGCATGTTGCGCAGCCAAATTTTGTTCTGATTGTCTAACTTGTTCCTGTAACGTGGTCTGCTGTGACTGAAGGTTTGCTAACTCATTTTGAAGCCATCCAGGAGGTCCTCCAATGTTAACCGGTTGATTCACACCACCAATAGATGGATTCACACCTCCCATAGCACCAGGAACTGGTCCAATTGGCGGTCCTGCATTTCCTGGCCCTCCAATTTGTCCTGGTACTCCAGGTATAACCGGACCACCTTGATTTCCCACTGGTCCAATTCCCACAACCGGGTTTAATCCATTATTTTGAGTATTTAGGCCAGGTGCAAGATTGACGTTATTCAGTGGCTGCGCGACGGTAACGGCTGTTTGCTGCTGCTGCGAAACGTTTAAACGTGGGTCTGCATTTTGCATTGGATTTATTCCTTTTTGCTTTAAAACTGTAAACGAATGACGGTGAATTATTGTAAGATGTTTGATTCCTTCAATGGATATTGAAAAAGTATACAAATAGTCCAATTTCTGTTGAGTCTTATCTTCTACCAGTGCATAATAAAATTCTTGGCATTTATGAGAGAATTATATTGAAAATTCGGTAAGTCTTTTAGGAGCACTATAATCTTTCCCTGTATTATATTTATATATATATATATACATGTATTTTTTACTTTTTTTTTTTTACAGTACTAGGGTATTACAGGGTATTAGTGGGTTATACTTCCCACATAGATTGAAGCAACATATCAATAATGTAGTCCATATTAGATAAGCTCCAGTAAGAATCTTAAAACTACATCTTCTTAAAATCACCATTGCCAAGAAATAGAATATGTCTTTAGCTAAAGCATTCTGCTTAATAAATAGTAATCCCAAAATCTTGAAATCAAGTGCTCATATTCGATGAATAATAGTTTTGTATGTTCACTATGACGAATTCAGACCCTTTCACCCGTATCTCTTTTTCAAAGTCATTCCTTGTTCGTCGAATAAAGCATGGCCATTATGCTTCTCAATTGTTGTAGCTGTTAAGGGGCTGTATCCCACTTACTGGCTTGCTCTGTAGTCACTTTGTATTGATAGTAGTTGAAGTGCTCTCCGCCGAACAGGAAACCAAATTTTGGGTTGTCCTTCTGCTTGTTTTTTGTCATCTGCTCGAACTCTGGTCCATTGCGAGCCACGAACTGAGCCAGTTTGTCTATGATGTTCCGTAACTCTGTATCTGGGTATTATACCAAAATGAAAAGAATTAGTACGATACCCTAACAACAATGAGTTACTTATACAATTATTACAATATAAAAGGCAATATTTAAATACAGTACTGAAATAGGATCTCTTATTTTTAAAGTATGCAGTCCTAAATCAGCCCATCGTAACCTGAAATATTGAATCTGTTTTGTAACTTATCACTTTGTAAATATATCTACGGAGATTCGCTTGAGGAGAATTTAACTCGTCGAGTGAATAGCTTTTTAATGGTAGCCTAATACGTTGCACAGGTTTACATAACCTACTATTTAAAATCTACATTTTATCTTTTTTAAACATATCTCATTATTTCCATTGCGTGAAAACTCACAAATCCTCAATTCTGACTAACTAAAATGCTAGAACGATAGATCATAGATATTACGGTTAATAAAAAAGATGGAACGTTATGCTCGCCCGGAGTGGGAATGTGCAAGACCGCGCTTGGCCAAATCGCCAAATCACAACATTCTTTCCTTACCTGCAGGTGCCTGGTCCATTATCGCGATTACTCTTTTACTTTCACACTGAATTCAATTACGTTTATATTTACTTTTGTTAATACTTTCCCGTACACGATCGCTGTACGGATCCGGAAAACATTATTTTTTTACACTGAATACGACAACGCTAGACGTCGCCATTAATTTCGGAGAATTCATGCTTCAAAAGATCACCGCTAGAGCCGCTGACAAACCAATTCAATCACATGCGGAAATTCCTCCATTTCGGCTCATTTTCATTTATATTATAGAATTTACTTTCTTGTCAATTTTTTATATATATCATATTCACGTCGATTCTTTGTGCAATTAATTTTGAACAGTAAGTATTTGTAGCAAAATATATTTAATAAAATGAATCACTAAATTTCTGTTTGCACATTAATTTTATTTTGTAGCTTAAACATATTTTTTGTTATTATGTTCATACATAAATTTCTTTTATTATATTATTTTTATTCATTGTTTATTTATTAAATTTTAATTATTTTTTTATATATTATGATATAAATAATTTTTTAACATCATCAAAATCATATTTTTATTTTATTTATCAATTTTAATTTATTATCTAACCTATTATGTCGTGTCTGTCATATTATAAATACTCATATTAAAAATAATTTTTAATCTATTCTTTTTTCATTCATTACTTATAGACAATATATAAAAATATTATTTATATTAATTTTTTTTATGTTAGTTGAATAAATTTCTGGAATGCCTGTGGCAGAAGTAAAATCCAGTTGGGCTGATGAAGTTGAAGAAGAAGGAGGAGCATTACCTCCACCTTCAGAGTCCTATGAAAATGGATTTAAAATTCTTACTGAATATAAATATAATCAAGACAACAAAAAAGTCAAAGTTGTTCGTACATACAAGATAGAAAGACGTGTAGTTTCCAAAACTATAGCTGCTCGTAAAAATTGGGCCAAATTTGGAGATTCTGCAGATGACAGACCTGGACCCAATCCTGCTACTACAGTTGGCGGTGAAGATGTCTTCATGCAATTTATTTCTAGCAAAGAAGAAGAAAATAAAGTTGAAGAAGATACTCTTGAAAAGTTGAAGAATATGGGAGACAAAGGTGTAGTTAAATGTCGTAATTGCAATGGAGATCATTGGACATCCAAATGTCCTTATAAAGATACTGTTCTTGCTGGAGGTATTTTTTATCATTATGAATTATTATTTGTAAAAGAAATTATTTAAATTTGTGCCATTGTATATATGGGAAATATGGAATTAATTTGCAGGTAAAGTACCAGATGATAAGAAACCACTCGTTAATACTGGTGCTCCTGGAACAATGACAGAGTTGAAACCTCAAGGTAGCAAATACATACCACCTGGTATGCGCGATGGAGGGAGCAAACGTGGAGATTCTATGCAAATGCAAAGACGCGACGATACTACCGCTATTCGTATTTCTAATTTGTCGGAAAGCACTACTGATGCAGATTTGGATGAATTGGTTAAGCCATTTGGATCTGTATTGAAGTTTTATCTCGCTAAGGATAAACAAACTAATCTTTGCAAAGGATTTGCATATGTACATTTCAAATATAGGATGGAAGCCGCAAAAGCTATTGCTACACTCAATGGTTATGGTTATGACCATCTTATTTTGAATGTAGATTGGTCAAAACCACAGCAGCAAAATAATTAAAAATATTAAATATTGAATTCAATAATTCTTATTATTTGGATTTCACAGCATGTGAAAATATAGAAAATACGCAATTATTTAATCTCTGCATCAGGAACAGTATATTATAGCGTATATTATTTCAATTTTTGATGTATTATGTATCAAGAATGAGTACAGTAAACAAATATTCATAAGAATTTTCATTGATAGTATTAATAAAATTTTTATTAAATTATATTTCATATTGAATTAGAATAATTTTTTCTTGTTTCCTGATGTCACGATTCATTGCCATTTTTATTAATTCAAGTTCTTGCATTCATTACTGTAAAAATGTAATTTCTATTCCTTAATATTCTTGTGATAAAAAATAAATAATATAAAATTGTCATAAAACTTTTTATCTATTCATTTCATGATGATAATATCCATTCCGAATATCTTAGATTTTTTCTTTTTGTTTCAAAAATAATTGAAATTTTATTAAAATATGGTACACAGAATGGATAATCTGATCTTAAATTATATCGTAGTATTGCATAAGTTGCGTGTAATATATATAAAAAGATATAAATCAATTTTTATAGAACTTATCTAATAGCGCTATCTCTTTAAAAAATATTCAAACATATCGTAAATGTTATCGATAGTAGTAAAATAATTTTTTTAATGGTTCTTAATAAGTGGCGACATCTTCTCGCAGAATATTAAAATTTAAAGAAAAAAGGTTTTAGTGCTTTTCTAAGAGATGACGGTATTAATCAAAGACCTTAAAAAAATTTACTTTATCATCAATAATGATATTCCATATGTTTTAATATTTTTCGAAGAGATGGCGCTATTAACTAAATCCTAAAAAAATTATATTTTTTAATATTTTTTTTTTCGACATATATTTTATATATGTCTTATATCGTGAGTGTTTTATCCAATATTATTAATATAAAAAACTTATAATTAACGTACATATCCTATTCGGGTTGAAAAATTTTTAAGGGATATATTTCATCTATAAGGTATACGAGATTCGAAAAATTTCTGGAATCAACGCCATCTCGCGTTTGGATCACCGAAGCTTCGACTTGTTATTGGCATAGCAGAATATGCAAGGAGGTTACTCGCAGATAAGAAGAACATCATTGTGTGAAAAGAATACATAGAAAGACATTTCCATCGCCAATTCTAGAATACCAGTTAAAAAATTCATCAATAATTAATTTTTTATTTAAAATTTAGACAATTTTAAATTCGTATCTTGTAGCTAGAACTTCAAACAAATTTCTCGTATCAATTTTAATGAAAAATTCATTTTTATTAATTATTTATTAGCGATTAACGCGTTATGTTTTAATATATCGAGAACGCCATATTGAAAATTTATAATTCAGTATTTTTAAACATACATCTTCAAATTAAAACTTCAAATAAGTTTCTCGTATCAATTATAATATAAAATTTATTTTCATTAATTATTTATTAACGATTAACGCGAGATATTTATTAACGCGAAAACATCATGTAAAAAGTTCATTAATTATTAGTTTTTCATTTAAAATTTCGATATTTTTAAATTCAGAGCTTGAAAATATCGAAATTTTAAATAAAAGATGGATAATTAATGAATTTTCAATATGGTCTCTTCGATATAGTTCTTCTAGATAAATATTATACGTTAATCGTTAATAAATAATTATTAGAGATAAATTTTACATTATAATCGATACAAGAAACTAACTTGAAGTTCTGGTTGTAAGATACAAGTTTAAAAATATCAAATTTTTAAAGAAAAAAGGAGTGGTTAATGAATTTTCCATATAGTATTTTCGACGCGGTAGAAAGTACGGCATATTAATTATTAATAAATAATTAATTAAGAAAAATTGTACATTAAAATTGATACGAGAAGTCAGTTCGAACTCTTGGCTGTAAATTGCAAGCTTAAATGTGCAAAAATTTTGCATAAAAACGGAGTAATTAGCGAATTTTCCATGTAGTATCGAAGTGGGGGAAATGCTCTCTGTCCTTCTCGCACAATGTTACTTTCCTTGTCTATGACGTCACAGGGATTCGAATACCTCCTTGCATATTCTGCTATGCCAATAACGAGTCGGAGCTTCGATGATCCAAACGCGAGATGGCGTTGATGCAAAAAAAATTTTCAATACCTAACTTACCAGCAAAATATATTTTGTTTATAATTTAGAAGATTAAAAGAAGAAACGCAATAGTAATTTAAAATATTCGTTCAAGAAATATCGCGTAACATAAGAATCTATTTTCGAAATTAGCAGAGATGTTTGAAAAATTAAGGAAAGGGAATTTTTTTTTTTTAGAGAAAAAGGAAGGATTATTCCAAATCGTTTAAGAATGTCGTAATCCCTTGGGAAAGGGGAGAAAAAAACAAAATAGGATCTTTAATCATTCCGTCAAAGACAAGTAGGTATATTTATTAAATTTATAGCATCAGCGGATGGCAAAGTAAACAAGTTTTGCGTTTCTCGTTATCTATCCGAGATACATACGAGATATTTGTGCCATTATCCACTCGAGGCGTCGCGGGAAAAAGTATAATACGAAAATAAATACACCGACTCGCTCGTCTCGGTTTCTTTTTCCTCGTCTGGGAGGAGAGAAGTTTATCATTTTGATGGGTGGCTCGTTGAGGAATCTAAGTTAACCGATGCGGGAAAGGGAAAGCTCGGGGACTTTTGCTGCATTGTGGTTCGCACGTGATTCTACCGAAAATAGTTTTTCGTCTTTGGAATCTTAACGGATCGACTGCTTTCCAGATTTCCGTGTTCCTTTTCTATTTTTCTAGAAAAGAAAGGTCAAATTTTCGCAACTCGTCGTATCCTATAAACGAAAGTTCGACTTCTCCCGATCTCGATACTCTTATTCCGTTGTTTCGGAGTAGAGAAATTCGAAATTTTTAAATTTTACTTTCACGACGTACGATCGATGTAACACGGATGAATCGAAATTTGGCTGGATATTTCGATATACTCGATGATTTTCCATATCGTCGGATATATTCGCGCATCCTCGATTCCACAAAGGTACGGTGACAATGGTTACGGAATCGATTACGGATCTAATCGGAATTAATACGGCGTAAGCGAAATACCAAACGGATCGAGCAGAACGAAACGAAATTTCATACGTGGTGAAATTGAAGAAAAAAAAACTCGAGACGGAAGGTATTGAACGCGGATGTACGGGATAGGCGGTGCATTACGTGTACGCGATTCTTGCGTACATCGGGATACCGTTACAAAGAAAAACATCGATTTAATGGAATATTTGCCCCTGCGTGTGTCATAAAGGAGGTATGCATCGAGTATTTTGCGTCGCAGCATTTTTCCTCGTACTTTTTCTCGCTGCGTTTTCGAAATTCTTCTCTCACCGTTCCAAGCATTTTCTCATTCACACTTCCTTTAAACGGTATCGTATCGTATTTAGGGACGAGGATTCGCATTCGCAAATTCGTCAACGGGAACAGGTTTAAAAATAAGACGTAGCCCTGAAAATGTTGCGCGTTATTGGCGTTTCTGCTCATTAAGATAATTGAGCGTGGGTTCAAGGCTTCGCCGCGATAACTCATTCAGAGGCGTCGTTCCCTTCGAAAAAGTAAACACGAACGGAGCTCCAATTTACGAGCTCCACGATCCGATCAAATCGATCGCGTTCGCGTTTCATTCTTTCTCGAATCCGCTCCACCACTTATTTCCCCCACAATTCCTCTTCGGTCGACGCTTAATTAATATTCCGTTTAATACCCGGAGGAAAAAGAAAGATCGAATCGCTTTGTTCGCTTTTTCCTCGAAATTTCTTTATTATTAATACACGTTCCCGGAACGGAGAAGGAGGAAGGCTCCCCTGTTCGGTACGTTCTCTGCGCCGGTTGCGTTAGCGGACGTTGGAAAGAAAAATTGCGGCGAATGTCGTGGAACCGGGCGGGACCGTAAAACAAACGTTTCGACCACGCGCTTTTCTCTCCTTCTAATTTTATCTCGCTGCCTCCACCCTGTGTATTTTCGTGTAACACGTGTCACCTACGTATAGACACCTTATGTCCGTGGTTAACGAACGCGATCCCTCCTTCGTTTCGCTTCTACCCGTTTTCCCGAACGGGGATCGTCCCTTCTACGATCACCACCTGACTATAAACGCGAAACAAAACTAGTTCTATCCGATGGATGCGTCCAACGTGAGGGGGGAGGGGAAAAAACAGGGCTCGCGGGAATCGGGCCAAGGTTCATACGCGTCGATCGATCGGCGCATTCCGTTTTAAACGGTCCACCACCCGTTTTCTCTCGCGCCGTTAATCGTCGTCGCTTCGATTTTCTCCGATGACGTTGCAACCAGTCGCGTTTTTCCCCGATAATCAACTCCGGATTCCACGTCGCTCTTTCCACGCGCCGATCCCCTTCTTTCCGCGCAAAATACACGGAAAGGAACATACATTTTCGATCCCAGTTATCTTCGTTTCGACGAGCAACACCTCCATCCAACCGTGATTTTTGGAAAGAACATCGTCCATCGTGCGTTATTTTTCGATTTTATCGATCTTGTCGATCTCGGATCGTTGCCGCATTTCGCCTGAACCGGGGATAAAATTTGGCGATCCAACGCGAAAATATACGAACGAATTCTCAGGATGCCGCGTGCGACCCGAGCCCACCTACCTCACCTATTTTACGACCTATAAACTTTTTTCCTCTATTGTGTCCACAACTCGCGAGTCGCTTTTTCGCAACGAACCGCCTCTTTCTCCTTCACGCGCGCGTCTAGATTTCAAAGCGGCGGGATCAATTTGGCCGAGGAGCGAGAAAACTCCTCGTATTCGTTGCTGAACGAAAATTGTTGGGAAAATTCGAGGAAGGAAGGAAGGAAGGAAAAAATTCGAGGCGGACGATCCTCCGTCTCCTCCTCTTCCTATATTTCGAAGCGTTTATCCGTGGGCTCGGTGCGTCGGCTCGGATGGAGAAAAACGGAAAGATCGATCGCGAGGAAGAAAGGAAGGCAGATTAACGGTTTATCGAGCAACGATCTTCGAAGCGAGGAGGTATGGAGCGTGGGAGGGGGTCGAGTTGGGGAACGAAGCAAACGAGGGCGCGAGTTGCATTTCAATGGGCCGAGCGCGTACGTAAAAGTGTTTGGCGGATTCCAACGGGGTAAAAACCCTGGGCGATCACCGCTCGGGATCCGGCCCTCACAAAGGAACCGCCATTTCGTGCGGATACCGGCCATCGTGGTTCCGCGCGCACCCTGCCCCGCCGCACCGATTTTTCATTCCACGAGGTGTACCCCGAGCGTATCCCGTCCCGCCACCCTCCCTAATTCCAACGCGCGTCCAACTCGAGCGCACGGATATTCTCCTTTCATAATATTCCCGTTCTCCTCTTCTTCCAAATCCTCCCTTTTGCATCCAATTCTCGCCGCATCCAATCGAAATCATCGCTTTTTTACCGCTTAGTCGTTACTCACCCGCGAATAATACTCCGTTCGGTTTCGAACGCGAGAAAAGGAGGCGCGGTCGACGAGGAATATCGAATCGTCAACGCGAAAGAAGAAGAAGACTAATTTGGGACGCGGCCGTTTCTCCTCCGTTTAAAGTTTCGGCATTAGGAGAGGTGGAATGCGTGTAACCGCTACTCTTTAACTTCCCATTCCTCGTCCTCGTCCTGGAGAGTTTCAACGAACGAACGGTGGCGGCGATTCGTAAACTTGGAGAACACGAGCCATGTGGTCAACGCGCGTTAAACGTTTAACGTTCCAACGCCGCTTGTATTATCTCCGATTCGTTTCGTCCCGCATCGTTTTTACGTTTTTACGACACGACTCGAGTCGCGCGGGCCATTTCCACTCCGCTCCGTTATATTTTCTTCGCGACGAGATGCAAACGTCTCGGTTGTACGTTCGCGCTACAAACGCGATAACCGAACACGCGTTTAGACACGAACGGACACGGACGGCGAGGAATTTTAACTCGCGAAACGGAAAACGGTGCGCGCCTGTCTCTCTCCTCCTCGTCTCGTCTCGTCGCGACGAGGTCGTCGTATCGGTATCGAGGAGGAGGAGGAGGAGGAGGACGAGAGTAGATCGGCGAGATCGGAATCGAGAGAGGGAATAATATAAATAAACGTCTCGCGCCGGTATTCGTAAGTTGGAACGAGCGTGACAAGAGCGGAGACACCTTGCAACGCTTTGATTCGTCGGCAGTCAGCTGGCGGAGGGCCCGTCCCCGTCGATCGTCCCCGACACGACACGACACAACTTGTCTCCACGATAATCTATGCGTCTCCTCTTCCTCCGTACCGTTATCGAAAACGCGTGCACCTGTGCAACGCGCTCCGTGTCTCTCGTTAAGAAGAATATCCAATCCTTCCATTAAGCGTCCGATAACCGTCCCCACAGAAGGAAGCTTCGTCGGTCGGGAAAACCGACGGGATCCTCGTCTTACGCGCCGAGATACACTTTTTCCCAGATCCGAGTCAGATTTACGACGGCGGATACGATGGTAAATCTTAGTCCGTCGGAGGATACGCAGAAATCGCGTATGCGAGTGAGAAATACTTGGGATTAGCGATCCGTTCGATCGGGATAGGAGGCGTGTTCAGGGCAGGCGTGATCCGGTGGCAAAAGCCAAGAATTATCGCTTACTCCGGACCGGGAGCGGATCAAGGTAGGAAGAAGGTAGAAGCAGTGTCTCCGATCGTTCGTGAAATCAATATGGCGACGGCCATCAATCGAGGTAATTGACAAGGTAATTGGAGTAGTTTCATTCCTCGGCGTAGCAACGCGAGCGATACGCGGAAAAACCGGCGACGTCGAACGAAATAACGCATATAGGGAAAGTTGTAGCGCGAGTTCGGGACGCGTACTCGCGCGGTCCTTCCTTCCTTCCTTCCTTCCTTCCTTCCTTCTTTCCTCCTTTCTCACCTTCTTATCTCTATTTTTCTCTCCTCTTTTCTCTCTTCTCGTTTCATCCGTTCTATATAAATCCGATAATTTCGTTTATTTATTTATTTAAAAAGAAAAAATAGATTTCGATGCCTTTTCCTTTTTTTTCTTTTTCGTCTTCTTGCTCCTCCTCCTCCTCCTCTTCTCCCTATCCCGGAAACGCGTTTTAATATCCGCTTATGACGGCTATGTTTCACGGTCTGAGACACCCACTCGGCCCCATTCCGCCCCATCAACCCCCATAGTGCGTTTAATTTACGTGTTTTCGCGAGTTATTCGTCCCCTCCACGTTTGGCCAAGCCTGGTCGAAGGGGGTCGGTCGCCATGGAGACGCGCGAAGCGTTCCGACGCCCAATCGTGGCCCGCGTACGACGTCGGCGTCAGCCCTGCGAACCCGTGCGAAACGCGATAATAATTGATGGTGAAGGAAGAGAAAGGGGGTGGTAGTGGTGGTGGTGGTGGTGGTGGTGATGATGGTGGTGGTGGTGGGAAGCGCACCCAACGGAGTCGGCGGTTTTCCTTCCTTTCTTCGCTCGCGCCATGGGCCGAGTTAAATCGGCACCCTTCAGATTTCTCCGTTATTAAGCGGACTGCCCTCCAACTTGGATTTCATTTAGTCGGCTAAACACTTTTCCCGCCGATCCTGATTATTCCTTTCTTCTTCCAACGGATAAGTTCGTCGTTTCCTCTCTTCTTTCGCGTACGCGAAAGTGATAAATAGCGTCCACTCGCATTCGTACGTACGTACGTTTCGCGCACGCTTCGAATTGGCAACGAGTCAAGGAACATGGTACGCATTTGCACGTACTTCGTACGCGCACCATTTCGTTTACCACTCGTTACCACTATCGATATATATATATATATACCGATATACACCGACTCGATTAATTCGTATCGTTCGTAAAAAAATCCATTCTTTCCCTTCCTTCCAACAAAGATAACTTCTTTATGTCGAGATGCTCCTTACGCTAAACGAACGCACTTTTCTTTCGCGTCTTCTGCACGCACGACTCGAGAAATCTCTCCATTGCTCGATTTAACCCTGACATCTCCTCCCTCCCTCTCTCTCTCTCTCTCTCTCTCTCTCGAGTTTCGGGCCGAGAAGTTGGTCGAGACGAGGAGGAGAATCGCGCGAATGGAAGACGGAAAGGGAAGGCTGGCGTGGACCGCATACCTCGCTCGGCTAAAGTAGTGCAAACAGAAGCTCGAGTATCAGCACGCGCGGCACGTTGCTCGCGCGTTGAATGCAGCCGAGGGAACTGGAACATCGGGCTGCCAACTCCCGATCCGGACTCTCCGTGTAACACGTACGCGCGCGTACGTATATACAGAAACGAAACTGATCGCGAGGACGCTCGTAACGAGCCACGTCGACCAAGGCCTAGGGAGAAAGAGACGCATCCTCCCCTGGACCGCGAGCCACCCGGGCTATGCGACGCTCAAATTCCGCCGACTCGTGGTGGTGTCACTCGCCGAATTCCATCCGGCCTACGAACACGACCGCCCGATTTTCTCTCCTCTCCTTCCCCCTTTTTCTCCTTTTTTCCCATCGCCGGCAGCCGCTGATCGATACGCCGATCGAGGATAGAACCATCCTTTCATCTGCTACGCTGCTATTCTATTCTCGGTGGCGCGCGCGATCCACGCGGCGATTCGTTTACACGATTCTTCCGTCAATTTTCTCTTCTTACCGATCGATGGATTCGCACGCATTACCGATGGATACGTACGGTTAATTAGAGAGAGAGAGAGAGAAACGTTCCATTCCAATTTTCAAGTATTCCCTTATCGATGGTTTTATTCGTGGTTGGACAGGACGAGGCGACGAGCGGGCATCGATTCCGTGCGAAATAACACCCGATTCTATCGGGCTTAATCGGTAACTGATCGCATGCAAATCCACGGCTGTTTCTCGCGCGCGAAACCTCCTCTCGGGTCGACGTCGGGGAGAAGGATGAAGAAGAAGAAGAAGAAGAAGAAGAGGAAGAAGAGGAAGAAGAAGAAGAAGAAGAAGAAGAAGAAGAAGAGAGGAGAGGAAAAAAAAGAAATCGTTCCCTCGGCTCTCGACCGAAGCGAGAGTGGTGATCAGCTGCGTGAGATAAAATCTTTACTTCTTTCCTGCTGTCCCTGCGCCGGCCCACGATCTCAATACAGGCTCGCTCGTTCTTTCGAGCGGGCCGACAGGCCGGCCGGTCACGATCACAAACGAAACCCACCTTGTAATTGTCTCGTAAATTCCGAGTATCGGTTTAATAGAATATGATAAAAACGGCGACGAACCGACCAATTCGAGAAATTCGTTTCTTACTCTACCCTTGAAACCAAGATTTTTCTTCTTAAAACGTGATCGATCCGAATTACCGAATGCCGTGATAACGACCGATATAAACGTGCCACGACCGATCTTTTCTTTTTTTTTTTTTTCTTTCCCTTTTTTTCTCCTTTTTTTCTTTTCAATTCATATTTATCGTTGAACGACGGACGGTCGGAAAAGTTCGTTTCTACGAATTTCTACGGATCCGGTTCGTACATCGCGATGCCGTATCATCCGACTATCTCAACTATTCCGTTCTACCTACGCGATCGCTTCGATCGCTCCGATTATAAGAATACTTCTACTAGCCCTTTACGTTCCCTTTTATCTTTCACCGCGGACCAACTATTCTCTAATTCGTTCGACCACGGAACGGATAGCGTCGAACGTTTGCGTTTCTGCAAAATTATTCGCATAATTGGGATAAAAGTTATTTTTCTTTCTCTCTCTCTCCTCCTCCTCCCCCCTCCCCTCTATCTTTTCTCCACTTCGAAACGAGGTACGTTGCGCGGCTATAAATCTGAGGGGAACCGCGATTAACGCCGCGAGGTGATCGATAAGGATAGATAAGACGAGAGAAGGAGAGTCGGCTGTTCGAAACGACGACGTTTCGCTTCCTTTCGCCAACTTCGAAATGATAAATCAACGTCGCGCACGAACGAAGGGTCTTTCCTCGAGATAACGCGACATTGAAGCTTTGCACGCGGATGGACATACGGTATTCGTAACATTGTATGCATATTAGACAGCTGGCCAATGGACGCGCGAGGACGTAACGTGACGTTTCATAGCGGCCGACATCGCGCCGCCACTTTTGCGCGAAAAGTCTGCCGAGTCTCTCCACCACTTCGCGTCACATCTGGACATCGCGCCACCCTCTTTTCTTCTTTTTTTTTTTTTTTTTTTCTTTCCCCCACCAGCCTTTTCTTTTGTCCTCGAGCAAACGTCAATGCGCGAAAATGTACGAGCGATTTTTAACCGGAGGAAATACGCATGAAAGAAAAAAAAAGAAAAAAAAAAAAAAAAGAAAAGGCGAAATCGTAGTTCCCTCCTTCTCCTCCCCTCCCGATGCCAACTCTCGAACAGCGTGGATCGCCGATGGATCGTGCGACGATCGAAGGAATGCTCGAATCATGCTCCCTAATTCACCGATGATTCCAGCTTTGCCCGTTATAGAGGAGACCATCTATCCCGCGACACACCAGACATCCCGCGGAGCAGGTAGCTCCGGGGAGAGTTTCTGTCAGCGTGGCGCGTTATCTACCCGTTTATCTACCTACAGCCTATACCACTCCCTCGGATCCCTCTCTCTCTCTCCCCCCTCCCCGTACACGTACACACCCTCGCCGTTTCCTTATGTAACCGCACAACAGGTACGCGCATCCCAACTTCGCCTCTTTATTTCCCTCCTCATAAATTCATCTCGTGGAAGATCGGTTTGGCCGACTTGCGTGGGGTCCGCGCCAGAGACGAAGGTCGCGACCAATTTCTTTGGCCAAAAACGAGCAAATCGGCGGGAAAATGGTTTTCGCAGAGAGTTCGAAAGTTCTCGAGCATCGGTGAATGGAATACGTATTGGAACAATCGCGCATGCGATGTTCTTCGATGTTCGAGGAATATCGGAAAGAAGGGTTGTTCGAAGAAGAGAAATTGGGGGTTTGTAAGTCGATCGAACGGGATCGGTTATCGAACACCGTATGAAAATTCCATAAATCGGCAAAAAACATTTCCGATTTGATCGGTGATTCGTGGTACGTGGAAGGCGATTTCTACTCGAGTTTATTCGTTTCTACAATTAATATAATAAGATCGAGAAGAATTAAAAGAATCAAGTTTTACTCGTGAAGTTCGCTCGCTTTTGTAAATTTCAAAATTCAAAAGATACACGATTATTAATGATGCGTCGATTCGAGCATCATGAATCGTATAAAAAAAACGCGATATACTCGTATATACTTGTATATACTCGGAGTTTACGATATCGATTCTGCTCACAAGACATCGGAATTCGGTCCTCGTGATTGATGTTGCAATAACAAACGCGACAAGCTCGCGCGAGTCGTCGTATCTTTGACTTTCCGGTTAATTACGAATGCGAAAACGAATTCCGGGGAACGACGTTCGCTTTCGGTTCAACGGGATATCATACTTATTTCGCCAGATGCGGACAACAAGAAAACCACCTCGCGATACGGGTTTTTCGAAAATAATAAATTCGATTCAGGAATTCGCGAAGCGTTATACCGCAGTTATTCACAAAATTTTAAGTATGTTCGTTCCGATTATAGTATTACGGATTTCGTGCGATTAAGGAAGAGAGAAAGAGAGAAAAAAGAAATGGCAAAGAATTTTTATCATTTCCTTGCGTTGAGAGCACGAGTCGTAGCGTCGTTTAACACCCGATAAATAAACGTACGTATCGAATTAAATTACAACGAAATCGTTTATCCTATTCGAGGGGAATAAAAAAGGACGAAAGTTTAAAGATTATTAAAAGTTATTAAAAGGAGAAAAATCTTGGTTCCACGGTTTGGAATAATTTTTCGCGGTTGATAAGCAAGGATAAGCGAAAATCGGTAGCGTCGCGCCGCTCGCTAACGTCTTCGCGTTTAAATCGCGAAACGTCTCGCTAGGAAACAATGCGGAAATTAAAAAGCTAAAAGCTAGATTGCGCGGAGATCCTCCTGTCGAGGACGGCCATCTCTCCTTCTCGAGCCTCGCCTCGTTGTGTTTTTGCTCTGCATAAATGATGAGCTCGGGTATTTTAATGAAGACATTCCACGGCCGCTTGCCGGCTCCTTGGCGCACGGCGAGAGAAAGAGGAGAGAGAGGCCAACCTCTGGGCCTCTCGATAGACACGTTCCTGGCCATCCTCGCTCCGCCTTGTTCTATTGGCGTATTGTCAGCCTTTCAACGCGTCGTTTAAGCTTCTCTCGCCAGTCCCTCTCCCCGTCTATCCTCCTCTCGTCCCACGTGTATCGCAATTATTTCGCTACGATATCGCTTCCGTCTCGATACCTCGACTACGCCAACGGCAATTTCTCTCCTTTCCTTTTGCGAAATTTTCCTCCGCTTTTTCCCCTCCTTTCGCCTTTCGCTCCACGGGGGATTCAGGGAACTGGATCGATCATCGAGATCGCTATCGACTTTTTTTTCTTCTTCTTTTTTTTTTTTTTTTTTTTTTATTTATCCTCTCCCGAACGAACGAAATCGAATCGATCTATTTTCACGCGAGATTTCGTTGAATCCTTTCTCCTCGAAAAAATTTCTTTACCTTCGGAAAGAGAGAGAGAGAGAGAGAAAGAAGGAGAAAATAAAGATACGAACGAGGTCTCATGCAAATGACGACGCTCGGCCGGGGAGCGTAAAAACATCCTACTTAGAACGATTTCGAAGCGCAGGCCGTGACCGTGATTTTCACGAATCACGATACACCTGCCCTTATTCGGGTGGCGGATTTCAATGGCCTCGGCCCAACCCTCGACGATACCATTGAACGGCGCAAATGAGACGTGACTCGAAAAGATATCAGGGGTCCTGCCACATCGAACACGTGCATCGCCACCACCACCACGCTTAATTCTTATTCCGATGCGTTCCGGCTATTCGCCAACAAACAAATTACACCCCTCTTCGACTCCACGCCAATTTCTCGCGAGGATCCTTCCTTACAATCCTTCGATCGATCTAACGCGTTGTTTCGAGCTAATCTTACGATACGCAAATTTTGCAAATTAAATTGCCATCTCCCTTCATATTTTTATTCTTGTCCGCCAACGCAACGCAACCAACGTTAACGAAACGAAAAAATTATCGTTCGACATATCGGAAGAAGGTGAAATTAATCGCGATTATTATAAAAGATCAGAAATAAACGAATCGATCGAATCGATTCCACGAATAGAATCTAAAATCCGGAAGTCGCGATTCTTTGAAAAGTTGCCGCCGCAGGCTACCGGTTTTCTGCGAGTGCACGCGAACAAAAAGAGAGAGGAGAGGGTCGCGAGCAAGGTAAAAAAAGGAAGAGGAAGAAAGAGACGGGAGGAGGGGGCTACGATATCGGGAAGGAGGACGTCGTGTACCGCGTATCCGAGACATCGTACGTCAAAGGTTCGAGCCCGTGGGAACACGAGGGCAGAGATGCCTCCAATGCCGAGGCAAAGGCGAACCGAGTGTGTTCCCGCAGGTAGACGACCACGAGGAACGTCTACCGCGGCTGATGAAGCAGCACCACGAGGGAAACTGACTTTTAACATCCAAGCCAACCCGCTCCGATACCTTTCTATTCTACGATTACGAGTCGAAGTTTCGACAAAGTTTAAAAAAAAAAAAAAAAAAAAAAAAAAGAATTTCGCAAGAAAAATTCCACGTTTATCGATTTTATCGTAAGACGAGATGAGAAAAAAATATCGACCATAGTAAAAGTTTGAAATTTTTGGAAAATGCGCGCGAATCCATCGTTCGTACAACTCGTTCGTTCGAAAAAAAAAAAAAAAACGAAACTAATAAAAGAGAGAAGGAAAACAATCGGATAGGATCAACGATTTAGAATTGATTTGCACGATTTGTACTCGTTCGTTTAAATTCGCGTTTCGTCCCCAAATTTTTCATTATTTCAAATTAAACTAACTTCGGAGAGAAGTTGCAAGATAAAACGGAACGTAGGCGAACGTTTAATAGAAAGCGAACAAGCGATAGGAACAAAAGGAAGAAAAGAGGATAGGTATCTCCTCTTAGGTGACACCGCCGAAATATTCCGTCGGCATTCCTAGACGTTTTTTAGGCCTTTGTCAAGCACGGCGTCACTATGTCATCGAGATCGATACGATTCGATCGTAGTCTCCACGTTCGGATCTCTCTCCAACTTCGTTCTTCGTCACGATGCCGCTCCATCGCGATCTTACGCGCGTTCCGAAAACCAACCGAGATTCTTATCCGTCGTGCGTTTATGATTTATATTCCGTCTCGACCAACCGTTCCACGATCCAATATGGAACGTATCCATCTACCAATTTATCTTTCAATTCCCTCGCGAATATCGTGAAAATCGTTTTCATTTCAATCGTTTAAAGATCGATCGATTACGTTACAGCCGTCCAACGGATTTTACGTGGCGCGTAATTGTTTCGGGTTACGATCGTTCGTAATGGTGACAAATAAGGGTGCATTGGTGAAGTAATATTAATATTCATATTCACGGTCGAATCATTTGTTCCCCTGGCGCAATATCAATAACCTGACCCTACTACTAGTATCCCCTTCTTCGTAGGGATGCCACTTGCGAGAAGGGGACGATACTCGGTATTTAATTACCGTGAATCGAGGGGTGATCCGCCGTACAAGTATACGGCGGTTTCCTTCTAAATTGTTTAACGCTCTTCCGAACCGATCCAACGTCCGATCTCTTTCTTTCTACCATCAAACATGAAAATTCGTTTCAACATATATATATATATTTTATAAATCGCGTGGCGAAGATCGGTGGGAAAATTCGATCGCGTATTTCGTATCGCGAACGTGAAAAATAGGCAGGAAATTTGTCATCGCGTATCCATCGCTTCTCCACGAACCGTTCGGGCCCTCACGTGGCCCTCACGTGGTTTCCTGCTTCGAGTTTTTCCACGTCTAGCGAGCATATGCACGATTGCGTAACAAAACACACAAATCATACTGCGCGCGACAGAAGAAACAGAACAGACTGATTTATGTTGAAGGAGCGATGGCCTATCCGCTGTTCGCCTGACGAAATGCAGTTTGGTCGGCTCAACGAATCGCTATCGCTCTCCCCGTGGAATGCGTCTTTTCAGACGTCGAAAACGAAAACCATCCTCCTATGGAACAGCATCGCTTGCTTCTTCGACTCGTTCGAAAAAAAAAAAAAAAAAAAAAAAGAAACCATCGAACCACGGTGCGATGTATGAGAAACGGCGAAAAAAAGAAAAAAGTAGAAAAGTACACGAGTATTGCGGGACACGTGTTCAAATCGGCCAGATTTCGCGAGAGTTGTCGCTTTCGATAACCCATCGTTTGAAATATCCATTCATTTTCAAATCTTAACGAATTATATCGTTCCTTTGACAAAAATCTAAAAATCTTTGTCTCAAAATCTTTTTCTTGTCAACTGATATCTCGATATAAAGAAAAAAAAAAAAAAAAAATCCACAGTACTATTCGAGATAAATCAAGTTCCATAAAGCGTAGAATCGCGATCGAACTTAATCATTTGACTTTCCAATCTTTTTTCCTTTTATCGTCCATCGTCGAACGAAAAAAGAAAGAGAGAGAAAGAGAGAGAGAGAGAGAGAGAGAGAGAGAGAGAGAGAGAGAGATCGGAGAAGGCAACGCGGTAATTAAAACAAGATGGAATACCTCGGTCGACGCAATAAATCTCGTCATTTCCCATTCTCCCATTTCCCTCTCCTTCCTTCCAACCCTCCCCCCGCATATATCTTCAGCTTTCCCCTTATCCGTAGATCGGAACTAGCCCCTTCGACGACATCCAACGATTTATTTTATTATTTGGTAGATTTAGTGGCGGCTACCGTTTATTGGAATCCACGACGTCGATCGGAGATTATGAGGCGAACGACGCGTCCAGATGCGCGCTTGCTTCCTCGCTCGCGTTACGAAACGGCTAATTATCGAGGACGGGATGAATTATCGAAACATGAAACGCGAAAAAAAAAAAAGAGAAAGAAAAAAGAGCGTACCGCGGATCTCTTTCCTTTTCGCCACAGAATAAGTGGATTTTGTTGTTCCGCGTTATCGCCGCATACCAAACGGGTTGGACGCGTATATCGCGGTTATTCTCTCGAGGGATCGACGTATCGAGATCGAGGGAGAGAAGAGAGCGCATCTCGGAACGTGCGTTTCGATTCGATGGGAAATATCCGCGCGGACGGACGAGGGTGAACGGATATTTCACAGTTTTAGAAACACGATGATTCTCGTCACCCATATATATCATATCGGGGAATGAGAGACACCGTTCCTCTTGCAAATTATATTTCCCCTTAAAAGTAATCGCGTCGACGTACGACCAGATCTCCCTTCTCGTACACACGATCATAAATCTAAACTTCTAATCTTCGAAACTTGGCATCGTTGTCATTATTTCTAAAAATATCTCGTGCAATCTCGTTAAAATTTCTCGCCACCTGCTTCTCTCGCACGAGTCCCATTTCCATTCCGTAGCACGACCAATCAGGCTACACGTGTTTTACACGTGATAACAACGATCACCCGAATCCGAGAAACATCGTCTCCCTTAGGTGACCAAGTTAATTGCTCGTTTTCTCATCTCGTTAACTATGCCTTGGACGGGGGAACGCAACGTCGATGACGTCGGAGCACGTGCAAACGAATCTAGCCATATGTTTTGCCCGAATATTTTATCGTTTCCAGTGTATTGTACTCGTGTTCAAGTAATATTACGATTTTAAAATTTGTCCAATGTGATGGGTTCGTGTGAAAATTCTCCAAGGATTTTCCACGTTTTCTCTTTTCTTCGGCACCAAATATCAAACGCAAGCGAAAACATGTAGAATGGACGAATTCGAAATGGAATCGCAACGATCGCTACGTACAATCGACGCTTATAGATCGATACGAATCGCGCGCTACGTAAAACGCGATCAAAGTCGCTTAAGAAGCGAACGAAAGCGAGAGTTCCACGCGGAATTCCAGAAGATTAAATTCCCCATTACTTCCACTTATTACGTGCTCGATTAACTTTCCGGCGTGAGTAGAGCCACTAAATTCAACGGTGTGTAATTAACCAGCAGCCGTGTAACGAACCGCAAAAGCATAAAATTCTATTTTCTCCGCCAGATGTATACTTCGCTTTCGTTCCACGCTTATCTCCGATCTCCACTGTTAATTACGTAATCGCGGATACGCGGCCCACGCTAACATGATATCACGTGTTTCTCATATTCCTAGAGACAGGAAACGGTTGTAGGAAATAGAATTGAAAAAGAGATTGGCAAGAATTTCGACGCGATCCCTTGTCGTTTTCGCGTCGTCAAAGAGAATCGTACGTCCGTAAAGTAAGTAAATACGGATAAGATTTATTCTTCGAATAACTCGAATAGTTGATGATATTTTCGAAATATATTCATGTTTCAGAACGACGAATTGAGAATCGGGTGAGATGTCAAGAAGCCAGAAAATGCAACGACGTAATATTGATGCATCATTTATTTAACACCTATGATAACATGAGATGCGCTTAAGGTAGAGTAATTCACTAGGCGAAATGACGGTTGTGCGTGCGTGCTTGTTGCGTTTGCGCGTGTGTATACATGTCCTCGCGATATTCATTGTCAATTCTATGGGAAAGGATGTAAAGAATAATTGTGACAATTCGGATAATAACTATTTTTTTTTTTTTTTTTTTTTTTTTTTTTTTTTAATTTGCCGACTTGGAGAGATTTCAGAATTTCTGCAGCATCGGTGTTATGATACAATAATAATAGTAATATATATATATATATATATTTATTATATATATATGGCAAGATCATTGGTCAATAAATATTTCACTTAAATCTGTACTCAAATTCTCCAAATAATCCAATCCAATCATCGGTCGTTCTTCCTTCATCCTCTTTCACGCATCTTTCCTTCCTTCGATAAATAAACGACTCATCGTGACAACGTTTTAACGAAACTCATCGATTCGACGTCGTTTCAACGATGACATTCGAGAATAAAAAGGAGGTTTCGTCCGACAACGTTCGAAGAGATAGACTCAGACTCCGTTAGATTAGTTGTTCGATCGTTCGACTATTTCTAATTATTTGGAAAATTTCGACTCGCCTTTCGATGGCCTACAATTCCCTACACTCTATACGAACTAGAGAATCTGTCGTTTTCAGCGGCCGGTCGGACATATATGTAGTACGTAATTATTTCGTCGTCAGTCACTATGAAAGGTAATAGTGCGCGCAAAGTACTTCCTCTAATACTATCCGAGTTGTACGCTAATAGTAGATCCTTAAGGTAAATTAGGTAACACTATGTACACTTGCTCGGCGTGAACGCATACGTTCGTCCGACCGTAATAACAAAAATTTCTTCCTCTCCTCTCCCCCTTTCGTCCATCAGCTCTCCGTTTCGCCGGATGGATCGTCGTTCCTTAGCACGCTAGTATCACGTTTGAGAGCAGGCTCGTTTCTCCTCGATCGCGTCCTCCCAACAGCGTCGTATTCGCCATTTTGTCGCTACGTTCGTTCGAGCGAGGATGACAATTCGTCGTTCCTCCGATTCCTGTTCGCCGTTTCGAAGAGCTCGTGCCTCTTTCTTTCGCGGATCCACCCACCGGATGTGTTGCGAATTAATTCGGCCCACGAGACTCCGTGACTCGCTTCTAGAACCAATAAAGGTCTTTGGAATCTTGAACCTGAGACTCGAGACCTGCAACACGGAGGACAAAATACGAATCTTTAATATACAATTTATCGTTATATTATTCATATGTATGTGTGTGCGTGCGTGCGTGCGTGTGTGTGTACGTGTCGTATACATTATTATTAATCTCGACGAATTTTTTACACAATTTAACGAGATGGTAGACGTTAAAACAAAACGTTCGTTCATCCGAATAATATCTTCGTCGCTCGTCATTATTCGCGTCATTATTGTATCAATTTTACAAACGGCCCTCAAAGATGGGCGCAAAGTTTGTAGATCGTAACGATCGCGATCAGATAGCGCGTGACGGAAGGACGCTATTTTGGCGCACAGGACGAGTAATTGGTTATTCGAAAGGATAGGAACGAATTTTTCGTTCGGCTTCGATCGTTCATCGAAATTTATTAACGCGTGGCCAGCCACGTAATAAAAGAAGAGTCAACGTTTTGACGGATGCGAGGGTGCAGAACTGGTGATGGCACCCGCTGAGCGACACGGACGGACAAACCGGCGGGAACGGATGGAGAACCAACGGAATATGTCACGAGATCGACCAGTTAAGATCTCACGTTCTTTACAACGGTTGCACGGATGCGTCCCAACCTATCTCCCATCTCGATATCTCGAAACGGTGACCCTACGGATCATTCCGGTTCTCGACTCTCCAATTCCTCGAGTTCGAGAGTTCGTAATTAACAACAACTCCTCCTCGCGTCGTCTCTTCATTCATTTTAAACGAATAACAATAAAATCCCCCAATAAATATCGTTCCACGATATTTCCTTTTAATTTCATCCACTCGATCGAAGACCAGAATTGACCATAACTCTCTGATCATCGTCCCATCGTATCCATCTGTATCGAACGTATAGCCCTTCGTAAGCTGTAATTTCAACCGAAGCGAGACGAAGATGAACGTTTTCGAATACTTAAATTCACGGCACGTGGTGTGTACGTCACGCCCGATTAAGTTTGTATCTGTCGGCGTATACACGTGTCAGCACGTGGATCTACCTGCTGCTTCAAAGTCAGCTGTCTACGTGTGCGTCCGCCGCGTTGCCATATCGGCGCACGCACATATACAAAAAAAAAAGAAAAAAAAAAGAAGAAAGAAACACGAGCGAAAAGATACAAAAGATTCGATCTCTGTTGACGAGCAAGGGAACGCGAACCGCGCTATAATCTATAGAAAGCCGATCGATCGGAAAACGAACGCGTCGTGAGAAGAAATCCAACGTTTCGACGATCGTAATAAATATTTGATCGATCGATCAAATCTCGACTTGGATACAGAATAAATTCGAAACTCGAATCGTTGATATGATATAGAAATAAAATTCTTAAACTTAAATCATTGTTCCGATACACGATGAAACTTTATATCGATACGTTATCTTCGTTTCGATAAAGTTAAAAAAAAAAAAAAAAAAAAATTCGTAGTTGCGAATCGCGATACTTCTAAATCTTTTATATTACATATTCGATTTGAGTAGAAAATGCGGGGAGTCGTAATCAACGCGGGTTGTACGGCATATAAATGCGTAGGAGAGGGAAAAGCAGCCAACATCGGCCAATATTGTCCGTGTTATCCGACACATCATTTACCAGCAACACCCTCTCTTCCACTTCGTTCCGGCATATTGGCTTCGCATACTGAACCGTGAAAATGTTATAGGCACGTAAGTAGGCACTTACGCGGCTCGCATAAATCGTCCTGACACTTATGCTATACGGCGTTATTCGCCGGCCCTCCGTATCGAATTAGAATGCTCTCTCACGGAGATTACGATCACAGGAGAACAGGTAGATATAATGCTTGGGTATTGGTGAAATAAAACTGAACAAACTGACGAATTACTCGAACGAAAGATTATTTTTTTTTTTTTTTTTTAACTATGTAGCTATGGTTTTTCAGCGAGATAATAGAAGGTAATACATCTCATATAACGTGTCCTTGGTCGAAGCTACGTAAAAATTTAACTTAAATTTATTAAGTTAAAAAAAATTTCTTCTATTTCCAAGTATGTTTGTATTATTAAAAAAGTTATCATAGTTTTTTCTAAAATATTCTTCTCGAAAACGAGCCGTCTTTGATAGACGTAGTTGTGTTAAATCTTTATTATACGAAGAATATCTACACGCCCAAGTGTTTCCATTCGAAACCTCAGACGTTCGCGACTCGATGAATACAAAGTTACGGACGAACGCACCTGTTATGAATGTTTCGGCATTCAATATCGCGATATCAAAGAGCACAGCAAGATGGTACAAGGAGGAATTCCCTTCGGTCCTTTCAACGGAGAAACAAAGCGTAAAGTCGGTGGAAATTCGGCGTTTAACCCGAGAATTTTGCGAAATCTATCCTTTGCGTTTTCATGCTTCTCTGAAATTATTAAAACTCGCAGAAAATAGAAAATATTTAGGGAAAAATAAATGATTCGATCGCGAACCCGATTTATTTAAAAATTAATAATTCCTCGCTTGCTAATTTTATCATCATCCTTTTGTTCATCCTTAATCTCGAATGGTGAATTTCAACGTTCGTCAAAAGACGAGAGCCGGGAGCATTTGGATTAAATTAAATCGAACACCCCCGTTTTAAAAAGCAAACTCTCGACCCTCGCGTCGTAATGGGAGCCTTGCCAACGTCGGGGGTTACGTATCGAAAGAGATGACCCTTATCAATGGGGGTCAAACCCCTCGCAGCCTGAAATCCAATATACTCGTGGTAAAGGAGAGAGATTCACCCCACTTTGATTCACCCCACCTCGAAACTCGTGTGTGCACCGATGAACGAGTATTAATTGAAAATTAAGCTTCTAAATCTTTGTGCCTTTAACGTTTCCCATGGCCCTAATCCTTTCCGAGAATTTTTCGATAAAAGCGACAAATTATACGTCCCACGTGTACGAATACGAATTTTTATAATTTTCCTCCTTCGAATTAAAAATTGAGAAAACTTCTCTGCCAGGCACGTGCAATATCGATATTTCACGTCACAACTAATGCGAATAATTATTAATTGATTAATTATTAGATAAATAACAAATCAATTTAATCGACCGATGAATTTCGATTCTCCCGCGTTGCGAATCAAGGTTAAATCAACGCTTGGCTAATTCAACACGATATCCACGATAACGCGGAATCAAATGATGAAATGATTTGGCCCGACATTCCCAACGATTCCGTGCGATCCATGTTACGGAAACGAAGCCGTTCGAGGTCCTCGAAGGAAAGGATTAAAGGACGAAGAGGACGCGCGTTCGCCGCGGAGCCAGCTCCGGTTCACCGTAGTGTCTCTCCATCCGCGAACGAACCGACTTCGAGAGATCGATATAAACCGGCAGCTTTCGACCACTCCCTCCATCCAGCTGGCTGACCAATCGAGGCTCGCTAGCCATCCCCGGCTACCCTTTTGCTCTCACCCGTGGAAACGGTGCACGAGCACGACGGTGGATTACGTGACGTCACCGGCCGACGCCATTTTCGAGGCGCGTGCCAGAAAGACCCGGCTGTACCAACACGCGGATCCGCAATATTCTCTCTTTCTCTCTCTTCTCTCCTTCTCTCTCTCTCTCTCTCTCTCTCTCTCTCTCTCTCCCCAGAGAATGTCCCACACGGACTAGAATTTATGGCGAAGATTCCCTGAATTAATTCTCCTGGAAATATTGAGAGCGCCAAACCGGCCCCTTTCTTTGTTTCGCGACACTCGACCGCGCGAAACCGCTTCACCGACGCTACGCGGCGACGAATGCCTCCCAAACAGTATCGAAATTGGCCGGCCATTTAACGCGTTCGATGCCTCGCAATGTATGTCGGTCGTTTCCTCTTTTTTTTTTCTTCTTTTCTTTTTCCCCGCCGATGAATCGATACAATTGCTCAGGGATGCGTTTCTCGATCGAAAGTTGATCGGTGATCCGTTTGTTGTGCGATTCATAATAAGAATGAAGGATTGATCGGGAGGGAAACAGAGAAAACGAAACGAAACGTGATTTCGAGTTTTAAGTAATGTACTAGTGATCGTTTCTTTCAAATTCTTCGACGATAATTATATACCAATTGTATAAAGATTTGGAAAATTGAAAATCACTTGAAAGAATCTCTTTGAAGTTTTTTAGCGATAACGCAACGACCATATGAATCGTGATAATTATAAATGATTCGCGATTAATTTAAACAACAATTTTTTTCAATAACGCAAAAACTTATTAATTAATATAAGCATATATCTCGAGAAAAAATTGTTCCTCGCTAGATGTTTTTGTTATTATAACGAGTAGTACGAATCAATAATATTTTATAATTGAAAAATATAGAGCGAAGAATAGAGAGTAATAGAGGAGAAAGTAATTATTATTATTGCTCGTAGATAAAGCGAAAAACAAATATCGATTATACATATTATAAATTTTTATCGTAATTAGTTAGTGGTTTATTGCAATCGTTAACTCTCGTTTCTGTTCTCCCCTATTTATATTAAATAGCTAACATTAATTTTTAATGATCGAAAGCTACAAATATATATTTCGTAATTAAAATAATAATTTTAATCATTTATCCACTACGGACAACAAGATAAATTGTTGAGATTAAATGGAAAGTTTTTCAAAATCGATAAAATAATCATTCGACGAAAAAATGGAACAAGTAGATATTATAATCGGAAAAAGTGAATTAAAGAAGCGTACGAAATGTTTGAGAAAGAAGGGATAGTGCGTGGAATTCAATTTGGCATTCGCCGGCGAGTGTGTGTTTTGATTTAAGTCGATCCAAAGTCGACATCGTGGCGGCTGCGTGTTCGGAAGCAATAGATTTCGTGATATCAGCCCGTCACTCTTCCGGTTCGGATAACGAATCTCGCTCATAAATCCGTCTCTGTTCACGGTCGCCTGGAAATTAATGCTTAAATCCGGAAAGATAAAAGTATCTGCGTGAACTGCATTAAATTAACATTCTGAATCCAGTTCCATCGCCCCCTCCCCGATTTCCGCTCCGAGTTCTTTCGCAATTTTTCAACTGTTTCCTGTTCTTTCGAAGAAACTTCTCGTTGCTCAGTTTTTCCGAGAAATATCCTCCTTCCTTATCACCGTTCAATTTTTAACTTTCAAAATCGATACAATCGATAAATCGAATCGATAAAACGATCTCGGTTTGCGAATTATTTTATTTTCTCAAATTTTCCCACCGGTCTTTTTTCCACGCAATCGGGAAATCCATTTCAATCTTTCCGACAGATTTCTCTTTCTCGTCGATCGATTCTACGAATCTTGTTGCACCGTGGGAATAGAAAACCCGCGCTTACCATTATCTTAACAATGCCGTTATTGCATCTCTTTAAATCACTACTTCCGCCAAATTTCTAACAATCCCTTTTATCCCGATTCCCACAAAAAAAAAAAAAAAAAAAATAAAAAAACGTTCTTTTCTTCGTCACTTGTATATTATTCTCTACATATATCCCATAAATAAACGTTACCCATTTTGTACGAGTCTGAACAAGTCGATCGAGTCGAAAGAGCCAAGTTCGAAATGAACTCTTTCTTCTTCTTCTCCTCGTCTTCGTTTTATTTCCTTTCCTTAAAATCGTCCTCTTACATTTTTTCTCTTCTACACTTGGTCCGAGCACTAACGAAGAAGGAAGTAGCGCGACGCGATACGACGAAGAAGTCGACTTCCGGTGGCGCGTCGGCTACGATCGTCATCGAACGCGCGATGATGCATCGAATTCGTCGATGCGGCTGCCGGTGACGGCCAATTAAATTAATCACTTCGCAGAAGTAATAGACATACGCGCGACAAGTGGGGGTTGAGTGGGAAGGGGGAGGCATAAAACAACCGACAGAAACGTCACGACGCGGTACACCATGACCATCTACAGTTGTTCGTCGTCGTCGGATGTCACACGGTAATTGCGATTTATTTCTCTTAATCGCGCTTAAACGGCAACCAATTTATGCCGCTCGAGTTAATTTTACGCAATTATATAATTACCAGTGGACTCGCGGCACGGCCTAATCCGAGTGTCAAGGGGCGTTCTAATGGCGGTCAATTTCCAATTCGAAGATCAACCGCGCGTTGATTCTCCCTGTCGAAACTTATCCTTTCGAAAATTATTCTCGCCTATCCCCCGCTTTTCCAATCGTTCAACGTGAAATTTAATATCCCATTTGATAAAGAAAAAGGTGCAATTTTCAATAAATACTTTTACGAGATAAAAGTGAAATCGATTTTGGACACGCGTTTATCATCAACGGAAATTTTTTTTCTTTCGGTAGCACAGATCGATATACGATGTTTACGATGCGATCTCTTTCTAAATATTCTTCGATAAATTTTAAAGGATAACGACGAGAGCAAAAGCAGAAAAAGTTGGTCACCGTCGATTCCCTGGAGCACGAAATCTCTCGAAATCCTTCAAATCGCCCTTCATGTATTTTAACCAAATTCTGAAAAATCTGGTCGATGACGATCAACAACGTGGTTTTTTATTTTCCCGAATCGTGGAATCGATATACATTCGGGGGCCAACAAGAGAGCGAACAAGTCGCAAGTTCTTCCTTATTTATTCATTAATTTCGAGAATCGATGTTCGACGACACGGTCGCTGCTACTTGGAAGGTAGCGAGCGTGCACAGGGCCCTTACGGTAGCACACGCCAGTTAGAATAGTGAGCGTTGCCGGCATTCCGCCGAGTAAATTCTTGAAAACTCGTTTGGTCGGTCCGATCCGCGAACCAACTCTCAATCTGCACGCCCATACACCAACCCGTGCGCGTGCGAATGTAAGCGTTTCCTAAATTGGCCCTAAATCTCACCGCATACGTTCCTCCCAATTCTTCTAGCAGGTGAGGCCAAAAATTTTTCTCGCCATCTATCCCTACGCGACGCGATCAAATTTTCTACTATTTTCTTAACGGATTATTTTCTATCGACTTATCAAAATTCGAATATACTCCGTATATATCCTTCCATATCTCGAATAATCTGATTTTAACTTGAAATCTTTAATTATTACAACAACTATGCAACCGATTCGAAACACGTCTACCGTGCACCTTGTCTCAACTTCCTATCGATAATTTCAAATTCAAACGGTAAAAGATAAGCTTGATTATAAGAGTGAGTGGGTGGAATAAGAAAACGTGCATAGATTTCTTTCAGTTCGATCAATTCTTCGAATTGAAATAGACAAAATGGCTACCGAAAGAGAATCGAAGACACGGCGTATCGAATCCGTGACATCGAGAGGGATGAGAATGTCAAAGCGAAGCTCTAGTATCGATTTTCGTCGCTTGAATTCACCATACATCAAACTACGGCACACCGCCATCATTCTCCCTTTTGCTTTCCCCTTATCGTTTCTTATATCGAGCTATTTTAACACCAACGTATAAATAAAATACTTTTTAAATCTAACAAATGTTTCTCGTATTTACACGAAACTGATTATAATAAGATCAATAGACACAATTTGAACAGATATCTCGAAAATTATAGTTACGGTTAAAAGAATAGCGGACGAATTTTAACCATATTTTTTAAACGATCAACGAGAAAATTCCACATATTTTTTAAATAAATTCCTTTTACGAGGAATTACGAACTACGAGATATTCTAAATACGATACATTTAAATTTCCCGATAGCTAAAATTTGGCAAAAATAACTTAATAAACTGAGAAAATAACGATAACTTACGTCGAATCGCTAGCTATCAATCTCGTCAAAATATTTTAAACGTCCGATACAAATGAAAAAAATGAGAAAAAAAAAAAAAAAAAAAAAGAAAAAAAAACGATTTTAAAATGCAAGGAAGATCAAATTTTCCATTATCCGTAAGTCATCACCAAAGACATCACCTTCGAAAGCAACGAATACGAATCTTTGAGATGGTGCACGGCGCGTGATAAAAATAAAGCTCGAACGAAGACGCGGAAATCGTCGAATGATAGAGCATCGCGTCGAAAGTTACGGAAATCGCGTGACTGGCTGCCGAGGTAAAACGGAAGGCGTGTTGGTTGCAACGACGTGCAGACAGATGGGAGTGGTCTCCGCAATCACGATGGGCGTGGTGCTTTCACGACGTGTTGCAGCTGCAACTCGCCTCTTCGTACGTTGCACTTAAACGCGTTGGACGAATCGCACGATACAAATTTCGTTCGTCAAACTTCGCTTTCTTCTTTCCCAAACGTTTTGCGTATTTTTCTTTCTTTTTTCTTTTCTTTTTTTTTTTTTTTTTTTTTTTTCCAAAATCGTCGATCGTCGTGTCACCTATTAACATCCCCATAATAAAACACCGGTAAAAATCTTCCGTTTGCGATCTAACTTTTCGAGATACACGATCCCTTAGAAGGCGGTGGACAGTGACGAGGACACGAAAGAAAAAAAAAAAAAAAAAGAAAAAAAAAAGAAAAAAGAGGAGGACGCGATGGGTCGCGATATAGGGAAGGATGAGCGGGCTTTTTACCCACGATTTACATGATAAATCTCTTTGGAGGAGGATCGACTCGACATCAAAGTTGGAAGGCCGAGGAGTGCAGCGGGTTTGTTTGCGGCGGGCAGCGGAGAGGGAACGGAGGCGGAATGGCGCGCAGGTAGCGCGCAAGAAAGGTCGGTCGGCCCCTCAGATGCTCGCAATTAATAAGAGCTTAATGGGGGCCGATATAGCGGTGCCACGCTCTCGGGACTCGTGCTTTCTTCGTTGTTCTCCCACCGAAATCATCGATGCCGACGACAAAAAGCCACGGCATGGCCGTAAAACATTTCGCTCTCCCTCCTCCCCCCTTCGACTCTGCTCCAACATATCCAAGACGCGTCGCCGCAAAAAGAGCCGCGCCGTTTTCATTCTCGCAGTCCAACTTCCAGTTATATAAGAGTCGGGGAAAGCCTCTCGTTTCTCGCGAGAACATTAGAAACCAAGCGTGAACCAAGCGAATTTCGATACGTTCGATTTCGAGGGAAATTCGTCGACGAGGCGAACGAATTGAAAAAAATCGGTAGTAACGCGTTTCAATTTTTCATCTTTGTTCAATTTTTGGTTGAACGAGTGAAAAAAGCCAAACGAGTAAACTATCGAGTATGTAACGGAGGGGGGAGGGGGGGGGGGAAAGAAAGAAACTCTTCACCATATCCTCGACTCGTCGTTGAATTCTCGAGACGAAAAGATTCGTATGAAATTCGTGCGACTCGACTCACCAGAGAGGGGTGCGTAATAGCCGTGCGGGTAAGAGGGTGCGGAGGAAGCGTCGACGAACGACTGCGACGGCGTGGCCGACGGCCAGTCCTTGTAGGAGGCCGCGGAGTGCGCGTGGTGCGCCGCATGGTGGCCGAGTCCTCGCGCACCACCCAAAAGCAAACCGCCGTAACTCGTCACGGTCGCCATGTTATGGTGATGGTACTCGTGCACAGCCCTGCAAAAATAGATAGCCGCGTGAGACGAAAGGAAACGAAACGAAACGAAACGAAACAATCGAGGAGAACCGATGAAAGTGAGGGGAAAGGGTAAGGAAGAAGAAAAAAAAAGAGATTAAAAAAAAAAAGATGGCGCGAGATGGGGGGAGAGAAAGAATTCTCGATATCGTGCCTCTTCTCAAGAACGGTGACAGACTGGTAATTTATACGGCGACCAACGCGAGATCAGCGCTAAAGATCTCTCGAAGCAGGGGTACCTGCTCCCGACGGTTTTCTGTATTTTTCACGTCTCGTTTTCTCTTTGCCTTCTCCTCCGGTTCCCTCTCTCTCCCTCTCTCTCTCTCTCTCTCTCTCTCTCTCTCTCTCTCTCTCTCTCTCTCTCCGTTCAAACCAATCGTCTCGCTTTTTCTACGCTCCTTTAATCTATCCCGCTCTTCCCAACCCGCATCCTCCGTCACTCGTTCCTTCCCTTTCCTCAATTTCTCTCGATTTTTCTCTCATTTCGAATATGTTCCCCCCTTCGTATCCCGCTTCGCAGCCCATTCCACGTCCCCCGTACCCGCTGCGACATTCGTTTCCGACCATTTATCCCGGCAGGCTATCGCGTAATGACCGTGTCGCGCCTGCCGGAGGTAGATTTTTCGAATGCGCCAACCTCCGGATCGGTCCCATTATCCGTTTGTTAATTGAACGGATAACGTTTCCCGCTATTTCATCGATTAATCATGGTTAAATTTCGCGCGGTGCGCGTGAAACAACGATGCGAACGAGATCCAATCCTTTCAAATCATCCTTAACAAAATTAACCGATATCTAACTAATAATAAATTATAGAGAGAGAGAGAGAGAGAGGGAGGAAGGGAGGGAGGAGAGAGCAATAACGCAAGTGTCATTTTAATAGGTTAGCTAGAAACGTAAAATTTTTAGAACAGATTCCCTCGTAGCGTATAAAATATATTTGAAGAACGAACGAAAGAATGTTAGGAACGCTCACCTGTGGTGATATTGTGGATAATGCGGATGCCATGGATCCGTTGGACACTCGTACACTTCACCGGGATGCTGACTCTTCCAGAAGGAAGGGGGGAAGTTCCTCATGAACATAGGAGAGATATTTTCTGCGACAAAATAAAATTGTTTCAGCGATTCTTTTTTTCAATAAATAAACCCTTTTTAATACAAGTTAAATTTATATTTTATAATGACGCGAGAGACTTTTTAAAAGGCTGCGACGTATATAATACGATATAATTCGATTGTTGAAAACGTGGACGGATCGGATAATCGGAGCGCGACGTAAGTTTTATCGGAAATGTGGACGATTCGGAGGCGAGGTGGAATGTTTATTAAAATATTTGTATCGTTTCCCACGGGCCAGCACGCGATTCTTTCGAGGGTTCACGATAAACGAGTAGTAGTCGGATCCCACGGGATCGAACCGCGCGACAGAAAGGTACCGCTCGGTTGTTTTACAAGCGACCACTCCAAAGCCAGAAGCTTGTCGTGTATCCTCCCGCGAGTCTCCCGAGTCCTTGGTCCCGGGATTCCTTTTTCTCTCTCTCCAACCTCTTTCGGCCAATCCAAACACATATTCGAAGGTTGAACCAGCCGACGATTTATACTTCTAATTCCTCTCCTCTCTACCTCTTCCTCGATTTCATCTTCGCCATCGCGCCACCGCTATCCCACGTGGAACTAATTTATACAAAAATCTTCCTTCGGTTTACGCTTTTGATATCGCGATACGATATATAATAATTTTTTGATTTGAAAATCAAATCGCTCGAGTCTTATTTTCATTCGCGAAAATTTATCTTCATTTGCTCGAGTAACGCGTTAATTAGAGAAGCATACTCTTTATGGATCGACGGGAATAACTCGGTCGTGGAAAAAGTGGCAACCTGTAACCGATCGTTTAGAAGATAAAACAGAAGGATGAATTATTCATTTATGCGTTGCGCAACGGTATCCAGCATCGATCGATACACACCGCTCGGTGTACAGTAATTTATCTCTAATAGACGACACATCGCGCCAACATATGTATGTACATATAGGCGATAATTAACGAGTCGGACGAGCGACAAATCAAAAACAACGTCGGAAAAGAAAGAGATAAATTAATCGGTGGAATAAAATTTCAACGCGTCCGAAGGGGGTAGAGGGGGGATGGATCGGGATCGGAATCTCGTTCGCGATCCCGGAATCGCGAAATAGGTTCAGGACGATATCGTAACGTCGATTGGGTATCGGCTCGTCCCCGGGTAACAACACTGACCCGCGACACTTTCGATATAAAGAAGCCATGGAACTGCATTGTTTCCCACGCGTGGAATGTCGGAATGGAAGTCGGAGTCGGAGGAGGGTAGGGGAGGGCCTCCTCCTCCTCCTCCTCCCCCTCCTCTTCTCCTCCTCGTTTCCTCCAGTATCCGGCCAAACTCGTAAAATATACTTTCTCGGAGTTGGAGGGGGGGGAGGGAACCGGAGGCGAATCGCGGCATCATCCTCCTACACACGAGTATCAAGAAAGATTGACTAACTATCGCGTTAAATATTGCAATTTGCTTATGGGGGAGATGCGAGATAGCGGAAAGGAAACCGGCCCCCACCGGTCCTTCGTTCTCCACCACGTCCTTCGTCTTTCCTCCAACCTCCGCTTCCCTTCTCGCCGCCTCCCCGCTCGCTCCCTCTCCCCCCCGACTCCCTGTCCACCGCCCGACTGTCCTTTATTTATTAACGCAATTAAAGAAACAGAGTGTCGAGCGTCCACGGTCGGCTTTCTACCATGCCGATGCCGCGAACCGGCTGTAACGCTCGGGGAGAATATACGCAGGGAAGCGGATTCGCCGCTCGTGGAGGCAGAGAGGGTTGTCGATACCGAATTCGCATCGCGAAAATTCGACGTTCCGTCCATTTCCAACCCTCCGTTTTTATCCCTCCGATGTCCATCCACGTTATATATAAAACGTACAACGTCGATCCACGATTTTTACGCAAAATACGTGTTTTTTTCCTCTCCTCGCGCTACGAAAACTTATACCTCGCATATTTTGTATCGCGACGAACGATAGAGACGCAAAGATCGCGAGTTGATAGAAAGTTGAATCGAGAATCACCGTTCGAAAATTATTATTCTCGGTTTCAGATATATCGCTTCGTTAAGTATTCAAATTACATCGATATCGAAGGGAATACGTATATTTCCAGTTATTATCTATTTCAACCTTCTCCTTGACCATCCATCATCTTTCCGATAACTCACTCCAATCGATAATCGATAAATCGCGCGTTACTTCTGAAAAATCTAAACTTTGTATATTCTGATATATTATAGAATTAATAAAGTTTATTCGGAATCGGATATCCTCAAAGAATGTTCGAAAAAGAGAGAAAGATTGCCGGATTAAAAAAAAAAAAAAATCTTACGACTTTCGACTCGAACGATGAGACGAGGGAGAGAAGAGAGAAAAGATCGTCTGGCGAAGAACGTTAATTTTTTTTTTTTCGAGTTCATTCATTTTCTCGGCGAGGTGGTTCGTAATGATTCACTTTCAGCCGTTGAACGAGCGACTCGACGTCGATCGTTCGCCCACTGCAGCGAGGCACTACCCCCGATACAAATGTAGTCGGTAAATCTTGGCGGCGACTCGAGCGCGGAAAATAATCGGCTGACACGAAGCCGAGAGTACGAGTTTCCTCGCGGTGGACGAGACGCGTGGTGTTGGCGCACCGCCAAAAGGTGGCTGTATAAAGATGTGTGGCGCGACGCGATCCCGCGATTCGTCAAAACGTAACCCCCAGACCGGATTGATGTGGCGGTGCGAGCGGATGCCTCGTTATTCCGATTGCCACGGCCAAAGGGATTCGCACCCGAGACGAGTGGAATTCAAATTCGCAGCGTTCCGCTCTATTTTCGATTTGTACAGACGCCCGGCTACGATTATACGCGCGAAACAATAAGAGGAAGAAGAAGAAGAAGAAGAAGAACGTCCGAAAGTTCGTCGATCGTAATACGTTCGACGAAAGATTCCCTTTAACCGAGAATAAGGAAAATTCATTTTACGTCGTATATTCGAGACGGAAAAGAGAAACGAGAAACGCGGCAAGAAAATAATCGATCGATCGTCGCGCGTGGAATCGCGTGCGAGTGGAGAGGCATTCTCGATTACGCTTACGTTAAATTACGCGGCGTGTCATAGATTACACGGCAATTTTCATCCGTGTGATCCGTTGCTTTCGAGCGAGCATCCAGCGGTGAAAAAGCGTGGACGGGCGTAGAGAGGCACGGTATCGTGGCTAATCTCGCGGCAACCCCTTTGAAGACGCTACGGCGTCGTGTAAGAGCCATGTCGAGTAATTGCGTCTCTGTTGCGCCGCGGTGGCTGGCGAACGGGGCGTTAATTTGACGCCACCGACTGGAACGACGCGCTCAATTTCCCCAACTCGGCCTTCCCCAACGTCCTCGTTCCCAACAACCTCGTGTTCTCATCGGACCGACAGCATGCGATACGGACACCCTTCCCTCCCGCCGGACGTTCCGAATTAACCCTTTGAGCGGAAGGATGCGCGCTGATAAACGCGTGTGATTTTTCACAAAGCGTCGCCACAACCACGGCCAACGATTAACAACCTTTCTCCCTTTCTTCGCTTTGAAGAAAAGTTTCGGCGAGAGTGGGATCTTCAAAGTCGTGGGGAGGACTATTTACGAACCGGAATCGAGATATCTCGTTAATTCGTCGTTGACTTGGTGAAGTTTTACCAAGAATTCGAGTGGAAACATGCAGTACGATGCAGCGTAACCGTTTTTAAAAATGTATTTTTAGGAAATTAATTTACGCGCGACACGTCTCGTTCCGCTCGAGTCGAGCGCGCGCGATGTCGATTCGGATCGAATTGGATCGATTCTATTTTCGTCGAGCTGTTTCGTCGTTGTTACCTCGATGATATCGAACGATATCTAAAAATAAAATCGTTCGAAAAAATTCCACTACATCCCGTACTCTCGTATGTAAAGCGAATACGATAATTAATCAACGCCCCTCCTCTTCATCGATATACGTCTTAATTCGATTCGCGCGAGTTAACGAACCCTTAATAAAGAACGAATCCCCCCCCCCCCCTATCGCTATCGACTAGTATTCGAGGGCAAAACGTTTTATCGGATAGTCGTATCGTTTCGCCTCCTTCGATCTTGTCCCCCTTTAGCGTGTGCCAGCCGCTCCTGGTACCGGCTGGTAGTAGCAACGCAAAACCCTGCTAAATGCAATTTCTTCCTTGCATACAAGTCATTCCCTTGGGAGCGCGACGCGAAAATCTCGTTCGATCTCGAACGTTCTTTTATTATATTACGAGGCGAATTATATATACTCGTGATATATCGCCTCGGTAAAACGGGGACGGAAGAATCGAGGAAAAAAAAAAAAAAAAAAAACAGAAAGAGGAAACGAGAGAAATCCGCGTGTCTGTAAACTCGATTTAATAAGACGCCTCCTCGTCGTCGCTCGTCACGCCGCGACGAAACGATCGCAACGCAACCCTTCCGATCGATCGCCTTTCCTCTTCTTTTCCGTTTTCGCGGAGGGATAACGATGCTGCTGTTCTTTGTTCCCGTGCATACGTTCACCGGTAAGAGACGTTCGCTCTTCGTACGTAAGTACGTTAGCCAACATACCGCGGCTAAAACTGTCTCTTCGCCAACCCCCTCCCCTCCTCCTCCTCTTCCTATCCCTGCCCCTTGCTACCCTTCACGCCGGCTCTCCTCGAGTCAACGTGCAGCATCCTCCTCGTAGATCGAGGAGGAGAAGAGAAGCTCTTAATTTACCTTTCCTACGCCGTGAAACCGTGGTCTCGATGGAACGGGGAGAGGCGGGGGGAAGGGGAGAGGGGAGGGAAGGAGGATGGGTGAACGCGGGAGAGGATGACGGAGGGAGAGACGCGCACGGCACATAACAATTAGGTCGCGTTGCGTTGAATTCTAAGCAGGCTAGTGAACCGATCGTGAGCCACTGTCGCGAGATAAATGCGGCCTTAAACGATACCGATATAGACGGGCTGCTACGCCGATCGCTTGCCAAACCGACTCGACCGCCGACAACCCCCTATATACCCTCTCTCCACTCGCCTTTCTCGTTACGTCGCCGACTCTTTCTTTCCTCGCCTTTCTTCGCCCCTTCGCCCATCCGTCTTCCACCGATTCCACTCCTTTTCTGGACTATATGAATCTTTCTTTCTCCCTGCTTCCTTTCCACTCGTCCATGTCCGCCCATTCTTTCCTCGTATTCCAACGCGCATTCCGATTCCATCTTTCTTCATTCGGGATACTTTATTTCGAGCCCCGACCAGGGGTTCATCCCGTTTAACGACGCACGAGTGTTTTCTTTTGCCGTTTCGTCAACTTCGCAACTATCGGATACCGATCAATCAAAATCCCGTGTTTCCCGATCGATCGTTTCTATCCGCGTAGCAGAGTAGTGTGGGTGGAAATATGGAGAGACGGCTCTTCGAATTCCTTGGAATCACACGTTGTGAAAAACGTTGTCGGTCGTTATCCTCTCTCACTCTCTCTCTCTCTCTCTCTCTCTCTCATTTTCATTCGGTTCTCTCCCGTTTCCTCCCCTTTCCTTTCGTTCCTTCGCGGCGAAACTCGCACTCCTCCCCCTCCTCGTCTCGTTCCACGGAGCGGACAAGGCAAGGGTTTCGAGTCCCCGAGTACGACCACGATACAATTGTTACGAGGCTTGTTAGAGTTGTCGCGGCCTAATGGCGCACTTTATTATCGGCCTCAGCCGGGACTCCGCGGCTGCATCCGCGCTGGATGCGTTTAAATCACCGCCCTTTGACGCATTAGTCCCGGTCCCGACTCGCTTCGTCCTCCGATACTCGAGACGCGTGTTCCGATGACGTCCCTTCCCGTCCAAACGGGAGGATCGTAATTGGAACGTATCGCGCGCCACCATTTTTTATTCCACCGCAATAGTCGGCTCGCGTTCCACTTCCAAACTCTCCTCTTTTTCGCGATACGAGCACACATTTTTCAAATTTTTTCCTTTCTTTCTTTCTTTCGCGTATGGAAAATTGACACGCGCGGTCACGATTATATACCTATACCTATCCGTAGTGATATTTAATTCGCGTTGATACTATCGTTTTCGATTTTTCGACAACTCACCCTTCGGTTTGTCGTGCGCTAATGCCCTTTGAAAGTGTTCCTCCACTTCGGACGCAGCATCCCCTCGATAATGGGTGAAGACCACGCAATTTGTGCTCACGTATTGCGCTATGCTCTCGCCATCGTCCGAATCTTCCGCTGCGGTCCCAGTACCTACAGCTATAAGCCAATTAGAAAGGGGATATTTGTCAGGATTGACCGATATCTCGCGAAATAAATATTCTCCAAGTAAAAAAAATCTTTCCTTTATGACTCGTGTCGTACGTAATTTCGATCTACGCAGTAACAGCAACAGTTCCAACTCACCGTCCGTCGATCTGTCATCGTCCAACGTTCTCGAGGGTTGCGAAGCGGTCGATGCAACGGGTGGCCGTGGTTGAGGAGTCGGCCTTGGCGATGCCGGACTAGGCGCCGAGCCGACGGAACCCGCGCTGCTCTGTTGCCCTTGTGGAACACTTCCACCAGCAGCTGGACAAATTTGTCCGAGTGGTCTTTGGTGAACGTTCAACTGTAAAAACAACAGGGGAAAAAATCGCGATATCTTCTCTTCCTCGTCTATATCCGTCTGCGCATCGAGAAATACACATCGGGTTTTATCAGAGTTTCGCACGAAAAGGGATAAACGATTATTTCGTCGTATTCGACTCGACACGACGAAATAACCGTTACAAAGTTTGATAAAACGTCGGATAAATTATTAACGATTCGGTATTTACACAATTTACATGGTAATTAAGATAATACTCGCGGTTTACGAGTACAATTCATCGCTTTCGCGTATCTCGATAAATTTCACAACAATTTCCTTTCACTCGCGATTTTCACACGCTTCTGACATCGCGCGTACGTTGTACGAACCTACGTGATATTTATAATTATCAGAGTTCGAATAAGCAATAATTTTCACAATTTCAAACGTGGAAAACGTTCGTATATTCATGCAATCAATTTCAACATATTCAACGGAAAATTTATTTCATTTTCCATCGATCGACAATATATATATTATTTTCCATTTTCTAAATACCAACCAGTATAAACTCGAATAATCTTTCGAGTATTCTTTATCGACCATGTCTTTCGACGAATTCATCACCGTTCTATCGATATTTTCGTAAATCCTTCCTTAAAAAAAAAAAAAAAAAAAAAAAAGAAATTATCGCGTCTACTAATCCGTCGCCTTATTTTCCTCGATCGTTCGAATAACGGTGGAGCGTTCGATCGTCGAATTCGGATCGAAATTTCGAAGCAGCCTCCCTGCTGATCCCCGAATGACGCGACATCCTTCGAGTTCTCGATAAAATATCGAGGGAATGGTCGGTGGACGAAATCGCTTCGACGATCAACGTCCACAATTCCAGGGATTTTACCACCCTCCGACCGTAAACCACCCTCGGCAGTCACTTGGCGAATCCGACGACGAGCGGACGCGTCGATTCACGTTTAGTAGGTAAATCGTACGAACCACGTCCTTAGAAGAGGGGCCTCCATTGAGCGCATACCGACGCCAGGCGTCGGCGTCCATTGTACCTCCCACCCGCTCGGTCAGACTGCACAAATAGCGCGAGAGCTATGCTATGCGCACCGGCATCGTCGTCACGGCCGCCGCTCGCAATCAGACCAAATAGGACGTAATGCTCGCTATTCATTAGATCCTACGGATGCAAATGCCACGCTGGGTCATGGCATTCTGCTCGAATTTTTTCCACCGCGCCAAACCCTCCCCCCTCCCCTCCATAAGATCGCGCACGCGACGCGACAAGCCAACTATTCGGCCACCGTTCGATCGATCGAAACACGACGGATGCCAGTGCTCGAGATGCTCCACGCAACGACTCGGACTCGCCGCTCCACATTTTCGCCGCTATTCATTTTCGTTGCACGACCAAATGCCAAAAAAAAAAAAAAAAATAAATAAATAAAAAATAAAAAAAAAAAAAGAATAGAGATAGAAAAAAAATATGTTTAAAAAGTTATAAATCCTCGCGAGACTATGCACAATCTCGAAATCGGGGGGGATTTTACAGGATCTCGACCAGGATAGATGGACGTCGATCGACGAGCGGGAAACCGTTAGTCGCGTGGTTCGTCGCGAATCGAACGCAGGAGCATCGCGCGCCTCGACGTCGATTAATTCCGCGCTGTGTATAATCCGGCTGTGGATTATTCGAGAAACTCGGAGGACGCGAACGTTCCGATCGGAAACCGGCCAACCATGCCAACCGCTATGTAATTTTAACCAGCCGATGTTCGTTTGCCCGCTGGCTATCGAGAGTCGGTCGTGTCTTTGTCGTCGTTGTCGCCGTTATTGTCGAAGGTCAACAGATCGACGAGCGATCGAAAGTGAACGGCGGTGGCTACTTATTTACACAGGCAAGCGGGAACGATTTGCCGCGGCGGCATTATTCCCGCAACCAGGAGGAAAAATTTCTTTCCATTTTTCGAGAAAAGAAGAGAGTAGAAGAGAGAATATTCGTCGCGGAAATAATCCGTTCGAATACGAGCGAACTTCGTTTCTCGTGGGACGCGGGAATATTAGCGGAGAGATAAATCGGGAAGAGTGGCGCGAGATCCATCCGATATTCGTTAGAGTTAGGCGAGGGGACGCGCGGCGAACACGATCGTAATGATCCAAGAAACCGCCTCGGTAGCGCGCGCGAGGTACATACCATCCCGACGCGATGATAAAGGATCGCGCGATCGCAGCCTCGCGTACACGTAGCCGGTAGCCATTATTGTTGCGCCACTATCGCGAATAAATCTGTCGGACGACGGATGGCCGTGCATGAGTTATAATCCCGAATCCCGCTGAATCGAGAAAAACACCGGGTGATTCGTGTCCCTCCGCTTCGCAACGCTCGAATTCCTCCTCCTTCTCCTCTTTCCGATAACGAACGCGTTACCCTTCTTCCCGATACTCGTTTTGTTTACGACTTTAAGAAATAATTTTTACAACGTCCACGGCGATTAAACGGAGATAATAAATTGTTCGCATGCGTCGTTGAAAGATAGGGAGGAGGGGGGAGGGGGGGGGAGAGAGGAAGGATTGATACGTGGAAAAGAGGATACATCATAGGCAATAGCGTCGAGTTCGATCGCGGTTCGAACTCGTTCTCCTTGAAACCCCTTTGAGACCGAGTCGTCGCTCAATCCAACAAATTTATCCTATCGTTGAATTTCACATTTCGCCACGTTTCGTCGTTCACGTTTTTTTTCCTTTCCTTTTCTCTTTTTATCGAAAACGATATCCGTAACGAACGAGATAGATCTCGTTCGATCGGAGCTACGTTAGAGTTAAATAAAACGGTTGAACGAATGAATAAAATCGAAGAATCTATCGATTTTTCAACGTATCCCCTCCTTTCAAAAATTTAAATCTCGAGCACGAGCGAGATTGAAAGTAAATTATACGCGTTTTAATTATTTCTTCCTCTCGGAAATCGTCTTAGATATATATATATATATCTAACTCGTATCAAAGACGCATCAATCTTCTCGTAACTCGGCTGAGACTGGAGTTTATTCAGGCTTGACCCGCGCGAGCGTTTAATTCGCCGCTTAAACGACGGTTTATGCAATGAATTAGAGCTTCAGACACGCTAACGAACGATCGCGATCGGCCGAGAAAATGCACGCGCGATTCTCGCATCGTTCGACGGCACGATACGCGCAATTGCGTATGCATCGTGGTAGCCATTATTGTTGCGAACGCGATTGTCGCGTCTCGGCTGACAAATGGACGCGCGAGCGATGTTAAGTATAAGTTTAACCCTGGCAAATCGATCGAGAGATCTGCGCGGTTCCATTTATCTAGGTCGTGCCACTCTTTGCCAGGATTCTCTCTTCTATTCTCTCTCGTGTGTGCCTCTTTTCGTTCCCGTCGATCGTTCGCGCGAAAATACGCGCGAAGGAAAACGAGAAGCAAATCGTTATCGTTTGCAAAAAATAATCTCCAATTATCTCGTTATTATCGATTCGAAAAAAAATGTCATCGTCGTAGGATCTCTACTTTTCACGATATATACGAGCGTCTCCATCGATAATTATAATAAAACGGTCATTATTTCACGCGTATTCCGTTCCGTCGCGCGTTGCAAACGTTTTTCCCTTTCGCGAAACATCGTGGAACGCTCGACGCGAAAGGCGTATCTATATTCGCGGCAAAAAGGAAAAACTTGGAAGTAAATAATATCGTTGCATCCAACAATGTCGCGGCGATGTTGAAACCACGTTTCTCCTCTCCTCCCCCTCCTCTCCAATCGGTTTGTCATCTCCGCTGCCTCTTCTCGCTCGCTCGTCTCGTTGACAAGCGAACCTTTTCGCGAGTATATCGGGGCGAGCCGCGTATCCCGCCTAACCAATTACGTTCATACATCAGCGGTGGCGTAGCGGCGCAACGAAAATAAGCTGACGCTGATGTATACCGTGCGACCGATGGGGGCGGGTGGGCCGGGGCCACGCGTGGCCCCAGACCCAAACTCGCGCGCGCTACGCTACTCCGAGATGTTATCGTTATCCGCTATAATAAACCGAGAGCCGACATTCCACGGGCTAGTAGATCACCGCCATGATCCCGAAACGGCGAAAACTTGCGGCGGAGTCGAGCCACGTCGAACGATGACCGCTGGTATTCGGGGAACGCGCAATTGATCATGAACTTGAGCGACCAGCCCCAACTTATATACCACGCTATCTCGATCGTGTTCGTTTTCCGCGCCATTTCGCCCACTTCGCGGTGATTTACGTTTCTAATTTCTTCTCTTTCTTTTTTTTTTTCTTTTCGCCGCGATGGAATAGAATAATTTCTCTTCCCATTCCGCACGGATGAGCGGATGATTCGCCGAAAACGCGCGGAGAAAGATGAAAAGAGAGGAGAAACGAAGGTAAGTAAGAAAAGGCCGATCTTGCACGGATTACCGCGGCCAAGCATCCAACATCGTCCGGACGACAATGTGGTAATTAATCGAAGCAAGTCTGTCCGCGACGCTCGCTCTCTTCCTCTTTTACCTTCCCTCGAAACGGTCTATGTCCTCGCGGCGAACCAACGACTCTAACTCCGCCGAGAGAGAGAGAGAGAGAGAGAGAGAGAGAGAGAGAGAGAGCTCGCGGTCTTTCAAAGCATTCCAAAGCGCGAGCGCGCCTCTTCCTCTTCTTCCTCTCTTTCATCCCCTCCTCGATCCCACCACCACCACCATCACCACCACCACCGGTGTCGACTCGCTTCACCGACTTAAGACCGCGCGCGTCTTTATTCGTTTCCTCTTTTGTCTTATAGATCTCTGAATCTTCGTATCCTCTCTCCCCTCCCCCCCCCTCCCTCGTCTCGTTCGTTTCCCTTCGTGTCCTTCAACCCCCATTAAAATGCTCGATACCTCGATGATCCTGGACGTTGATTTGGATTTATGTTCCACCGCGAATCGAACCAAACACCGACTGCTCACCGATTGTGTACACGATCCACCGATCATTGCTCACCGATGTTCTTGCGTTTGTTCCTGCGTCCAAAGTATCCCAAGACCTTTCTCTTCCAGGGGACCAGTTTTTGTCCCTTCCTCCTGGTGGATTAATCGTGTCGATAATTCGTCGTTCGTTTAGACGGAACGTTTCACCACCCGTTCGCCCGTTCTCTTCCATCGAATATTCCTATTCCGGTCCTTATCCGTATCCTTGGATAGACGATCGAGAAACTCTATACGCGATACATAGGATTCGTCGCGAAAACGACATCTCCAGTCTCGAAAACGTTTGTAAAAACGAGACACGGATCGGGAGCGAAAAAAAGCAACGATTGGACGATCGAGATTCGATCGATCGAAAGATCGGTCACTCCGACGACGAAGGCGAAGGAAGATGAACGATAGGAAGGAAGCGACTATAAATCGAAAAAGGGATGAAAAGGCGCGGCTCGGCAGCGAAAAACGAGCGAAACGACGAGCAGGAACGTAGGATGGCGAGAGGAGAGGGGAGGAAGATGGGGGTCGGTAACAAGCTACCACGGGATATCGCGCAATTTGTTTGCCGGACACGGCCATTCGTCGACACGATTCTCCTATCATCCCACGGAGATGAGAGTCCACAGATCTCGACCGTGCCGTTGGATTACGACTATTGATAAGGGGCCGGTGAACGAGTTCCCTTTGGTTAAGTTTAGTTCATTAGCAAACCAGCCAGGCACAGGTGGACGATGGAGCGATCCCTCGTCCGACCGACAAATTACAACGAGCTCGGCCTCTTTGGGGGGATACGGGAAAGTATCGCGTCCGAATGTCCACACAACTCGTCCGGATTCGCCTCGATTCTTAACCAATATTTCAACCGATATTTCCTCCCTCGTTCGAATAATGTATCCCATCCCATCTTCATCTTTCTCTTCCATGCTACGAGCATTATTCGAATTCCATCCTCGAAATCCACGAGGATATTATATCGTGGAAAAGTTCCGTACGGAAAAGTCGTACATACGGTGTATCCGTTCGAGATAAAAGTAGGCGTAAAGACAGAAATAGACGGGATTCGAGAAGGATATCCCGTTGAACAAGCCTGCACGTTAACGCTGCTCGCGGTCTGGCCGCGATATCGGTCGAGTATCTCGATCTATCACGCCGTAATCCCCTCGTTTTTCGTCGGCATTAATATCGGTGAGAACGATAACCACGGCGACAAGTATCGCGCCTCCGGCAGTAAACACGTGGCGACCGCGATTCCACGCGTCAACCCAACGATGCCTCCGCTTCAACATTCCACCCCGAAGAACCCGATCTCTTATTTTCACGACGTGTAAATTGCGCGTACCGAGCTACCGCTATGAATTTCGCGGCAACATAATCGTAAAACCGATAAATAGAGCGGCATTCCAACACTCACGGATCCTCCCGAGCCCCTTAATAACCCGTCATTTTTATCATATTCTCACCTTTTAATCGACCAGGAATACGCATCCTTCTCCTTTCGAGTTTCGCGCCACGCGCCGCGCGTACATACGCGATCTCAATTGTCTCGATTAAATGCCGAAAAAGTTCGGCGAGAATTTGCGAAATGCGACCAGATGAAATGCGACTTCGCTTCAACTCGCCATCCTCGTTTTTTTCCTCAATACATTGATGTACATCGATCAATGAGATAATTACAACGCGCTATCTTTTGTTCTCGAAATACGAATCCAATACGAAGAAGAAGAAGAAGAAGAAGAAGAAGATGGAAAAAATCGATTCCTCGAATCCAGATCGTTTCTTCTTCCCGTTCATCGAGCAGCGGCAAAATTCGAATGGATTTCGACGAAGAAGCGAACGACGAATCCTCTCGTCCGCCCGATAACGCCTCGGTATCCGTATTTAATGTTTCTCCCCCACCGGCCAGATATCCCTGAGTAATATTGGCGCATCGCGATATAAATGAAAACGTATCCCGGGAAGGTGGCGATGGCGTGGACGGGAACCGACGGACCTCCGTCCGGACCAGCGAGAGTCGTGTGGAATACGCGAGGGGGGAGCGGTGGAATAGGCGCGTTAAAAGCCAGCGGAGAGATACCCGGACGGACGAGGCCTTTAGCGTCCTGTTATCAGGCCCGATCCGATACGGTCACCAATAACTCGGCCTACCTACCGCAGCGACGCAACCTACTACGTAAAGGTTACGCTCCCACCGAACCTTTGCTACCGGCCGCCGGACCGTTTACCAACTTATTACCATTCACCGTTCACCGACTCGTTCCACCAACTTCGCACCGACCGATACTTGTCCAATAAAAACTCGCTCTTTACATCCGCGGTGTAACGCCGTTCGCCGCCCATAACCGAGATCCATAACTCGATGCGGTTTATCGAAGGGGGGGAGGGGGAGGGGGGGAGGGACTCCTCCGTTGCTCCGTTTTTGCCGATCATTGCCACTCGTGTCCCCTGCGATCCCACCGCTAATTAAACCGATCCACTGCTCCTTGTACGGAGAACGCTTTCGATCGAAATTCGGTTACGAGGCGAAGACGAGCGCGAACGAGCGTTCGTTTTTCCCAAACGAACTCCGATCCAAAGAGTTTCTTTTTCCTCCCCCCTATTCGTTTACGCGAATTCTTTTTCTCGCGATGAGATTACGATTCAACGATTACGTAAACGTTTCTTCCTTTCGTACGCCGGCATATATTTTCGTATGGATATTTCGCGCGAGATTAGCGAAGGAGCAGCGAAAGGAATTTCCACGAATATTGGACTCGGTTCATTAAATATTCTTAAGATGCGCTTAAAGATTATTATCTCGTATATCGGAATTACGAACGTGGGTATAGTAGAAATAACTTTCTCAGGAATATAACTTTTAGAATATATCGTTTATAAGCACCGTTTGTCAAATAACGCGATCTGAAATCTCGATAACCGATCATTTAAAATTATTATCCACTGTGAAATTTATTACGTATATCGATATTAAAAAAATTCCAAAATTCCAACCGATAATTAATTCGTTCCGGACAATATTTCCCTGAAATTCCCTTTCCACGCGCAAACATCTCGCTCGAGCGTTTCGATTCGTTTTCGTCAATTCGGATCCAACAATTTTCACGCTTTGAAAGGAAAGAATTCTGATCCTGACTCCTAATTTTTACGCGGTGGAAATAATACAAAAATTGAACCGTGTCGGTTCTACTTTGCGAAAAGAAAAGAAAAGAAAAGAAAAGAAAAAAAAATAACGTTAAAAATTTGGATAATTTCGATGATTGGTGCTCTTCTAATTAATAGCGTTATTTTTACAACCAAGCAATCATTCCAACAACTTCATTCAAGATAGAACGATTTCCAACAGAATCGAAACGAGAAACTTGATGGTGTTGCGGCGTTCCATCGTTCGCCTAATTGTTTCCTTATCCGTGGACGAAACGACGATTAAACGTCGCGATACGCGAAACCTTTCGTTTCCTTATGACTGGTGCGCGATATATGAATTCCTTGCTGCCATTTCATCGCATCGAATAGCGGCCGAGCTACTCTAGGAATCCGACCAATGTCCACGCGCGTGCTTTTCTATACGGGGATCGCTCACCTCCACGCGATTCCTTTATTTTTGCCCACCATTCCATTTCCGTTTTCCCGTAAAACACGGATAAAAGATACCTAACGTCATTACTACCACTTCTGCTTCCTTCTTTTATCATTTCCTAACGGACAATTTCATCGTACGATTGCAATAAAAAAAAAGTTTATCGTGGTTCGTAATAAAACGTAATAGTAAATAGTATGCGAGACACGGGAGATAAAAAAAATATGACGTATTAGCCGAAACATCATTTTACAACGTCTTGAGAATCGAAGAATTTCTCCTTTTTAATTCCCATCTCGTATCTACGTTGATTTATTCTCGTTACGTATATATCGGTCACTCAGAAACCTACATCGTGTAGTCGCAATCTACCTACCAGCGCGAGTTTCTATTAATTCCTATCGGTTCGTCTCCCTCTAGATAGATAGATAGTTAGGTAGGTAGGTAGGTAGGTAGGTAGATAGATAGATACTCGTCAACCAAGGCAATTAACGAGCGAACCGACAAAACGTCCATACCTCGCGCAAACATCAAGAGGCCAACTGTCGCCATTCCGCGTCATTACCTAGCAATGCCTGCCAGTTTGCACCCTTTGCATTCCCTACGCGCGTTCCCAAGTAAGAAGCATAACCAGTCACCCGAGGAGCCGACCACGCGATCCACGCGATGGCATGAAAATAAGGTTGAACGATTATCTCCGTGCGCGTAGCGGATAGGAGAAGCGGGTCGTCGTCGTCGATTGCCAACCAATCGCGCGCGATCCATCGAAAGAAAGATCGCGTCGCGCGATCCCCTTTCGAAAATAATTCCTTCGCGAATACCTGCCTCGCTGGTTACGTGGCCCGCGACCGGATTACTCGCGAGAATGCCTTCCTTTGCACGACCGTTCCATCCATTAATAATCGAACGTTGCCTCCAGTTTTCCTTCTTCCTCTCCCTCTCTCTTTCTCTCTTCTTTTTCTTTCTCGTCCATACCGGTATCGCACTGCTCGCCGATATATCGAGGACGCGTCTCGACGAATGCAGCGACCACGTCTTATTACCGACTACCGACTTCTGGAAACCGAGGCGGCGAGTTGGAACGGCCGAGCGTGGCCGCTTTTCCACTCCCCGACATTCCCTACAGTTTCCTCGATCGACAGAATCGAGAGATACTGAGTTTTACCGATTTACCACCTTTATGCTCTTTCTTACGAATTATAAATATGCTATAGGGTATGGGTAAATTATGGTAAATTTTGATTGAAAAAAATCGAGGTAGGAAAAATTGGGCAAAGAGAGAGGAAGAAGGAGGGGGCGCCGTCGCTTCTCGAACGAATCGAGAAGGTATCGATGGACGGAGCGAGAAGGCAAAGTCGATCGGAATGCGATCCTTAGAAAACAGAGGTGGCCGCCGCCGGTGAACGCAGTGGCACGAAGCGTAGCCCCCTTTAGCGCGTGTCGCAAAGAATGGCGTTCCTAGACTAAAAACGGAACAGCGGCAAGGAATGTAACGTTGCAGCACACCTTGCCCCGAGCTGTGACACGAGTTGGCGCGGTCGCGCGCGCACAACGAGTCAGATATACCGATTCCGTACCGATAATTCTCAACCATTCCTCCCACCACCAACCTTTCGTCCCTGTATCGCATCCGCGTGTAAATACGTCTCGATCGTCCTTCTTCTCGGACGTGTCACGGACTTCCGCCGTCTTACCAACATCTCGACGATACCTCGCCTCGTCTCGCCTGCCTCTCTCTCTTTCTCTCTCTCTTTCTCTTTCGTTTCCTTTTTTTCCGGAGAAAGCGTGGAATGGAACAGATCTTCCATTCGTGCTGTGGAACGATTCGCGGCGATTAAAAATAAATAAATAAATAAATAAATAAAAGCATCGTTGTATCTTAATAAATTGATCTCGTCCGTAAGAGGTAAACCATTTCCGACGTTAGCGAGCAATAATTTTCGCCGTAAATCTTACTCTCAAAGCCAACTAGTTGAGTGAAAAGGACAGCTGCTCGCGATCCGATTCTGGTACGTTTCGGTGTAATCCAACGGGTCATCCAGCGTGATGAATTACCATCGAGGATAGCGGTGTTTCTCTCTACTCCTTCCTAGTGTTTGATGTTAAACGTGCGATTAACGTGTTCTTCTGATTCTAACCTTCCGTTTGATCTTGACACGCAAATTTGCGCTCCTATCCGCAGCTGCGCCGATAATATCGTACAACGCGTGCTATTCTGTTATTACTGAATTCGGGATTATCCTTCAAAGGGCTTGAAAATAAGTCTTCAACACCGATCCCATTACGTTCTCACACCAACCACTCGTAATTTATTTTCACTTATCCTTCCTTCTCGTCCGATTATCGTATTCTTCCCTACCTACCTTTCCTCTCGTGTTTCCAGTAGAGAGCGAAGAAGAAACCGACCAAGTCTCTCGCTCGTAATTTCAACCGCTCAACGCGGATTAAACGCAACGCTTCGTTTCGAACGTCTCGTCTAATATATCCGTCTATTATATTAAGATAAATGGTGGATCCAGATGAGTATGACGCGTACGATTTTCCTTCGAACGAATGATTTTTTTGCTACGATCGACAACGATTCGACGCGGATTCAACGCGAATCGATACGATCCGAAATTATTTCGCTTCGTAACGATCGCTCGTTAAACGATTTAAATCTTTTCGATCGCTTCACGCGTATCGATACAACTTGCTTTTCAAATCTATATCTATCTAAAAATAGATAAGAAATACGCGTGTAATTTTTTTTACGATAATACAGTACGCAATAAAATAATATAGAAGAATATTCGCGAGGAAACGCGAATACGTATTACAGGAGGGGAAAACACGGGGGTTTGTTCGCGTGTTCGAAAGCATTAAATTGGCCAAAGAAACGGAAGTAATTTCTAAGGCGACGCAAAGTGGACGATTACAATGAAGGTATAAATTTCGTTGAACAAATTCGGTGGGAAAATGGCGGATCTATCGTAGAGGGAGCCGAGTGGTTTGCCGTCCTCGGACGAAACGCGACGAGAGCCAACTGGTACAATAGTCACCCGAGGCGATTAATGGCGTCCGGTCGGCGATCGTAAATAACAATAAACCAGTTTACTCGAACAAGAGTCGCGTGGCTTCCGCGATTCTGCCAACAACCATTCCACCATCTCGATCGCGCTCGAACCATCCATGCGATCCATCACGACGAACAATTAATTTCCAACGGAACGCGAATCGCGTTCAAACATTTTTTCGAATACAAATACAATACACGTTCTTCGATACGCGTGATCGAAACGAAAACGTGCTTTACCCACGTTCCACGAATTTAATTAAAATCGATCCGACTCGATCGAACGAAGCTCGAGAAACTTTGTCCTCGCCTCGAGGACGAATCTCGATTTTCGAGCGTTCTCGAAAAGTGGATCGCGACGGGTGGAAAGACGCTACGGATAGAAAGAATTGGTCACGCGGGAAGGGAAAAAAGTGAGAGGCGTGTGTTCGGTGGAAACTGGCCCTCGAGGAAAAGCTTATTCGATTCAATTCTAATGACGCGGATAGTTGCATTCGCGGTAATACCCGACAACGGACTATCTCTACTGTGCCGTCGTCGAATAATGAGAGTATTCTCACCACGTTTTCCGCGACACCGGCGTATTACGGCGTATGTTCAAAGAGCCGCCACAGCCGTCGGTCTGGCATCGTTGATATAAATTACACCCACACAGGCGCACGCGTTTCGAGGCCAACCGATACAACAACGTAGTCTCGAAGGGAGGACACGTTCGTCGCGCACCGTACGCGTCGACGTATTACCAGATTCTTAGGAATGTTTATAATTTTACGAGCCTGCTTAATATGCGCTTAGCTTCTGCCGCGGTAGCCTCGGGCTCTTCTCCCTCCCTCCTCCCCCCCCTCCTCTTCGTCATCCCTCGCCTTCCTATCTACGACATTTTCCACTTAACCTTTGAACCAAGATCGTTACCTCGCGTAGCAGGTACATTCCACCTTGCGGCGCGATCATCGCTCGAAAATTCATTCCGTCGAGATGAGGTCGCCGACTTCCTCTTCTATCGCGAAACATCTATATTCGATACGGGTGAACGAACAAGGATTCCAAACGGATTGAACTTTCACTCTTACCGTACTTTTCTCTCTCTCTCTCTCTCTCTCTCTCTCTCTCTCTCTCAATTTTTTATTTCATTTTTCTATACGCGCAGCACGTACTCGCCGATTTTTTCTTATCTCTGTATTCGGAAATACGATAATAAATGAATAGATTACGTGGATCGGGAGGCACGGCAAATTTCCGGAGAATGCTTCCTCCCTGCTATGACGGAGAGGAGAATTATCGAGATTGAAGTTTGCGTGGATCTTCCACGAAGAGCATAACTGAACGCAACTGCATAGCCGTATGAAGGAAAAGACGGTTCAAAATTTCTATTCCTTTTCCTCCATCTCTGTCCGCATTATTTCGCCGAGACTATATAGCGATGATTGTATCGATTAATCCTTGATTCCTTCCATTTTTTTATTTCAATAGTACTCGACGTTGATTCGACGCGTATAAAATACGCGTATATAAATCCGAGTTTCCCGATTTCTCGGCCGTGCCGCGTATTTTTCAACGCTCAAGGTGCAAAACCAGTATGGTACGCGAAAGCAACTCGGCTCGTTTATGGGGGACAGGTGAAGGGCCATCGTTTTTGTTCGAACGAAACTTCCCGTGTCGCCATTTAAGAGCGTGTAATCGTCGGTATACGACTGACCACTTGTAATTGCATTAATTTCCTCCCATAATTATGAATCTTGTTCATTCGCTTCCGATTCACCGTTGTCGGGCACGTAACGTATCCGCAAAGAAAGTTGATCTCCCGGCTACGATTAAATACGTTTGGTTGGATCGTCGAGGGAAAATCGTTGAGAATTAATTTTTTCGTTTTTCAACCGTGTATAATATAAATTATCGTATTTATATACGCGAGAAAGAAAGACATAAAACGCTTTGATCCATCAACAGCATGGTAAAATTCAAAGTGAAGAGAAATTGTGTTTTAAAGATCCTGTGTTCTTGTCTACGATACCGATCTTGTATACGATAACTCGAAACGATAAAATAACCATTATTTGCCATTCGCGTAAACGTTCGACGGAATTAAATAAAATAAAATTGCAAGTTTCCACGATACCGAGAATAAAAGAGTCCGGTCGAAAGAAGGCTACATTTTCATTAGTCATGAAGCGCGTCTCTCGACCAGTGTCTCAAGGGTTGACTCGACAACTGTCGATTCGTCACTGTCAGCTAGTGCAGTGTCACGAGCTGCGCGAGATGAGACGACCGATTACGAGAATGAAAAATGATCCGCGAAAACCTTTGATATTTCGTCTTCTATTCCCGCCGGGGGATATACGCAATATGTATCGGGTTCCTGGATACATACAGAACCGCAATTTTACTTTTAATTTTCGTATCGTTTTCTTTTCTTACTTTCTCACGTGCATTCATAAATGAGAAAAATACGAACGCGACGAACGAGACGTGGCGTCGTATTGGTTCTGAAGGGTCGCGTTATCGCCATAAAGAAATTTATCGCTTGTCGTTCGTAATATTAACGAGTCTAATTTTATTATAAGTGAATACGGAATGACGAAGTAGAAAAATCTTGGATCGATTTTCTTGTAACTCGATAGGAAAGCCGTGATAAACCGTGATCAACGAAATTACGGAGCGAGCGTGTGTCGCAGCAGGTATTACGCTGCGATAAAAACAAGATAATTTGTAATAACAAATCGATTAATCGCTTATCGCTATATTCGCGTGTCATTTGTTCATCATCCATGAAAGTGATTTATTTGGGCGACAACACAACGAGGTCCAACAAGAACGATATCGACGAAAAGAAAAATCTCGTTTCTCGTTTTCGGAGACCGAAGCTATTATACGTACGATATCATTCGGTTTAACGATCGCGATTAAACAACCGTGAGATGACTCAATTATCGTTAATACGGTCGCGACGTGCCGTTTTCCTCGGAATCTTGAAGGAAAGGAGACGATAGGAGAGGAGAGAGGAGAGAGGAGAAAGAGAGAGGTGAATTTAATTAATCCGCAGTTCATTCGTTAAAACCCGGAAATGCGACCCTTGTAATTGTCTTAGTTCGATCGTTTCCTTGGCTAATTGAAATTCTTATCCAAGTACCGATAACGTCGTGAAAGAAACTTGCCGGACTCTATTAACGATGCTTGATCATTAACGCGTTAACGATCTTTTGATCTTGCTGATTTCTTTTTTTCCTTAAATCATCGACGATACATCGATCGTTTGGCGTAAATTTTAAAACGAAAAATATATCGATTCGATCGATTTCAAATAAAAAAATCAAGTCCAATATTTTTTTAAATTACACTCATTTAAAAATTTAAGAAACGATAAGTTTAATATTTCCTTTCGATTTATAAATTTTGTTTTTTTTTTCCGCATTATCGATTTCCGCACAAGATTTCTTTTATGCAATTTTTTTTTTTCTTTATATTAATATTTCATTTCAATATCATTTATTAGGATAATTCATTTTTTTTATTCGTTCGAAAGAAAATGATTCGATGATCGAATAATACCAACGTTCTATCGGGGTTCGATCCCCATTCTAGTACGAAATATAAGAACCCAGAAGCGACGAGCTGCGGTGTCCGAGCGGTTAAGGAGATGGACTTGAAATCCATTGGGTGTTAACCCGCACAGGTTCGAATCCTGTCCGCAGCGAAAAATTTTTTTTTCTTCAAAATCGTATTTATTCGATAACAAATCGTTAAATGTGCATCGTAAAGGTACGATTTTTCAATTCGATCGTTAATACGAGAATAAAAAAAAGATATTAAACGAGTAAATTAAGAGTACGATCGTACCTCTTCGCTCTCGAAGTTCACGGTAAGCGCTAAGTGGATAGATGATAGCATAAGAGAACAACGATGAGAAAGATTTTTAATTCACGCGTTTCCAACGTTCATTTGTCACTTTTGTAAAGTTGGTTCCCCGCCAGTTATGTTCGTAAATGAACGACGACGAAAGAAAGATTTTCGAAACTTCGCGAGGCGATCGTTCGAAAGCACGAAAGTATGCAGATTTATAAAACGATTAACAAGTTGTGATTCGTCATCGCACCTACGCAATCAACTCCGTTACGTTCAACGTAATACGTTTCACGATAATAACGATAATAATAATAATTCGCAAAGAGCACCGATAAATCCCGCGTTGACGTCGCGAAAAATACCTTATTTCTCACGATTGATGACAATTGCCATGCGACGAAACGACAAAAACGACCACTCGTCGAATATCGTTTCCCTAGAAATACATCATATATTTTATATATATATATCAAGATATACCGAGTAATAGGTAAAATTCTGTCCCTTTTAAGGGAGGATTGCGTAGATAGACGCATGACGACGCAAAGAGACAAAAACCGTTTCATAAAAATTCCTATACAGATCCCTCGCGCTTCCCTCGTATTTCCCTCGCGCTACCCGCTTCTTGACTCGCGGTAATTGAAGAAACAAAGGGGACTGTAATTATGGCTGGCAATTACGTCGGCGTAAACGCGCTTGCGCGAAGCGGAGAAGCATGGCCGAGCGTGCGGCTTTCTTCCACGCTCCACGCCAATTTTTGATGAAATTATTTCCTACGGAAGAGTCGTTTTTCGTTGTTGTCGGAAACGGCGGCAGACGGAAAGCTGCACCGCAACAAACTCGACCAGTACCGGAATCGCGCTTCGTCTCTTCAATAACAATAATAATCGCTCGTTTCACAATTAAGCAATTTGAATCACTTTTTGGAAGAAAAGACCGAATCGAATTGAAATCTCGATCGTGAAATCACGAATTTCGGATTACGTTCGAATTTTCGAATATCAAATACAAAATTCTCCGATTTCCATTCCAATTCTCTTCGAAATTTCAAAAGACGATGATAAAATTGTTGACTGTGATAAAGTTGGCAATGCGTTACAGCGATAATTCAATGTGTCCGTTTATTGCGCTCTAACTAAAATCTTTATTTGTAATTTGTTTATTAATATTTTTTAAATTAATTATAATCTATTAATAGGAAAGAATAAGTAAAGACAAGATATATGCGCGTATAAATTTACATCGTAAAAAATATAGAAGGTAAATGTCTCGATTAATTAATAAATTATAACCTTTCAACGGAAAAGTTTCCTCATTTTTCACACGATTTCGTAAACGATAAATAATCGCAAATCGTATCTCTCGATATTAATTGCAGAGAACAAACAACAATCTGATAAATGAATAGCGATTCAAGCGTTTAAGAGATCGAATCATCCGTGATTAAAATTTGTAAAGAAAACCGATGTATATAATCTCGATAATGAGAGAGGAAAGAATTCGAAGATCAAAGGAGACGAAATAAAATAATATAAAATACGAATTTCACGCAATTTGATAAAAATATTTACATATAAACGAGAAAATGTTTAATATTATCTAATAGGATTAAATAATAAATATTCAAGGTATTAGAAAAAGTGTTATCACTAGTATGAAATATCATAGAAAGTTTCGTTAAACAACCATCTATCGAAACGTTTCAATTCTTTCATCTCCTCTTTTTTTCACGTGTCGTTAAAATTAATTTAAAATTGCGTTATCGCAATATTCGCTTCCAATTTACCTGTATCGCGTATCGAGAAACATCGAGAGCAAGCACACTCCGACTTACGTTCAAAACACAGGAAGAAGAAGGAGAAGAAGAAGGAGAAGAAGAAGAAGAAGAAGAAGAAGAAATCAAACAGCCGTTCACGAATTACCATACATTTTGTGGCGGACCGGAGATGACCGTAAAGCTGTCGGCTATCGCGAAAATCGCGGTGAACCATTGTACGCTCGAGGACAAATGCCCCGTGTCGAGCATCGAGCGAAAAGAAGATAAATAAGAAAAGAAGAGGGAAGAAAGAAAGGATCCGAAAGCGCAAATAAGACGTCGGCCGATCGTTGGCTCGATCGTGGAAGCGAATCAGAAAATCGCATGCAGAGCCGGTGGAAAGGTTTACGGCCTTCGTTATCCTGTTTGCGCGCTCATCAACCTCGAAGGAACGCTAACCCCGACGTATCTGCCAAGAAATAAGTAGCGGCGCGGCGATCGTGATCACCGATGCGGATTCAACACCGTTCCGAAATCCCCTTCGATCCCATCTCCATCCTTTCTTACCATCGCTCGCCTCTTTCTTCTCTCGCTTCTTTCCACTCGCCACTTCTCTTCCCCTCCTTCCAAACATTCGAACGCGACAAACCCATTTTTCCCTTTATCCTTTTTTCCCCGTCTTTCTTTCTCTTTTATCGTATCGCCAAGTGTGAAAATTCCGCTATTCCGATCTCTACCGTTTAACTCCTTCTCGTAAAAAGATTCTACGTATTACGATTGTTTGCGATCCAATACTGGAATCAGATTTATCCTCTAGATTCACCGATATAAACATTCTTCGTCTAAACGAGATCGAATTCGCGTTTCAAAAGATCCGTTAATACGATTACGTAAATCGCCGCTTTCATTTACACGCTACTTAATTTTGATAAAGAGGCCTTATCACTCTTAACCATAACGCGAAACGAGGCACGCGTTGCTTTCGCGTGTTACACGCTTTGCGCTTAATTCTAACTTAATGCTCTTAATTAAAGTAAATTCTTATCGACTGACAACGATTATATACCACGTATGTAATCTCGATCACGCACGTGTACACTTTTAATCGTATTCGTATAAATTAGCGAATAAAATTAATTCTCTTCCCTTATTTTTCTTCGCGAGAAATTGAAAAATATTTTAAAACACGAGGAATTAATTGGGGGAAGGAAAAAAAAGAAAAAGAAGAGAAAAATAGAATCGATTCGCGTTAATTCGCGAATTCACGCAGGAGGAAACGTTCACAAGTATTAGAACGAAAACAATAAAGAAACAAGAAACCCTCGTAAGAAGAAGCTTTTCATCGAGCGAATATCGAAGAATTTGTCGCTTCGCTCGAAGCAGGTCGAGCGAGAAAACATCAAAGGATTCCTCCTCATCCCTGGTTCGCCTCCTCACCCTTGGCCGCCATCCTTCTCGACGTAATAATCATTTATTATCCCGGCGAGTAATAACCGGTACGCAACGATATTATGAAGTTGCGAAAATTAAGGCTTTGTTTAAAAATTAGCTGCCCCTACAATTTACGCGACGACCTTCTTTCATAAACTTTATCTTCCAAGTCTATCCTTTACCTCGTTACCGGTCTTTGCTCGTCGTACACTGAGAAATACACTGAAAATATTGATTTTCAAATAAACACTTGATATCTTTGTTCGCTGTGCGCCGAAAGATCATCTATATAGTAGTTCGTTTAGTTTAATTCGTTTCTACGAGAAACGCGTTTATATATATATATATTTGGTCAGAGAATACGGATCGAAGGATTGGATGGCGATCAGGCGTGGAAAGCGCGCCCGTCCACGAGTCATCGTACGAGATAGGTGATCGCGAGACACGCGAAATTGACGAAAGTATGCCGGGTGCGTGAATTCCACGAAAGTTTCGAGTTGTGGCCAAGTTTGGCGAGACCGGGCAGGCAAAAGGGAAACGCATCTGTTACACCGTCCGATAACGCGACGCGTTTCGCGCTCTCGCGCCCTTATTAATGAGAGGACATTCCCGAACAGCTCTCTCGGAATCTTGGTTTCGACCGACGGGTTCCGAAAGCAACGAAAGCCGAAAACGCCAAGAATCCGCGGCTAGCTGCCGGTCCTCAATGAAAAACAGATGCTGACACCGTCGCTCCGAAACCTCGCTTTTTCACCACACCCCTTTGATCAACCAACTGCATCGCGAGACGACTTTCTGCGCATTCTTTCGCACAGATTTCTCCGACTACGATTACGCTCATTCTCCTCACTCGTCCAAACAAAATTTCAATTAACGCGTTCAAAATTGTTCCCTGTCATTTTTACCCAACATATATCTTGAAGGAAAGACGAAGATGACGAAGCGATAAATCATCGAACGAACGTCTAGACGATCGATAGAATATAACGACAGAAAGAAAGAGAGAGAGAGAGAATAAGATACGACAACTGGACGGGAAGACGGACGAGAGATATGGAAAAGCATAGAACGATACATTCGATTCCGAGTTCAATAATCGCTCCTTTGAATCGAAGGATAAAAAACGACAAATTATCCATCGTTACCTAAATCCATCGATTTAGGAATTTAGGACGGAAGAATAATTCGATCCGATAATCCGTACGCGTTCTCCACATCGTCGTCTCTTTTGGCGAAACTTCGTTTTCCATCGAATTGGACGCGACAAGCGCTCGACAGGTGATGATCTCAATTGAAGCGATCCCTTAATTGCGATCCCAGGGCGCAGGTGGCTCGTGAGTTGCGAACGTGTGTGTCTAAGCCGCGGCGGCACGCACAAAGGTGTCTCTATTAACCCCGGAAACTAGAGAACCGTGCAAAATGTCTGGCTCGAGAGGGAGGCTCGCTCTATATTAGCTCGTTTTATGCAGACGCCGCGGCTTCCATCAAATTAAGTTCATACGAGCTTCTCGCCTTCCGCGATCTTGAATCTCGACTCTGCCGAGTTTCCCTTCGATCGATCGATTCGCTCTGCTTAGTCTTCAATGCTTAATCAACACCGTGATCTTCGCGCTGGAATTCGAGAATCTTTGAACGCGACGCTTTCGATTATCAGCGAAAAATATATATATATATATATATATATATATTTCGGAAGGGAAAAATAGGGGGTTAGGTTGAATTACACGTAGGTGGTCCAAAGCGTTCGTTAAGCAACATCGGAAGATAAACGGAAGCTACATCTCGAGTTAACACGTACGGAATTAACATAGTCGAGCGCGGTTCGACGTTTAAAAGCCGATCGCATTTCCATACCGGTGCCATTTCAGCCTACCACCACCATCACCATCATCACTACCGCCACTACTACTACTCTCTCGCTAACACGCTGGTCTATATTTGCCCTCGGATCTCTTCGAGACTCGCATTTATATCCCGTTATCCGTGGATCTTTACGCGGCATTCGAAAGACGCTGGCGTACCCTCTTCCGTTCTCTCGCCAAATTCGTTTCTTTTTTCCCTCTCCTCCTCGTGTCCTTTGTCCCCTTTCTTCCTGCGTTTTTTTTTCTTTATTCTACGAAAAATCGTAGGAGACGAAGGCTGTCGATCAAGAGGGGAGGGAAGAAGGTGCGTCGTATTCGGCCCTCGTATCTCTTACCCCGTTCGCAGCGAGAACGATCATATATAATTCTTTTCTACGTGACAGCCGGTAGTTTGGATACAAGTCATTAACTCCGGCCGCGGGGAACGCAATATGTTAATGTCACCGATGACAACTAGTCGTTTAATCACTTAACGCCTCTTTCGAATACCACGAATCGCGGACTACGAACCCGGAGTGATTCATCGGCTGCAACGGCATCTCTTCTAATCTCGAATCCCGAAATTCCTTATAAATCGTCGACGGATGGCCGTTTCGCGATTTACTTTCGCGAAGTCGGTTAACGAGTCGAAACACGCCGTGTCCAGGACGGGTGTGTTTCCGCTTCGTGCCCCAACGCGTTCTCATCTTTTTCGCAAAAATTTCTCTCGCGAGATCGAGTGGAAATAAAACAAGAGAGGAAACTTTCACCGATGCTTCGTCGGCGACGTGACGCCAAAGCGAAGGCGCGCGCGCGTTAGGGGAACGAGTTCTCGCGCGTGTTCCGTTTTCGATCGAACGCGGATCGGCGCGACGCGACTTTCGGAAAAGCGGAGAAAAAGCCGCGGCTCCGTAAAACCTAGTCGTCTCGTTTATGAGCTCGCGGATCTGTTGCCGATTGTCGGCATAAAATACCGGCCGGGTATCGTAAAGCACTCGACGCGCGGTTACAACCGCTTACAAATGACTCTCTTAATGCTCGCTGCCCGCTGTATATATATTACAACGAGAGTTCACTCTCGTCGCTATAACTTATACTTTCTGCACCGAGTACGGAGCCGCGCAAGAAAAATAAGGAGATCCGTTTCTCCGACTCGAGAATTACGCGCGCCGACCGTTACACACGCGCGCTCTGCCTTTCTTCTTTCCGTAACACCGTCATCCACTCAATTTCACCGGGACCCGGCGAAAAACACGATGGAAAAAGGATTTCCGAAAGATCGGAAACGAATCGTTGTAGAGGGAAGCATCGCGTCTTAAATTAGACAGGTGACAATCGAATTTAACCCGTATCTGGACGGTGAATCAGTGAGGCAACCGGGCCAGTGACTCTCTCGCCCGTAAATATAGAGACGGTGAACGGTCCTCGGCCGCTAGTCGTGCTCGCTAAGAATTCGCAGGCATTGTAGTTTAGCGCCGAGTCGAAAATCGAGCCGCGCTCTTTCGCCCGTTTTCCTTCGTTTTTCTCCGCATTCCCTCCGTCGCCGCTTCGACCTCCTCGTGCAACGCACTGGAAAAATAACGACGGCGCTTCGCTCTAAATACGACTCACCGATCGACTACCTCGACTATCGAGAATCGAGCGTTAACGCATCCTAGAGCAGTCGAGCGATTGTCCTTCGTCTCTCTTCCGCTCTCATCTCGGCCCATTTCCTACGATATATATAATATTTTCGACAGAGGAAAAAAATCCGTCTCACGGATAGCGAGAGAGAAAAAAAAAAAAAAAAAAAAAAAAACAAAATCGCTACGAGATTTCGAAAGATCATTCGACATTTACTTTCTTCTATCGAAATTAAATCGAAATTATCGTTCGTTGCATAGGAAGAGAACGCGATCTCGATCGATAGTGATGAATTCGTGTAAATTTCGCGATAAGATCTCTCGCGACAATTTGATAAAATGCGTTCTCGATCGCGTCATGGACTGCGATCATCGGGCCGAGATTTATTAGTTTATTGCCAGGAGAGAGGGAGAAAATGGAAAAAGGGACGAGGGAACAATGACGCAGCTCGAAACGAATTTCAGACGAATTTTATGAACTCGAAAAAGCGGCCGACCCCTCCCTGGCCGCTCGCCAACCGACCGACGGCGGTTTATTATAGTTTTGTTATGACAGCGGGGCGTTTCGGTAAATTAATGTCGAAACAAATGTATCTCGTCCTAAGAGAGCCACGGTTGTACCTCTAATTGAATTGGTAAACATCATAAGTTAACCGGTAAGTAGTTGTGTCGTCGTAAATCACTTTTGGAAGATGAGCCGTCATCGCGAGCGGCGGCGGCATCGATGGGAAACGGGGATTTCGAATTTCTTAGCGAATCGGGAGAGAAATCGCGAATTTCGTTCCATCCCATCCATTTTCCACGCTAGAAATTGTTATCCGAAGCAAACGCGATCGCGACAAAACGCAATTTCTCCCGTTCTTTTCGAAAAACTATTAAATACCGCTGTTACATCGATCTAGGCAGAGGCCGATGATATCCGACGATATCGAGGAACGACGGAGGCAAAAAGACGGTGGAAGATTTTTTGGCGGTGGTGATGCCGGACCGGATGGAACGTGCGCTCGTATCGCGCGATAGAAATATTTTTGCCGGTTTAAGTCGGAAAGGGAGGACAGCAGCAGCTGGCCGCCGCGCCGATGCGACCGATCATACCTGCCGGATCGCTTACGCGTCGTGCCGCCATTCGCGTACGGGCTACCTTCCTCCTCGGATAAAAATCCTATTTACCGATAGAATCTTAGGTATATCAAACTCGATACAACGCTCAGGTATCCGCCGCGCGTTATCGAGACCGAGACCACGCGAGAATTCCACGGAAGCGGGAACCCTGTTGATGCCAGATGCGCGATCCGGGTTCGCGAGATAAAGAGACCATTCTCTCTCTCTCTCTCTCTCTCTCTCTCTCGGCTCCACGTCTACGCGTCGAAAGGGAATGAAAAAAAGGGCCGAGTATTTTCGCGCGAAAAGCACACCGGCGCGGCGAATTCCAGGAGGGCAGTGGCGGCGGCGTCCAAGAATAAATCATGGAAAAGGCGGAGAAAAGAAAGCTGCTCGGTTCGCTGCTCCCGGTGTTTCTCTCCTCTTCTTCTTCTTCTTCTCTAACCTCCTCGATCTCCCGCCTCGAGATAGACGAATAGAGGGGTTAATAATTTCCCCGACTTTTCCGAGAGCCATTGATTAATCGGATGCCATGTTCGACTGCTTCTCTCTTCGAGGGAGGAAGAATGGAGGGAGGAAGAAGGTAGAGGAATCGGCAGGGAGCGCGAGTTCCGCGGGGTTAAACGGACGGTATTTCAGTAATGGAGGCTTATCGCGCGCTGCTACCGCACGAATCCCCGTCGCGTCCAACAGGCCTGCCACTGCCTCCTTTGGACGGCGTTTATTAATTCGCCACTTAACAACCGTAGCCCGCGGTCTCTGTTCTTCCGATATCGATGAGGAATTAGACGCGTTTAGTCCAAACAGACGGTCCCGGAGGGGTGGGAGGAGAGGCGGGAATAAGCGAACGCAAGCTGGAAAGCGGCCATGGAAACCATGGAGCTACTCGTAAATAACGTACCGCGACCGTGAAGTGCGTCTCTCGCTGCAATTAACTATCCTCCCTCCCTCTCCCTCCCTTTATCGGCCTTTTTGCCCATGAATCGTTCCAAAGTCCTCGTTATACCGCGCCGCGGCACGCCACGACCCGGTTTTTACCTTCTTTCCGAAGGAATTAGGGATGTCCATGAGTATGCTCATCTCTCGGAATCCCTCGATCGAAACGCGTTTTTGCACGCGTGGCGGGACCTTTTCGTTCGTGATCCCGTGTCGCGAGAATCGATATCGATGGAATCGTTGGTTTGAGAGAACAACAACGGGATCGATGTTTGTCGCGAACCCGTCCTGATCGATCATTCCGCTCGAAAGGGAAGACACCACCCCTCCCCACCTCTTCAATTCATCATTCTTAATTAATCAATTTTCTCGTCGATTTTTCTCAACGCTCTTCCGATCTCTCTCTCTCTCTCTCTCTCTCTCTTTCTCTCCTCCCCTTCCTTCCAACGAGTTTATTTTATTCATTTTTAATCGAACCAGCTACCACGCGCTACGCGCAAGAATATCGTATTATTTGAATCGATAGGTAGGCAAAGACTCGTCCGGCAAAACTGGTCCTGCACTGGACTGGACCGATGTCTGTGTATCAAAGAGATACCGACCCAATCGATCAGATTCGATGCGATATCGCGTCGAACAATTTCTATAATTAATCGCGTCGCGTTCAAAGATCGACGCGATCCTCGATTTCCTCGATTCGACGTATCTCCACGGAAGAAAATATATTATTCCGATACTTTGTATCCATGTTACCTATACGAAATATCAACTAACTCTATCCTTCGAATCGAGCGTAATCGAGCGAAATATTTTATTTCTCGTTATTTTTATATACGTACCGTGCAATGTACCAAATATTCTAAGGTAAGGCAAAATTAAATAAACATTGAGAAATACGATATCGAAATTTGATCGTAATGAAATAACGATCTCTTTTCAACATAAACGAATAATCTAGGCAAATTAACGAAAGCATGCGTATTTTCAATTAGAACGAAATTCTTTCTCAATTAGATCAAATTCTTTTACACACGCGAGACAACATAACAGAGATTTTTAGGCGACAGAATCGTTGACAGCGTGAACGTCGTTATTTCGGCAACGACTCTCCTACGGTACATTGTCGGTGAATTTCGAGCGAATAGCGGCCGAAGAACGCGAAGAATTTGGCGACCGACCGATGAATCGTGTCCGGCCAAAAATTTCTCGCCCTCCCGTATTCGCGAATTAATCGAGAATCGTTGAAACGATACGTCTTTCCGAGTTTTATCGATCCTCTTTCACAAGCGAACGATCCTTTTCTCCGCTCTTTATTTCCTCCGTTTCGTCATCTGTCCTTCGTGATCCATTATAAAAAATTACGAAATCGATCGACATTTTTCGATCCTTAACGCTTAAAGCGACGTTTTTCCTCGAGTTTTTTTTATCCACCTCGAGGATAAAAAGTTGAAAGAAGAAAAAAAAAAAGAGAGAAAAAAAAGCAAACCTTCGACTTTGCCTCAACTCGTGAAACGTGGAAAATTAAATGGAAGAGATACTCGAGAAATCGAAATGAAATCGGAATCGATGTCGGATGATACTCGATATATTATCTACTACTACCTACTACACAATTCCCGATAACCGATGCATTTTTCATCACCGTTTGTCCGCGCTCGGCATTGAAACGATCCACTATCGAAATTGTCCTAGATCGAGTGCCAGTTCGAAGGCTGAACCAGCGGTTTCCCTCTACTTCCCGATACTCGCTTCTCCCCCTCCCGTACGCCTGAATCCATCCAACTCTCCTTTGTCCTCCGCTGGCAACAGGTTACTACTCGCTATCGATTCGATCTCGCCTCCGCTTCCGGGGAGCCTTCCCTTCGACCATAATAGACGAGATATCTCGCAACCGCTCGCATTGTTCGCTTTCCACGCGTCCAAGATGAGGAGGTGGGCGATCCGATACGTACCGATCCGTCAAACGATTCATAACGTGCCTCCTACCTTCCACACGGTATAATCGATGATCGATTATTTCTCGAAATAGCGATTCCTCTGCTCTCTTGCTCGTCTCATCCGTTCTTTTTCGAAATTGTATCATCGAATCAACGGCGAGAAGAAGGGAAGAAAACGAAGAAGGAAAAAAATGATACGATCATGGGAGAGGGTGAGGCGGGGGACTGATTCAGAATTGCAAATCGACGACCAGATGGACGAGCGTTCGTCGAAATGCTCACCCGATCCAATCGACGGCCAATAAAATTTGGGTTACGCGAGCGAGCAATTCCATTCCCAACACGGGAAGGAGGGAGGGGAGCGAAGAGGCGAAGAAAGGAAAAACGAGGTGAAAACGAGGGAACGGAAGGAGAAAAGAAAGAAGAAGGAAGCGGCGTGACAGCGGCGGCGGCGCGGACTCTTTATACACCGTCTAACTGTCCTTCGTGACAAACCATGGACGACGCGTTCCTTTTCCAGCCAGTCATTGAATTGTAGATTCGTATGGACAGATGAACACGTCCGTCGACAAACTTGCAGTACTTACGATCGATAAAAAGCATCGAGAGACCCTGGAAATCTTGCGATCGTTTATATATTATCGTCGACAGATCCCGGGAGACTTCCGTTTCGATTCTTCCCTTCGTTCTTCGATCGCCCCGATTCGCCATTTCCACGCGATCGAATTTTCTTCTTCTTCCACTTTTTCTTTTTCACCGATCGCGTTTCCAACCCTCGTTCTATCACCCTCTCGATTCGACAAACTAGTCACGATCGTGTCACAAATTCATATTTCCATCCTTAAAAAAGCGTTAGACGCGAACATCGGTGGAAATTTTAATTTCCAAGTGGACGTCGAACGTTCGCAAGAACGAAACGATTTCACCGGCTAAGATCTCGGCTTCTCGGTACGGGAGCAAAGTCGTTAATCTTTCTCGATGGAAACTCGCGATTTGGGCGGATTAGAGACAGCTCGCCGCTGGTAATTGTGTTTAAATATATCCATGCGCGATGGTATAAGGAAGAATTCAAATCCGGACGAAGACGCGCAGGGTTAATTGTGATTTGTGGCTTTAGATTGTTGCGAATAGACGCGAGAACATTTTCTTGGACATGGTAGACCGTTTGCGCACGGCACATCACGAAGAACGATCGCGAAATATCCGCGCGATATTTTTCGATCGATCGCTACGCGTTTCTCCCCTTCCCCCGTTTTCCATCAATCCTTCTCATCGATTACGCGAATACGGCTTTTTTATATATCATGCGGATAATCGCGTGATAAAAGATACTGTTCTAACCGATGCGTTTCTTTTTCATGGAAAAAGAAAACAAGAATGGTGGAAAAAAATTCGCAAATTTATCGCCGCTGTATGTAAGCTTGAGTGTAACATATTTCGCTCAAATTAACGTGTGCTGATACGGTGAAAAGTGAGACATTCGGCGAGAATAAATTATTACGGAATGAAAAACACTTTTCGTTTAATTAACGTCATTTAACAAGACACACGTGGACGGCATCGTCGTGATGCGCCGAAAAAACGAACAGGTGATCGGACCATCCGACGGATACGATATCGAAAACAGTGCGACTGATCGATCGATTTTTTTTTCGCCTAGTCGACGAGAACGAGACGAATCGTTTACTCGATACGGATAATTATTCGACGCGTACTTGACGAGGAAAAGTATAAATGTTAAATTAACATCTACGTCTTTTTCTTATATATATATAATTGTTCGATTTGAAATTTTTGTTCAAAGTTAAAACATCCAAAAATAAGGATTTGGCTTTGATTTTAAAAAAATAAAAAAATTTTTTTTTGTCCCAACATTAGATCCTACACTTTGACGTAAAACGAGAATCGCAATTATATAATCGATGTATTTTCCTACGTTCGTGCGTAATCTAAAAAATAATTATGACCTGACTTAGGCGTAATTTCCAATCGTTCTTTTCTCGGATCGATTTCAATTCATCTTCGCGATCATGGTTAACATAACGACGGAAATCGATGATCTCGTTAACGAAAGGCGCGGCGTGGCGAAACTTTCACCGAAACATCGCGAAATTAAGGTGAACCCAACGTACCGGTTTCCGCGAAAAAATTCATACGTGACCCGGCCGTGATCACCGGTTGTTACGCGGCCGAGCATCGACCGGGTCCACGGATCGGGTGGCAGGCAAAGACACAATCCGTTGCTCATCGCGTAAAAAGCGAACGGACGGCAGTGGTAAAACCTGATTCGATTCCCCAAAGGCTGGCAAAGATCGTTTCGAACGAGCAACACAGGCGGACGGTGTCGGAAGATCGAGATATCCGATCGGCGACGTTTCGGAAAATGCTCGAAGGGACGACGGAGTTGGAGCGTTGGGGCGGGGGGGAAAAAGATGAAAAACAGGATGGAAAATGATTGGACGAGGATCGAAACGAAACGAATGAAACGTCAAAATTCTATTCGATTTTGGTACGAAATATCGATTCGTTTTTTCCATTCGTAAATAAAATTTAACGGAACCGCGGCGCGTTATCGTCATCTAAATCAAGCGTTATCAACGAGGAATCGGTGAACACGGGCCACCGCCGATTCTCTTCGAATCTCTTCGAATCTCTTCGATTTCAATTAATACTCGCTTCTCGTTATCCTCAACGAGGTCGAACCATCTCGAAACTGAAAGAGCAAAGAAATTTCAATAACAGCCATCGAGTCAATCGACCGAAACGAGAATCTTTTCCAATTACGTTTACTCTTTTGGCGTTAAACGATGTCGTTCGTTCGAGAAAGCTCGATCTTTAACATCGATTCCTCTTCTACCGTTCGCGCGTACGAGATAAAAAATAAAATCCTGGTACCTGGTAAACTGGCCCATAAGAATGGCCCACTCTTCGACACGCTCATCGTTCATTTATAGAAATATAACGCGGGGAAGAACATGTTTATTATTTTCTCCACCGAGATAAATAAGTATACTCGGATATCGGATCGTCGAACGGAAATTAATCTCGATTTTCGTATTCGAAATATCTCTGTGACATCGATGTGCATAAATTAAAAGCACATGGAAGAATATGAGAAGCCCGAATCGATGAGCCGGATCGCTTCGAAAGTCAAAGCTCTCGGGAGAAAAAGCCACTTCCTATGCTTGGTTGCCTCGGAAAAATCCTGCCAATTGCACGCTGGTCAAAGGGTTAAGTAAAGACGTACCGTTCTGCGTGCCTACGGGAACTTCCGATATACCAGCCACGTTTAAACGTACTCCTTCTTTTTCTTCGCGTTTTACGGACAAAGATAAGTAGCGTTGGTCGATTGGCAAACGTAGTATCGTGGTTCGAAAATTAAGAAAAATTCGCATCAGCGACGAGGGATAATATTAGGGATCGTGTCGTATTGATTATTTTAACCAAATATTATCCGTCTTTTCAATTTTTTGTATTTGCTCGTATCGTTCAACGACGAGAAATTAAAAGAAAGAAAGAAAAAAAAAAAAACGCGAATTCGTCAAATTATCATAAAATCACTATTGGTAAAAAGATTTATCCGGAAAATTGGAATTCCTATATAACCCGATAATAAGGCAACGCGACATTCGACGACGATCGTTCACCGCGCGAGCATTCCCCGCCGCGAACGTTCGTTTCAATTATCCTTATATTAATAAGTCAATTATGCGCCCGGCGGGTAAACAATTTTAACGCAGTCGTAATTAACGCGGCACGATACCGGGGCACGGTCTGGGAGCGGCGCGAGCGAATGCTTCCAACGAATTCCACACACGGGGAATCGCGGGAATCGCAGAAACGCAACTCTCGTTAAATCGCGATTAAACTGCTATACGTTTATAAACGCCGCGCGCGCATACACACACATATTTGAACGTCGAAATCGTAATCCACGCTCGAACGACTCGCGACCATTGCTCGATAGGTGGTCCACCACCACCACTACGATACAGCTCCTACGATTTCAATTCCCGATCGGATCGCCGTTCCGATTTTCTTCAACCTTTCGTCGACAACGTTCTTCTCTTCTTTTCCATTCTCCATTTCCCTTTACCGTATCATTTTCGAAAATCGCTTTTCCAAATTTTTTCGCCCTTCGATCTCCACGTGGAAAAAGAGAAAGGAGACGAGAACTGTTCGAGAGGAAGGGAGAACGATCGAATGAGACGAGAGGAGCGAAGAAAGGAAGAAGAAAGAGAAAGAGGAGAAGAAACCTGTCTCCAGCGATTCTAGTCGCGGTTTTCCAGCGTGCGCGCGCGTCCCCCGTCGATTACGCAAGGGAGCTCTCGCGATGGTGCGCCATATAGGAATGGAGAAACTAGTCCGTAGAAATTTATTCCGGCGAAGCGAGAACAACAAATTACAGACCGTAATCGATCTTTGCTAATACGACGCGTCGGGAATGTCTGGACGAGTCGCTAGATCCGCTGGCAAACACCACCGGCGTATATTGATTTACGCGAGAATAAATCATTTCGCGTTCGTGGTGTTTGCGCCGTCTCGCGCAACTTTTCGCGGAAAATACAATCGCCGAGAAATCGAAACGGGATCGCGACTGGTTCGCGATAATCGCTCGTCTAATTGCCGATGCTAAACGGGTATCTACTTCGGAGTTGTGGCATTTTCCTCTTATATATATATACACGACGATCGTTTCGCATTTTTCTTTTTTCCTCGCTCCGACAGAATTAATTATCTTCTAGTAGTGAAATAATTTGACGAATCGAACGTTTATTTCTGTTATCAAGGAACGAGAGAAGGATGAAATCGAAACGGAAGAGTGATGGCTTTTGCGCTTTTGATCGACCATTTCCTACTTCCTTCTTTTAAAATTTCTAAAATCGAACAGATCATTTTTTCACCTTTTAAACGAGATGGATATTTCATTTCGTTACAAGTTTTTCAAATATTTTCTTTATAACATCAAATAATATCGATCCGAGCGAAAACAGAATACAATACAGAAGTAGGAAAACGTTGCGCTAATCGCCAGACGATTTAAATAAGACAATACCTCGTGTCACTCGATTATTTCTTGTTCCGATGGAATCGCGAGACGAAGAAAAAGTCGAACGTGAATCACTCTCGAACCAAACTTAGAGAAAGAAACACGAAAAACGAAGATGCGACGAAAGCGAGAAAGCATTCGACGAACCTTCGTTCATATATTTTCTCTCTAGGAACCACTACTACTACTACTACTACTACTACTACTACTACTATTACTACTACTACTACTACTACTACTACTACTACTACTACTACTACTACTACTATTACTACTACTTCTATTATTATTATTACTTCTATTACTACTTTTACTACTATTTCTACTAATACTACTAGTACTATTACTATTACTACTACTACTACTACTACTACTACTACTACTACTACTACTACTACTACTACTACTACTACTACTACTATGTTCGCAACGATTGCCGAATCGTTTTCTCAGCAAACGTACCACTTCCTTTTACATCGAGCCGTTAATTTTAATTCGATTACGCGATTCGAACGGAATTCGCTCGAAATCTGTCGCGTCGAATACAATTTCGATCCTTCGTCTTTCGTACAACCAACGTCTAGTAGATACATAAAAGTGAACAAAAAAAGAACATCTATTTCGAACAGTGGCTCGTAAATTAAACGGTTTAGAAAAGAAAAAAATTCATTCATTGCTGAAATTGAATTAATGCGAAAAAAAGAAAAAGAAAAAAAATTTAGATGTTTTTGAATCAGCGATAAAATCTCCTATCTCGAACACATAGCAACGAAAACTTATTCCCAATGTCACGATCCGGTAATAATCGTCGCTCTTCCACCGATCGAGCGTAAGCTGCGCGCGTTGCGACCCGAGAGTACAATTTTACGCGTAAGAAGGACGCGGCGGCGCGCGGTGCGGCGCGCCAACTATGAAATTTCAGCGGAGCCATTACCGCGAATTCATTATGGAACTTTTCTCCTCGCTCACCAGGCAATACCTGCATATTAAACGTAATTACGCTCTCTGTCCGCTTTGTGCCATAGCCGCGGCGCGCACACACATATACGCTCGAACCGGGCGTATAATATCGACTAGCACGCGAACGCATGCGCGCTATATATTTTTATACGCGCAACTCTTTCCCTTCTCTACAATCTCTACAAAACTTGGTCTCCCTTGCGCGGTCAGCTACGAGAGGAGAGGCTTTTAAAACCCTCCTTCGTCGCGAGTAGAAAACGCTTCTCCGCGTTTAATTTATGTAGGAAGCTAGGAAAGCCCGGCGGAAAAAAAAAAAAAAAGACAGAACATGTGACGCGGTAAAAACCCTGCGCGACCGCCGTTATAATTTATACGGCAAAGGCCCGCGTGTACACGCGTGCACCAACCACTTTCTAGCCCCCTCTCCGGTTTTCGCCCGGTTTCGTTCACTCTCGTCACGTGGTCACTCCTTCCTTTTCGCTTCGACATTTTCCGTCGCTCGTTTCTCTCTTCTTTTTTCCTCCCTTTCGTTTTTCGTTTTTCCTACCGTTCGACACGCAACCATGTCAAGAATGTGGGGAACACCATCGGCGAGAATGGTAAAACTCGCGTTACTCAACGATATCGCGTGGCTGAATGGAGCAAAATCGACGAAATCGAGAATCTGGACACTGTTGTTGGACCGACAATCGTACGATATTTCCAAATAGTTTTGTTCAATCAATTGTTCATTTTAAGTCTTTCTCTCTTCCCAATTTTTCCTTCCCTTTTTTCTTCGAGACGAGTGACGTAGAGTACTAAATACTTGCGTAACTAGGTATACGTATACATATAAGTATAGCTAACGCTCTTCTTCGAAACGCATTTATGCACGATGTTACGTTTTAACGTCTTCGTTCAAAATTAACTATTTCTTCGTCGAAACAAAGCGAACGAAGAAGAAGAATAAGAAGAAGAAGAAGAAGAAGAAGAAGAAGAAGAAGAAGAAGAAGAAGAAGAAGAAGACAAAGATGTTGGTTCAGGTTTTTCGCGTTCCAGAGCGGCGTGACCTCGGTCACGCCACGTGATCGTTCCTTCGAGTTTTCTGATAAAAAAGACGAGAGAAGAGGGAAAAGGAACGCACGAGAAACGGCAAAAGAAACAGCGTTATAAATAAAACTGAAACTCAGCGTTATGTTAAAGTACGCGTGTTCTCCGCGCGTATCCATCCGTTCAACGCACCGATTTATTCGACAATCAACAGAACCCACAAAATTCAACGGTGAAGATTAGGCAAATTCTCGATCATCATTCATATATATATATATATACATATAAATAAGTATGTACATATACTCCCTCTAAAACTATCATCCTACTATCCATGAAGAAAGAATATTGAAAATCAATGAAAACGAATATATAAGTACGATTTATAAGTCATCTGTTCTTTCTACATATCTTGCGTGAAAAAATTAGTCGAATGATAACAGTATCGATCGAATATCAATCGTTTATCAGAAAAATGTATACGCAATATATAATATTTCAACGTTAAATTTTAAAGTAGAAAGTTAAAAGTTAAAGTTTTAACGATTAAATATAAGTACATAAAAATCTATTTTATATTTTTCGTATTTTTACTTATAACATTTTTAAAACACGGTATAGATCGTTATTATAATAAAGGAGAAATCTTACATCGTTACGCAAAGATAGAACAAGTACTCGCGATTATCGTCGCGATCGTAACCGTACGTATTACGTAAAGGATAAAATAGCGGTAATCCAATTAATTAATAAATCTAAATCTAAGATCGCGTCTTTTCCCCTTTTGTGGTGAAATTGGAAGACGAGGTGAATAGCGTCTCTTTCCCACAGAACGTCGTTCGTTGTCGGTCGTGATCCAGGAGGAAGAAGCGAGAAGAGGACAACGGGAGCAACAAGACAACGCGCGCGGTAAAAAAGAGAAATAACAAAAAGGTCCGTGGCAAAAGGACTGCTTTAGGTTGGGCAGATCCCGGGCGGACGATAACGGGAGGACACATCGCCACCTCGACGCGACGATCGTAAAACTTGGTCAGGTAAAGGCGCGGTTCGTTTGAGAAGCCGATGCTACGGAAGGACGGACGGGAGCTGCTTATAGTTTAGGTATTATAGTCCGGGGACCAGTGCTCCTCTCTCTGGCTCTCCGAGTCTATCGCGAGGGCTGCACGTACCGTACGCGTTCCCTTCGGGGTGGTCCTCGCTACGACATCGGTTCATTAATCGGCCAGATACCCGAGAAAAATGCGCTTTTACGGCCTCCCTCCTCACTCGTTCTCTCTCTCTCTCTCTCTCTCTTTCTCTCATCATTCAGCGCACACGTTCTCTCTGACGAGAATCGTCCAACTACGCTTGTTGGTAGCTACCTCGGTATTCTCTACCGCTCGAACAACAACTATTCTCGTCCGTTTCGAACAGAATCTTTTGCGATTACGATCAAGCGATCCATAAACGACTCTTGTCTCTCTGTTTTCCGATCAATGATTAAAAATAATAATCGCGATAATATCGAGAAACGATCCAATTCACAGATTCCGAAATTTTAAGATCTAATAATAATTGAGTCGTTATCGTATCTTTTACGCTTATTCTTCCAATTTTTTTCGAACTATCATTTTCTCGATGATAAATTATAACAAGAATTAAATAATCTTTGAATACGATACGTACATAAGTATTTTTAGTTATGCGCCAAAAGTTTTACTCTCTTCTAATTCCGATCGATACTTTATAATATCATCGATCACGTTCATTATTAATCGATAATCTGATACAAACGAAAAAGAGGAATATTATTTTTAATTCGCGAAATTCTCTGAAATATGAGTCATCAGAGAGACAGAGACAGACAGAGAGAGAGAGAGAGAGAGAGAGAGAGAGAGAGAGAGAGAAGAGATCTCCAAGAGCAATATATCTTTCTATTTTTTCTCCTCGATGAATTCTAATCTGGCTACCATCTTGCGACGAGTTATCATTTCTACCAGTAATTAACATTCGTTGATTATTAGTGGCACGGTTACATTTTTTCGTAACACATATTTCCAATATATATAATTAAAATTCATTTTCTAATTACATATAAAATAATATCGCTGTTTTGAAACTATTTTAGCAGAAGATTCATTATTATTCATTTTTTTTTCCTACTAGAGGATTATTTAAAAATAGATTCTTGGTCTTTTTGGTCTTTCGATGATTAATGAACGCGTACCGGAGACGGAAGTAACGGCTCGATGGTTTCCGAGGCGCCGAAACTTACGACTCCTTATGTGTTTTTAGGCTGTGACTGAACGAGATTAACGTCCAATCTTTTTTTATTCCATATATCGAAACACTCGAAATCATACGAGCGACGCTTTCGCCTAACTTTTAAACGTTACTCCGGTACTTCGTCATTTAGAAAAATACAGGAAAGAATTATTTACAAATTACATCGAATTTTACATCGTTCCAATATCGAAGAATAATTTTCCTTGTTTTTGGCAAAATTATTTGATCAAAATTTTTAAAAATAATAAAATTTACGAATCCGTAGAAAAAACGATTTCAATCCGATCCAAGAAACAGAGGTTCGTTCGCAATAAGAGTGCTAACGAAGGAGAAGGCAAAGTTCTTACTCGGTTCGGAGCTAAACGGCTTGCACCTGTCTTCTCCCTTTCGTACTCGCGTAGCGGATCAATCCGGCCCAGAACGATCCCAGAACTTTCGTTTCTCAACTTCGCAACTTTTTGCACAGATTGAAATTTATACGGTCACGGTTAAATACACCTATAAACGATGAAAGTCTCCCAAGATTATTTCTCGCTCAAACATTCCCTTTGTCGCTTTTCCTTATCTCGCGACAACGATACGTTTGAATTTTTATATACCAAACAGATATATCCTCGTATTAAGGAGAAACGAAAAATTAAACGATCGGATCTGATACGAGTTCAACCTTGCGTCGAGAAAATTCGTTTTATCCGAACAAAAATCTCTAGTGAGAAATTTATCCACGAAGATATTTAATTACAAAGAATTATCGTAAGAAATTTATTTTTTTTATTTATTTACTTACGTACGTTTCTATTTATAAGGGAAACATAATTGTACGGGTGAATTTTGCAAATACGTTATTCGTATGGAGCATAATCGAACGATTAAAGGATTAAAAATGAAGCATTTGACAGATCGTTAAATCAAACTCTTTTCGAGACAAGGTTGTTGTGGTAGCGTGGACGCGAAGGATTAACGATCCTTCCGAAGGGGATATTGCGGTCGAATCGGTTGTTTTACACGTGAATCCCGGTGTTTGGCGTCGCGAGCCAGCCACGGGTGTCCCGCTGCTATCGGCATTTAGCGTTCTCGTCGCCAGCGATCCCAAGATAACCAACCGAGTGGTCGCCCCCGGTGCTGCAAACGCGCGGCTGTCCCATCGCGCGGTAAAAATGATTAAGATCGAATAACGCGGAGGTCCGGCGTCGCGACCATGATCTATCGACGGGCTTCCGCGGCCATTTAAAACCGAGTTCGAGGACCGACCGTGAAAAATAACGCGATCGTAAATGGATTTTAAATCTCGCCCATTCGCCGAATCAAGAACCGATCGTAACGAGAATTAATAACTCGCGATGCATCCTTATATCGCGATATTGTCGCGTGATCGATTTGTATATATTTTTTGCTTTCAATGTGATTGTTTCAATTGTGATTTCCCTTTAGAAGAAACGAGAAAAAACGATAAATGTTGATCCAGCGATATCGTATAGCGATGATAGGGATTCGAGAAGCAAGATTGGAGGATCCCAAAGCTTGGACGATAAAGCACGCGTGCGGTTTCGTAGCGGCGTGAGAAAACTCTGGCGGAGATTTTTAACGCGTTGGTATAACTCCGTCGCGTCGAGGCGTATACCGACATACGTACACACGAGAGAAGATGGCCACGGCAGGAAGGAAGAGAAAAAACGAGAAAGGAATATAGTAGGTCCAGACGAAGAAACGAGAGAGAGAGAGAGAGAGAGAGAGAGAGAGAGAGAGAGAGAGAGAGAGAGAGAGAGAGAGAGAGAGAGAGAGAAGTATAGTTAGAAGAAGCAAAAGAAGAAGAAGAAGAAGAAGAAGGAGAGAAAGAGGGAGAAACGCGCGCGTATATTAGCCACAGCACAGCGAAAAACGCGAGGCTATTAATTCAGAGCCGGTGGACACCGGTCAGCGCCGGCAAAGGAACAAAATGAGCGCCCTTGGGTCAGGCCCTAAATAAAAGGAAAGAAGGAACGTTTAAATAAAAGTAAACTCGTGTCGCCGTGGACCGTCCGCCGCGTGGTCAACTTCCCTCGAGCGAAAACGAGGGACTTTCGGGAAGAAAAGTTGCCTCGAGATCGCACCATGGACCCCGCCATGAGGACCGCGTGATGCTCCTTCGCGAGAAACCTGTCCGAGCATCGAGATCGACCTTGCGCTAACCGCGATTCCTCTCCGTTATCCGAGTATCGTGTGGAGAACGCGGAGAACATGCGTTTTTCGCCTTCTCTCGGTCTAACGGTACTGCAACGAAACAGCATCGGCTTCCCTTTCAACCGTCCTTTCCTTCGACAACCGTCGAAAAGATAATAATGTTTTCTTCGCGAGAAGCGATACACCCACTGTCGGCTTTGCAAATTTCTCTTCGCTAATCCTCGCTATATCAAAGATCTCGTTTAAACGCGGTTAGATCTCTCACTTCCTCTCGACCATATTATACTCGGCTCGTATAATTTACCGCATGATAAACAATTCAAGTGGATAAACAGTGGATAATACCTCATCCTGGTCCCGACATTCCTCTCAATGTGGACCGAGTAATACCGGCCACTACTTGTTATTTATCGCCCCAACTGTGATATCGGTTATATAAGATATTATCGCGTTCCATCTCGCGTGATGGCGTTTATCATTTTCCTCACTCTTCCTATTCGCGAGCCGGTCGTATTTGGATCGAAACGTTTTTGCGGATATCCACTCGATTAATTCGATCACTCGTTTCGCATCTATATACATATATATAATTTTATCGAAAATAATTGAAATTTATTTATTCACACAGTATTCTATCGCGGATCACAGTTCTACGATAGAGATCGATTCATGATTTTATCGCGACGATCAACCAGATATAACGACGACAAATTGCAAGCATGCCCGATGGAACGGCAATCAGTGAGACGTTACGCGCGTCGTATTTGGGCAAACAACGAGTGGAATGATCAGGAAGACGCATTGCCGGAGCATTAGAGGGAAATTCCTCGTCGATCCAAGCGTCGCTACGTTTTTTTCTTCGGTGCGGAGTCTACATTATCCTCGATGCAACAACTTGTTTCGGAATTATTTCCACGAATAATGCATCTTTTTTTATTTGAATCAGATCGAAAAAAAGCGAAAAAGCAAAAGCAAAAAATCGAGATGAATAAAAAAATGAGAGATGAGAGATGAGAAAAGGGATATTTAAAAAAGCAATAAAAAGGTAATTCACGGATAAGTTCATGGAATGGGAAGAAATACCATGGCTTGGTTCATCTTCGAGCAGACGGTGATATTGAAATGACGCGGCGGAGGATCCCAACGCGGAATGAAACTCGTAGAAACTCTCGTTTCGTCTCTTGTCTGGTAAACTATTTCAGGACAACCGGCTAAAAGCGAGAATTCGTAAACTCTGCGCAAACTAAAACACCGAAGAAGCTGGTTGGATCGTTTACAAACATATTATCGTATAATGGGTCTATTTTTGTCGGCTCGCGCGACTTTTAAAAAGACATTTCCAATTTCCATTTCATTCCAGTCCACTCCGATACTTTTTGAGAAAATCGTTTTTAAATCATTTGAAATCATTATTAATTTTTAATAATGCGTATAGATACAGAAAAAACACTCGAATCTATCAATTTTATTTTATTTTATACGCGTCCAGTACGAATTTAGATATATTAATAGTATAGATGTATTAAATCCTTTTAATTCGAAATTATGGATGATATGTCACGATGTCGATATGAATCGTATCGAAAATGTTTCAAATATAATTCTAGATAATTATTCATCAAACAATTATTCGTAACGACGAGTTTATCTAAATCTATGGCTCGATTCGTGAATTCTTTCGCGCGGCAAATTTTCACCAACATTCGTATTTATCGCTATTTCACAAACGATAATCGGCTGATCGCTCAACTTGCGGAGATCAGACACGTCGCAATAGTATTCCTATTAAAACAGAACTCATGAATGCGAGGTATGCAGAAAATAATTCGTGGTTCATGGAAATTCATAATTATGGTTTTAAAACGCTCGCCGAAAATGAATGCTCGTATATTTAACTTATAGCTTGAAATGCGTCATAAAGAATTTCTATCGTTCTATTAAATAACAATCTATCATCGTTTTTTATCTCTTCCTTCGCCCCAAATATCTTAATTATATTTTAATAACGATAAATTTCCCGTTGCAAAATATTTGAATTAACGCGAAAATTTAACGAAAATCGTATCTATATCGCGAAGATTTAAAATTCGTTCGATAAAATAGTCGTTATTATTATCACAATGATAGCGTATATTAAAAATAAAATATGTATTTGCGATATTCGATAATTTTAATATGTATTAAATAAAAAGTAAATCTTTCTTGTAATTACGCACATTTATTTGACAAATATGATTCATCGAATAAATTATTTTGAATTTATTTTTCATATATTATTCAAGAATGAAAGAAAACGAACGATAAAGAAACACGATAATTCTATATCATACGATACGTTGTCCTATAAATTTTCAATGAAACGCTTCGTTTTGACGAACGATCGAGATTTTTTTTTTTTCCGACCATCCACGTCGATCCAGAGAAACTTTTCTCGAATCAAGTTTCCCATTACTCGACCACCCCATGGATCACGTTGTCGATTCGAATCGACAAACTAGTTTCTCCAGTTTCGAAACAAACTCGGCTAATTCGAATCCAGTAACGGTACCAAGTTTGAGATACACGAGCGACAAATACGATCTGGGGTGAGGAAGCTATCTAATGAGATAATTCGACGCCCGCGATATCATTCATCGGCCAGAAAATTTCGTTCGGAAAAAAGAATAATAAATACGTACGTAACGCACGTACATTATGGCATAAAAGTGAACGTCGATCAAGGAATAACGTGATTTATATTTGTTTCGTTAGCGTTACGAGAAGAAGGAAATGTCGGATGTATCGGCACGGATGCGGACCAATCGCAAGTGTGAACTCGATCGGTCCTTTTTAGAGACGAGTTGTACTCGAACGCGCGACAAGACGCGAGATGACACGTTCGCGCATGACTCGACATGTATATGCGTATATACGCTTACGAATAACGCATCGGAAATAGAAGGTTGATAAAAATCATTTGACGTTTAAATTTTCTAACATCTCAACGAAACATCTCTTATTGTTATACGTACGAAATAATCGTACGAAGTAATCGTTCGCGCGTATAAGGTAACGAGATAATTTTGTAGGAATCTTGGTAAAATATGAAAAACTATGTATCTCGATACATTAAGATAAGAAACGAAAATAAGGTAAGATATATCGAACTTACCCTGTCGTATTGATGCGTCGCCGTGGCCGCGGAGAAGGATTGAAAAGACGCCGACCTGGTAGGGCTATCGTGGGCCGCATGTGGATTCGTGTGGGGATGGGTGTGCGGGGCCGTATGAGGGTGGGTCGGGTGCGGTGGTGGTGGCGGCGGTGGCCTCTGGTAGAGGTAAGGATAATATTGATACATCACCTCGGAACAGCTCATCACCCCGCCCGGGCCCGGCACCCCAGAGCCGGCCTGTCGACGTGCGTACCCGAACGTCGCACCACCCGTTCGTCCACTATCTTTTCTTTCCACTTCGTCCACCACTCTCCACCTCCTTCTCCTCCTCCTCTTTCTCCTTCTCCTTCTCTTTCTCCTCCTTCTTCTCCTCTTCTTTTCTTCTCTTCTCCAATTCCCTATGTATATATATATATATATATGTTTGTCGTTCGATCGATCGAAACGATAAATGCCAAAGTGTCAGCCCGATTCGAGCATCTTCACGTCACGCGGTTCGCATCCACGAATCGCATCGACAAAGATCGCTCTCGAGATCTGTCTTTCGAATGCGCGTCCACGAATTTCTCTCAAGATTCGAAATATTTTTTTAGCGTTGTGAGCTTTAGCGTGTTTAGCTTTACGTATTGACCATATCGAAGGAAACATTGGAAATTAGATCAGAGGAGAAATCGAGATTATTTTGGTATTATTATTAACACGGAAAAAAAGATTTTTACCTCGTTTTTATTCGTTTTTATTTTTCTTCTGCTCGCGAGGAAAAATATGATATCACTTTTTTTTCGACGATTGTCAACTCGACGATACTCTCGAATAATCGGTTTTTTAATAAATACACTTTAACGATCACTTTTCGATCATTCGAAGAAACGACGATTTGCTGTTTGTCACAACTTTGATTCACATAGTAAGTATTTAGCACTGCATCGAACTATTTTTAATGTTTTACGTCGAAAAAATAAATCGATGACACAGAGCACAGGATTGTCTCGTACTCGGATACGTAAAAGTAACGTTTGTTTTACAATCGATCCTTTCCAAAATCCACGTGTTATTCTTTCGAACAAGAGGAGAGGAAAAAAAAAAAAAAAGAAAAGAAAAAAAAAATGTTTTCCTCGTATCGTTTCCGAAACTGGCGATTAAACACGTTTGATGCACTAATGATTCTCTTCGTCCAATTTTTCTCTACAATCGGACGATCAATCTCGATCTAAATTTCCTCCTTTATCGATCAAACGACGATGAACGATCGTAATATAATATAATCACAAAACTTGAAGAAACTTTATATATTATACACGTATATATATATATATAAATAAATAAATAAATATATATATATACGTATATTTCGAATTTGATACTTGGTTTACGTTGAACACCTGTTTTACGTTGAAATCACGACGAACTCTCGTTTCTCATCGTTCCCTCGCTCCAATCTCTGGGACCGACCCGTGTAATTCGTCACCGTAATCGAACGTCACCGTAAACGTCCCAGAACGTTGTCAAGCATCGAAGCGTGTAGAAGAAAGGCAAAGATCTTGTTTGTCCAAGATACGGGCAACACCTGGCTGCGAGGAGTTACCCTCGCGTCGAAGAGATACGTAACCGGACCGTATTGTGGCTGGTGATGTGTCTCTGATGGGCGAACACAGACTGAACCCCCCGGCGTCGTGTCACCCTCACCGTAGACCAGTCCACCGTCTTTTTCCAACTGGTCGAGCCGCGCCGCTCCGTCTTTTTCGCTCGCCGCGTGTTCTCTCCTTCCTGGCGAGGGTCAGGGCCTGTTTCCCCCTTTCGTTCACCCCCCAACAGAGGGGCAACCGGCAATGGAACCGCCTCCTGGTAGTTCCACAACTGGCCAATCACCGACCAGGAACGGCACATCCAATGAGGCGACGGTTGCCACTCCTACACCCGGTCGTCTCTGTATTGATCCCACAATGAACCCGACTCTGCCGTCACGGTATTAAGAAGTTCCTACTCGGGTTAAACCATCCCCCTACTCCTCAGCCGCCTCCGCAACTCGCCCCCTCTCCTCTCCTCTCCACCTCTCACCACCACACCACTCCTCTCCTCTCCTCTCTTCTCCTCTCCTCTCCTCTCCTCTCCACTACTTTCGTCTCTTCTCTCTCTCTCTCTCTCTCTCTCTCTCTCTCTCTCTCTCTCTCTCTCTCTCTCAACTTTGCCTCCACCATCTCTTTCCGTTTCTCCCTTGCTCCCTTCTTCTTCGCTCCTCTTCTCGTTTCTCCGTCACATCCCCCTGCCTGTCCGTTCTTCGCGTTTGTCCGCGTATCCGTTCGCCTTCTCGGTTCGCCACCCTTTCGCCGCTTTCGCAACCCCAAACCCGAACAGCGGCTCAGCCAGGCCGCGCGCATAATGAGTCTTAATTAACAGTTTCGCGGTGTTTCGCCAAGCTTAATTTGCCGCGTCGAGCGGAATCTCTCCAAGAAGAGATTCTCTCCTCTTTTACCCTTCATTTTCTCGCATCGAATCGGCCAAATCTGGCTAGGAATCGATGCTTCCATTTTGCGGATTGGACGGGATCGTGATTCTGATCGGATCGATGTAATGATCCATCTACATCCATGGATAATGAATTTCTTTGCGTCGAAATATCGCTAGTTTTATATAATTTTACATGACATTCGATGATATAAATTTTTACGATACGATCGATACTATCCAAAAAAATCAAAAACCAATAGTATATATCTATCTTGCTTATTATTTATATATCTTTAAGCACAACGTGTGTTTCACATTAAATGTTTCATTGCTGCAAAGATTCACCCGAATATCCGGAAATTCACGTATAGCATAATCGTTTATACACCATCTTCCAGTATCGTAAATCCGATTACGACCGGTAATGTTACACAACGGGAATGTTACATAGCGGGAAAAGACGAAGCGAAACACTTGACCGTGGCGAATCTCGTCTCGTGTCTACCATCTAATCTCGCGTGTAACGCGACAGGTCCGTGAACAATATCCTGTAGCGTGGACCAAATCCAATAACCCTCGACAAGTGTGATACGATGCATGACCCCTTTTTTTTTTCACGTTCGCTCTCCTCCCCCCTCTCCCCTCTCTTACTCTCTCTTTTTCTCTTTGCATTCGTACAACGGGTCGACGATCAAACGTTTCCTCCCGAGCCAGTCATCCTGCACGTGGCCACTCCAACAATGCGCCAGCCGCACCCCGCTGCTAATAGTCGGACATTAAATTCGTCGGTGATATTACCGGACAGGGGTTGCATCTCCCTTCGACTCGAATTGAATGGGACGAGATGTTTGAAATATGCTAGCTCGCGCGTCATCCAGGGGGATACGTGCACTCGGATCTATGATTAGATTGGTAATATTATGAATCGAAGCAAGGTAAAAGAATGGATGTTTTTTTCGAATCGAATCTTTCGACGAGTTTCAAGAAAGAAAACATGTTAAACGGTGATGGATGATCGGTATTTTGATCGATGATTTTGTATTTATACAGTCGATACATAAATAGATTTCGATTCCGTTTCGTTTCGTTTTCTTTTTTTTTTTTTTTTTTTATTATTATTAAAGATAATATAAATATATATGCATATGAAAATAATCTATTTTTATATATATATTTTTATATATATATAAAATATTATAAAAATTATATATATATATATATATATGTATGTATATATCATTTATTACAGCAGTATACTAGTTATTTTATACATAGATATTATTCTTCCATTGCTATTTTAATACTAAAACTTTGTAATTAAAGGAATTAAATTGATTTCAAATTCTTGATCTCTATCGTGTCAAATGTAATTTTAATCAATGAAAAAAGTTAAAGTAATCTTTTTTGTTTGTAACGAGATATCTGTAACGATCCGGCCAAATCATTATTAATTCAACGCACGAACCCGACACGATTGTGCCCTAGGGATTAAACTTGAAATGCACATGTATGTAGCCATTGTGTTAAATATGGATCTTTCGAGTAGTTGTTGCATACCTGTTGTGCAATCTTCTTCGATGTGGAAACTTTCGATGTTGTATTTCTTTTCACAAAGTGCAAATATCGCGCTCTATCTTGGACGATAAGTAACTCGGTGATTGAGAAATAATCAATGCAATTTCACGATGACGATTATGCGATACGCGAGTAATTATAGCGAGTAGAATCTAGAAACGATTGATTTGAAATTTGGATTAATACGTGTATTTAATTATGAAAGTATTCATAAATGTAACTATATCCAAATTCAATTATTGTAAAAAGGATTTTCTTCTTAATTTTCATTATCGAGAAGAAGATAATGGATGAACCGATTTTCCATTATGAAACTTTTAAAAATAAATGAAATAAAAATGGTTTTTCTTTGTGCAACTTTATTCAATTTGACAACATTTTTTTTTCCCAAAATAAATTCCGCTCGACTATTTGTATTTTTATATTATATTTCGATATAAAAATATTATTTCTTCGATAGGCAACATCCTTAGAATCGAACAAAATTATGTAAACGATTATCAAGGTTGAATGATAATCTGCCCAACCACGCGACAGATCATTACTATTATTAAGTTTATCGGAAGGGGTGGAACGGAGCAGCGGAATCGAATCGTGGCGTTTAAGGCGGACGAGGACAAAGCTTTGGAACCAGAATAAGAAAGGAATAAGAAGTAGGCAAGACAGAGAGGGCAGTTCTCCTGGAATCCCCTAATTTGCTATTTCGGCATTCCGATCGATCCGTGTGTTCAGTTTAGTTCGTGGGATCTTGCTCGTGAGAGGCTGTTGCCGATCTATCAAAAAACGGTTCCTCTTCTGTCGCCACATCGCGAACCGACCGAATTCTTGTTGTCATGATCTTGCTGTGGTCGATGAGAATCGACCGATTCGAATCTATGGAAAGGATTTCTCCGTTGATATCATATTGGTATCATCGCCATCGTGTCGTGGAAATCGTTTTATTTCTTTCGAAAGGATTCGTTGGAAAAATAAAGAAATATCTCTATACTGACACTACTTGAAATAAACTAAATAAAATATCATTTATATTATATATATATATATATATATATTATATTAATTATATTAAATTTATTCCATCGAAATTGCAAGATTGATCAATAGCATGTCACATTTTATCTCGACACATTCATAATTTGGTAAGTAAGCGAATATTTCGAAGACCTGTTTGTTGAATATATTCTTGAAAATAAATATATATTCTTGAAAATAAAAATAATCATTGGTTTATATTATCAATTGACAAAATTGATAATACAACAAAATCAGGGACAAGACATACAGAATAGATTTAATGTAATACTTGACGAGATTATAAATAGCGAATAGAGAATAGAATATTATCGAGAAACGAATTCTCCATAATATTGTTTTTTAAAAGAAGTTATTTCAAAATTTCTTCTTATATATTTATTTTGTTGCCGTGCCAAATTTTTGTTTGTTCGAATCCTATCGCTGTCAAAATATGCGCGTCAAATATCACGGTGCATCGTTGTTTCGCAACTTTATCTATCTATCGTTCTAGAAATACATTGTAAAACCCAGAACGTAATATCTATATTCTTCACGTTAAAGATTAAGACGACACATTGTAGTTTCGAAAGAGAAACGATGCGTGTTCGATTCACACATCCTATATCTACCTATTTTATGATCACGTGTCAACAGCAAATATAAACAAAAAAAGGGAGAAAGACAAAGATGGATTAAAAATTGCGAATTTCAATACCATCTCTAAAAAATGTAGAAAAAGAAATATAGATGAAAAAAAAAAAAATACGTCCAAGAGTGTTCGATAGATGGCACTGATTTTCGATTCTTAATCTACCTTACCTTTGAAAATATATATGTTCTCGAGAGATGGCATTGATTTCCTAATTATTAAAGATGTTAAAATGTTAAAATTCTGAACCTAATTAAAATTCTGAAAAAATTAAAATTCAATGGCAAATCGATCTTCTTTTCTTCTATTCTCGTCTTTTTCAGTTTGTAATCTGTAATAAAACTTAATTATTGAATTAATAATTAAAATATAATTTATATCTGAAAAAAAAACATTAATATCTAGAAAAAAAAATTTTTTTTTTTTTCCCATGATGATTGAATGATCCGATGAGCCGGCATATAAATCGATCAAATTAGGCAATATTTACTACGTATTACTAAAACGAGCACAGTGACAAAATAATAACAATGACTTCCCATTCTTTGGAAATCGAAAAATCGACCAGCAAAGCCAGAGAGGACGTTAGCATTGTCCATTTCTCTCAGCTTTTGATTTTTTCAAATTTAATTTTCTGAAACAACGCGAGAACGTGCCTACCCGATTAGAGATTAATGACAACTTGACTGGCTCTACCTACTTATTTATAATTAACAGACACACCGGAAATATACTATCCCTATCCTTATTTAATATACTATATATTATATACTAATATACTATATTAAAAAAATGGCAAAACAAACATACCAACACACTCCATTCCATGATCTTCACGTATAATGCCCGGATGCAAGATGCTACACTAGAGAAAGCGTTCCGGAATATAAAATCTAATATCCAATTTTTTATCACACTACATGTATTTAAAGTTTACGTATAATTTTTCTAAAATCGATTGAGAATGACTATCTACCATTGACACGCGATAAACACATACGTATATATCTTTTAATTTTAATTATAATATCTATAATATAATATTTTTTAAAGTTCATAACAACTCTAATATCTATTAAACAAATATATATTCCTATTATTGAAATACAATTTAATGAAATGACTGACTTAAAATAAAATTTTAATAAGAATGAAAATATTCTCAAGCGACTTTTTCATCAAAGAATATTTTCAAAAGAATATAAAAGAAGTATTCAAAATTCTATATAGTGTCTTCTTACATATGATATGTATTTTTATACTATATTTTTAAATATAAGAGAAGAATAAAAGCTTTAGTATTTTTATTATTTTGAAAATCAAGCGTTTAAAACAATTAATATGAAAGAAAAGATTAAAAATTAAAAATCTATTATCTTACTCTTTATTATTTATTAGAATATTTGTGTCTAATATATCCATGAATATTTAAGTGTTTGGAAATATCTATGGATTATTATTATAGTTATTACTATGATCTTTAGATATTTATTATGATTTAATTTTATATAATTAATTTGGAAAATTATTAATATTTAAAAGTGCAATGTACACAAGAAAACCTAGCCTGAGTTAATGTTGCCTATGTTAATAAATAAAACATAGAAAATATTTACTATTATATTCACAGATATAATAAATAAAAAATAACAAAAGTCTACGTATACACTCAACAATCACTTGTATCGATTCGGATCATTTATTTTACGATTTGATTGAGTCCAAACGAATAGAATGAAAATGCATGCGACTTACCCATTAGATGCGAAAAATTTATATTGCCATTGATACTGATCTACGTGAAGTCATCAACGAGTAAAAGGAAATAAAAACTGTAACAAAAAATACAATATAATAATTTAAAACGCCATGTGTATATATATATATATATAAAAATTAAAGTAAATGAAAATAATAATTACCTCTTCTTGTGATAGACGCCTTATGTTCTTGTAATACTAACTCTAATATATACCCGAAATAAATATTTAAAAAAAGAGAAAAGAAAATTATTATTGATCGTTCATATTAAAATTGGCGAACAAACACTGATTTTAATTTCGCGAATGATTATTACGATTAAATTTAATTAAAGTTGTTATGCTTTAAAAAATATTTAAAATACTATTATACTACGAAGCAAACACTGACTCTACAGATCGCATTGCGCACGATCACAATTCTCTGAAAGAAAAATTACGTTAACAGAGTAGATTAAGAAAAAAAGAAAATTATTCTTTCCATATTTTATTTGTTTATTCTTTTCCCTATCCGAGTATTTGTTAAAAAAAATATTCTTTCAAAGTTATGCAACGAAAGTTAGATGATGAAAGAATATATTTTTAAAAAGTATAACCTAACATATTCGAAATAAAATATAATTTAACCTTTTTCATTTTTCTCATAATATTCCTTCAATAATTCAAATATCGATGTATTATCAATTACTTAACAAATATATACGAACAAACAAACAAAAATAAAAATAAAAATGTATCTACTTTGATATGAAAAATCAAATATTATTATTTCTTTGATTGATCATTATGTTATGGCGTCCATATTGAACTTATTTTTCCCTACATTATAATAGGATATTGTCTTAATAATCAATTAAAGAAAAAATAATCGAATGTTTAGAATAAATATATAAAATATATAAAATTAGAATCGATTATATTATAAAGACAAGACGATACACAAATTTAAATCTAATTTTAAAAACTGACAAATTTCAATAATGAAATTTATGGTCGAAATAAATCAATAAAGCAAATAGAATCATTTCTCAAAGAATTACTCAATGATAATAATATTCAAATTATTATATACATATATATATAAATTATACACAAATTATTATATACATAAATTACTGAATTAAATAATAATATGAGAAAAATAAAAGGATAATTAGGGAAATAAATAAATGTATTATGTAATAAATTACGTACCTGAAGCAATGCAGTTTTTTAGACGCCACAACTTTCGATAAACGAATGACATTTTGCATCACAATTTCGATTATCGAACTGAATCAAAAAGAATATACTCGAAATTACGACAAGTCGAACATACGGAGAGCAAGACACGAATGTGAATCACCAATTTTCTGAAAAGGTCTTGAGCGTAGTTTCAAAACAAACAGAATACGTCGCCAATTTTCTAGGAAGATTAAATTCTAAGAAAACGTAACATAACTTTGAACGTAAAATCAAAACAAAAATAATGTGAGTTAAACGCACGAATAGACGCAATATTTAAGAAAGAAATATCATCAAATATAAATCAAATCTCTCTCTCTCTCTCTCAACCACGATTTGCACGATTTATAATGTTGTAATCAAATATTATACAATTTGATTTATATATTTATATTGTAGTATAATATTTCAGTAATTAAATAAAAATCAGAACTATAAAATAAAATACTATAAAATAAATGTATAAAATTAAAATAATATTAAAATAATTAATATTAAATTATTAATTAAAATAATTAAATTAAATATAATAAATACTTAAATTCAAATATTTAATTTGTAATTAGATATAATTAGAAATTTATAATATTTATAAATTACCAGTAATTGACAAATAGATGAGCAACGAACAATGACAAAAAAAAGTTAAAACGATGATAAAATTTTGATATATTAATATTTAATAAATGATCAAATATATATATCTATTAATTAAATAAATAGATTATTATAATTATAATAATTTATAAGTTATATCACAATCAAAAAAATTAACACTATTATGTGCAAATATTATAAATAATTATACGATATAACGAATATCATTCTCACGATTCTTGACAGTAGTCTAATATTACTGCGCACTAGCGATTCGTCTAGTTGCTAGGTCTTAGCAATTTTCTGATTGGTTGGAATCGTCTGATTCTTTACTCACTTCAATTGTATGAAAATTAAAGTATAATATAATAATTTTAAATAATTAAATTTAGATAGATTTCTATACATCGAAGTTTTAAAAAGATACATTAATTAGAAATATAATAAGAATATATATATATATATATATATATATATATATATATAAATTATTTTTATAAAATATTATGAAGAATATATGTACATACAATATTTTTTCAGATTTTTAATATTGTATAAAAACAATTTTTTACATTAATAAATAATTATTTATTTATTATTTAATTTTCGTAAGTAAGAGAAAAAAATTCATTACGAATGAAAAATATGTGAAAGTGAAAAACCATAAATCTTGACATCCGTTCGAAATCGTTTAATGAGATAAGATGTCGTTTTATTATTTTCTGAAAAATAACATTGTTGCTCTGTCTCTTTACTCTATAATTTGCTATTATTTTGATTGTTCTTCGTGTTTTTTCTTACTTCATTCAAGAATAAAGGCAATAATATGTCCTAATAAGCAATCCTGAATCATGTTCATATCGAAACAATACTGTACTTTCTTTAAATAAATAATAAATTGTTTTGATTTATATTTAATTTAAAGTTTTTATAATAAAATTAAATTTTAATTTCAATACTACAATCAATACTACAATCATTTTTTGTGCTTGAGCAATAACATCATGATATATAACAATATTCAAATTTCTGTGACACAAAAAAGCATTGCATGCCATATCTATTCAGTATCTCATCTGTGGTTTAATTTCAATAGCGCTATTGTCTCATTCCGTTTCTGAATCGATAATATCGCATGTGATGTAAATAAATTCTCATGTAGTAGAGCGCATTAGTATCGCGAACAGGTATCCATGTATATTGCAAATGATACGTTGCTGTCAAATTTAAAAAAATATTGATTGCTTTTTCTTAAATAAGAACTATTTTTTGACAAGAGTAAGTGTTATCTAACTGTTAGATAAGAATTATCATATAAGATTAAGACAATTATAATCAAAGGTGTTTGATATTAGTATTGATCTCGATTACATATCGTTATATGGTTAACCTATATTAAAACGTTTATACTTTTCTGAATAACATTTTGACATATTAAAGAAAATTGTGCTGTTATTAAATAATTAGATCATGTGAATGCGATTTATTTAGTAGTTATATAGAATTCATGAATATAGAAATTGCATATAGAATTGCATAACGTTAAATATTGTTTTTCAATATTATGCATGTAACCTGTATATTTAAATATTGAGTCTATACATATTACATCACTTTTTTTTTATAAATTTATATTATAGTTTATTTAATTTAATATAGAAATTCTATAAACTTGTTTTTTTTTTATTAATGTTAAATAATATTATATTAATGATATTTGATATAAATCTAATATGAAATATAATAAATTGACTAGGTTAAGTCAAATATATTTTGGACATCATTTAAACATTTTTATTAAATAAGTAAATGTCATTTATCAACGAATTATTTATATTATTAATTCTGCTTATGTTAACAAATTGATAGCTCATTAAAAAAAATTATTTAATTGATAAAAAAAAATGTTTTAATCGATACTTATACAAAATTTTTTATTATTATATATAGGTGTTGAATTTTATGCCAAAGTTTATTGGATTAATTATCTATTAATGAAATATTACTAATAATTATAATGGCAAATTGTCAAGATACGGATAAGACTGAAGATTTCATGAAATATTATAAATTTGATGGCCAATCTTATATATATAATGATCCTACGAATAATGTGACATATAAGTTTGATCAACAAAAGAATGAATGGGTGGTAAAAAATACGGAAGAAACAAATGTTAAAAACTCAAATGATAATGAATCTAAGACGCAGGAAGGAGTTTTTGGTTTTGAAAACGATACTCATACATACACAGATCCTAACGATGGCAGTGTGTACTTTTGGGACAAAGAGAAAAATGCATGGTTTCCAAAGGTGAGATATGTTTTTATTATTGTTATTATTATTATTGTTGTTGTTGTTGTTGTTGTTGTTATCATCATTATTTTTATACCAATCTAATTTTTTTACAAACATTTTATTATTCACATTTCTGAATGAGTTATCATATCAAAATATTTCTGTATATTACCATATATTTCCATATATTTTCCATATATTTAAAAATAATGATTATTTTTCAGGTGGATGAAGATTTTATGGCAAGATATCAAATGAGTTATGGATTTACAGATACAAATCGCATAGAAACAAAACCTGTGCAACAATCTCAATCACAAGGAAAGATCGATAAAGAGAAAAAGAAGATGGAAGCGAAAAGAAAATCACAGGAACCACCGACTTGGTTCGAAGTGGATGAAGCACATAATACTGCCATTTATGTGTCCGGTCTACCATTAGATATTACTATGGATGAACTTACCGAGCTTTTCAACAAGTGTGGTCTCATAGCACGAGACGAAAAAGGAAAAGACAAGATCAAATTATATAAGGATTCAAATGGACAACCAAAGGGTGATGCTCTCTGTATCTATATAAAGGTAAGTAACTATTTATAATATTTATATAAATTGTTCGTAAATATGTATAATTGAGTTCGAATTATGAAATATTTTCGAATCCGAGCATCGGATTGATATTTTCGAATTCTCGCATACTTTTATTGTTAATAATTATCTCTCGAGAATATGAAAGTGCATTTCCGAATATTTGGGTTTCTGATATTTTCACATATTGTTGTGCACTAACATACTCTTTAATTTAATCTTGTTTAAGTTTGGAAAAAGTAGTAACAATATATATTGAAATGACAATCTAGCACCTACTCATGCGCGAAACATTTATATCTGGTAAGATATAAATTAAACTTTCGGAATTTAAAATATATATGTTGAATAATACGAAAGAATGTAAATTTTTTTAAAAATTAGCCAGTACAATTATTATCATTGAAACGAGTTATAATGTCATACTAATTTGACATGGAATTTTTATTGATATAATGTACATCTTATTAAATACAATATGAAAAAAAGATTTCAGTAATATTATTATATTTCGCGAAGAATATTTCACATATTGATTTATCGATAATTTATCACGAATAAATCGTACATTTACATCATACAATGTAATATAAGCAAATATAATTTACAATTTTAAAACATATAGTACTATATATACATCTGTATGTTGATATACGTGCAAATACACACACACATACACACACACATCTATAAATTGATATGTAAATGAAAGAACAATGCATATATTTCTTTAAAAATAAATTTTTATCATTCAAAAATAAGGTAAAAAAAAAAGTGAGAAAAATTATTTTTCTATGAATAATTATTAGTTTTTTTTTTTTTTTTTTTTTTTTTACAAAAAAATTTAAAAAATACAGATGCATTTAAATATATTCTTATTTTTGCGTTTTATTATCTTTTCTCATATATCTAAATATCTTCAGATACTATATGATACTATATATACTATATAATACCAAGCAATGAACGAAAATTAACATTAAAAAATAAAATTCGCAAATAGTCAATCCGCATTTCATATATGTTAATTAAATAAAGAAATAGATAAAATTAAAATGAGAACGAATATTAATTGTATAATATATACGTGATACAAACATTAAACTATTATTTTATCGAAATAACTTTAACTAACTAACCAACTAATTAAACAATATTTGCATATATTTTCAAAAATCTTACATTTATTTAAAGAGAGGAACACGAGAGATTATTTCGCCAATCTAATGTGAATAAATTATTTCAATTTGTGCTCGACGACCTTTAATAGAATCTAAGATTTTCATCTTCCACAAAGTCAAAATGAAAACTAGAATTAATTTGATCAATTTTATTCGATTCATTACTTGGTAAATCTATTATTCGGTAAATTATCATATCAATTTTTTTAAAATAATAATGATCAATGATCAATGATCAATGATGTTTAAAGTCATACAAAGAATTAATAATATATAGCGTTTTGGTTATGGCTTTAAGAACTTTTTAAAACTTCTTCACTCGCCAAATTGTTGATTCCAGAGATTTGAGGAAAAATTCTATTCATATCCATTAGACTTTGCGGACCGTTATTGGATCCATCGGCTAGAAATCCATTGTATTCTTTTTCTCGAAATAAATTTTGTGCCTTTATCGCTCGAGTTCTATTCGAATGATGCCACATTCCTGGATTGGAATAGTATATTTTTTCGTTGCTGAAATTATAATTTTCATAATTTCATAATTAGTAAAAGGTCCTGTAAAAATTGATGACATAAAATGATGATAAAAAATATTTTTATTTAAAATATACGATTTCTTAATCGTCGTTAATATTATTATTATTATTAGTCATCATCATCATCATCATCATCATCATCATCATCATCATCATCATCATCATCATCATCATCATCATCATCATCATCATCATCGTCATTATCATCATCATCATATATTACAATCAAGTTATTTTGAATTTTGTTCAATTTTGTACAAATATAAAAAATTTTTGTAAAAATACTGTGATATATACTATAAGAATTTTTTATTTATTTAGAAATTTCTAATAATTTTTAACAAAATTTTCCTCTTAGTAATATTTTTTAGTTATTATTATTTAGTATTTAAGCAATGAACGATTTGTTAATAAGAATCATTTATCTTTCATATATGAAGTGGTATATTGTCGACAAAAATTTTTTATAATAATAATGTAACATGATATCTTACTAAGATGGTGGCCTTGAACCCAAATTCACACCATGTGCCCAATCGTCTGCATTTTGCTCTACATAGTTTTTTTTTCTCCATGCATTTCGTCGTTTGTTCCGTCCATTTGATTTGTGCGATTCATTTAAATATTTTTTACCTTTTTTTCGGGATTTTTGATTTTGCAACGCACGAGAATCCGCCGTTTTTTTACGTCTTCCGACTATAATTTAAACAGAGCACATTCGTGAATTATATTCATTTGGTTATCGAAATGTAGAACGAACGAATCATCATCTTTTATTTTGATACATATATAGAAAACATATTTTAAATGATATCTTTTGAATGTACAATTTTTTTGGAAATTTTACCTATACGTCCTGCCAATACCTCGCATACATAATGTTTTCGTTCGACGCAACTTTGTGGACTCCATTTATACTTTAATCGAGGATCGATCGTGATACAATGCCACGCGTATTGTTTCGATCGATTAAATTCAGGTTGACCAAAATTTTGAAAATGCACTTTTTCTCCAGTCATGCCCCATTCCCAAGCCATTTGTTGCCAATTGTATATTCCACCGATCCATCTTTCTAATTTCGCTATGATATAATATTTTAATCATTTTAGGTATTTCGAAATTTTTAAATAATTAATTTTAATTCATTGTTATGAAAATTTATAAATAATATGTAAATATTATAATATTATATAAATATAATTAGAAATATGAAAGCGTAAATAATATATATATATATATAGATACATAATTTATTTATGGCATGGAATATATCCCAATTTTATATAATTTATTAAATATTTAAAGCGATCTTATTAAAAATAAATAGTAGATATTTATTTAAAAATATAATTATTAATTTTTTTAATCGTAAATATTCAAATTTCACTTACTAAATTGATCGTTCCACAAATATTTTCTTAACATTCGATCCTTCCCATTTCTATCGAGAATAGCCAGAGTGGCATTTCTATCTTTGCAGTGAAAATAGGCTTCTCTCCAGGGTGCCGTCCCGCCGCTTAAATAATAACAATATCTCTTCAATCGGAAGAATCCTATGGGACACGCGTATCGCTTTATGCCATTATTTTGCCGACCAATTCTAGGCCGGTTCGCAGCTGTTTCATTAAAACTGATATTATGCGATTGTACCGCAAATATACCTGAAAAATAAAGGAAAATATTTTTTGTTTTTAGTTAAAATTACATTATATATATATACATATCATAAATAATCACATAAAATATCATAATTCGTATAATCTTCGTTCAATTTCATTCTCATTTTTTCAATTTCTCTTTTTCCATCTTATCGCTAAATGCGAATATATTTATGAAAAACTTGACATGTTGGTAAATAAATTTACATTTTAAATTATATCGGGTTGTATTTTAGTAATATTTATTTTTTTTTTTTTTCGTATTATTCGAACGAAGGAATTTTACTACCTACTCTAGAATTGGGATGGTATATTTCTCGTTCAAAGAAATTCTCGAGAGAAAGAATACAACAATCTTACCTACATACTCCACGTAAATTTTCCTCTCGGTGTACATCCACGTCGCATGCGACGAGTATTAAACAAATGCATCGCATTTACGAGCGATTTTATCTCTCGGTAAAAATTGATGATTCATGTTGAGACATAGATACAAGGATGTAGCGTAATAACAAATTCATTACATCATGCACAGTGCAGCAGGATTAAGCATTCTTATAATTAGTTCAGTGTTACGGTCATTCTCCTCTCCGTGTAATAATTTCTTTCGTCTCTTACGGCTATCCTTTTAAGGAGATAAACGCAGGAAATCCAGTATAAAATGTCGGATGCAGCCTAGTTATTCGAGTTCCATGGTATTTCTTGTTCTTTATACCATTTAAGGAATACGCTATCGCAAATGCTCGCATCATGCAAATTTCTCGATAAACGTAATGTTGCGAGAAACGACAAAGATCGTTTGTGATAATAGTAACAATACGATAATATTCTTATCTTCTCAATTAAGATTATTTATTCTTAAAAATTTATTTCTCTAATTTTAGTTTTTACTTTCTAATCTTTGATCTCTTTTTTGTTTCTCTTTAATTATGAAATGATAAAAAAATCTTGATATATAATTGGAAAAGATTATTTAGTAGTATATTTGATAGGAAAAGCATGGAAAAAAGCTTATTCGTTGATTTAGGCAGTAATATATACTTACATACGTATTTGATTATCGTGTCGCTATGTCGAATCGTTATAGCGGATGATAATAGTTAAAAAAAGTCAATTGTCTCTGGTATTTATTAATAGTTACATTTTATTTATCTTAATAGAAATATACGAGTTGTACATTGTATTTCACGCTATAATACTTACGATGCGATTCAGCAACTCGGTTACAATGGAAATTTATTTATATAGAATTTGAAATTTTTTTATAATTAAGAAAATTTTTTATTTCAATCTCTTATGATTAATTTGTTAAAAAAAAAATAATTTAACAAGTATGAGAAGAATTTTCTCTTAGGAAATTTTAATTAATAGCACATGGAACTTGAGTAGTAAAATCTTGGCAAATCTTAGAGATAGAAATCGATGAAAAATTCATTAAAACGATAATTTGCGTTGAATAGTAATATCTTAATAAAAATTTTAACGAGATAATGATGACTGGTAATAGAAAGAAATAGCGATTATATTCCAACACTATAAATAAGTTGTTAAGTTTTCTAAAAGATTACGCAGTATCTATTTTTCAGTATGAAACACGAGTTAAATTTCCGCGTATGGCAAAGTATTCTTTCTAGTAACCTAATTCGCTGTGTTTGATGTCCATTCCGCGAAACGTGAATGATATCATTCGAAGAAATTATGCATACATGGCAATTATCGGGTTTAGAAATGATTATCAATTGATCAAATTATTTTCTCATTTGAGTTGTAAAATTCAATAATCTAATTAAATCGTGAAATAATATTTTCTCGTTTATTCGTAGATATTTTATCTTCATTCTTCGTTCTTTACTCTTTTTAAAATTGAAATAAAGTTTATTACGAATTACTTTTTATATATATAATTTCATTAATATATTCTTGATATGTACGTATATTATATTTTTGTTATTATAAAAGGTACTTTATGACATTTCAATAGAGAAAAAAATATTCATACGATAAGTTGTTTGCATTCATTTCGAACGATGCATTATAATTTTTTTAACTTGATCTTTTCCGAAAATAATGATCGATTAAACCAATTGTCGATCCTTGAAAATATATCCTATTCATTCATTTGCAAGAAAGCGAATCGTACGAAATGTTTCCATTCGTTGAACACGTTTCGTTTACTTATTTCTCTCCGTCTGGAAACCATAAACGACACATAGCCATGGGAATGGCTTGAAACTTTATCTTTTCGCGTATTCATTCGCAACTATTTTAGATATAGCTTCATCGATATTTCTACATATCCAGAGCATGTATTCAATGTAAATCCATCTTTCAACGGATATTGGGGACAAATTGTTCTTTCATTCATACGATATTCAATTATGATAAATACACATATCGTATTCATTCATTCGTATTAATTTGTACTCATAAATCGATAATTTCACGTAATAGATAATTTTTAGCTATATTCCAACTTTCCTATCATATCAAGCTTTTTATATCAAATTTTTTTTTAAACCATATTCCCCATGCCATGTTTATTATTCGTTATTGTCAAATTATCAATCTTCTTTTTTTGATATTAAAAATAGGAAATTGATTTTTTATCCATCATTTAAATGATTTAATTATTAATATTAAATTAAAATTCAATTCGTGAAATTCTATAAATCTGATTTCTAATCTAACGATTATAAATATTTGATAAGAATCAAATTTGTGAAAATTCAAAATTTTTATATAAACGATGAGATTAGATTATACAAATATACTTTTCTATAAGAACAATTTTCATGTTTATCATAGAATATTAGAATCGCACGATTGTATTTTTCGAAAAATTTAACAAACTGATAGTAAATTAAACAAATATTAATACATAGTTATACGATAGTGTGCGCCGATAAATTAAAATATCTTTATCTATTGTCAATATTCGCGTATCAACGTATACGTATAACCGTATGGTAAAATTGCGTCAATCCGATAATAGCAAACTTTCAAAATCGGTTTAAATTTCAACAATTGATAGATATTCGATACGATACGATAACGTAAGTGATTACCAGTACATTGATAATTATTATTTGTACTAGCTTGGACATTGCCAATAATTAATATTCAAAGATAAACAATATCCCATTAGATAGATGTTCTTTTTAGATCTTCTCATCTAATTGTATAAGAATCATGTGCGTCATCATATTCGATACATGTAATACGTATGCCCACGATTTTTACTTTCAGTACAAGGTTAAATTTACACGTATTCTGTGTAATTGTTTCGTATTATCGCTAATCGATTTTAGCAGACAATTTATTCGTCTCGATCAACAAGTGTCTCGTGTGTATATTTCTTTCTTGGCGAGACCTTTCCGATAACTTTAGAGAATATATGATATATTAGTATCTGTTATTACTATTATGTACCTAATATATAATGTATAAAAACATTTTTGGTAAGGTGATTTAAAGAAATTAGTTAGAACGAAATGTGTACGTGATAAGATTCCTGATTATAATTATATTATAATCTATTTGTATTTTGCAATTTTGACAATTCGTATAGTTTTGCTTAATTTTGCGATATATTTGCCGTTTGATTCAATACCGTTAGCGTATGCGATTTTCTGCGTACAGATTATATTCTCGAACGAAAATAGATGCCCGATCTCTTCATCTTTGAGTTCTAGCCTATTCTATAGTATACATGATCTTATTTTTTTTTATTAACTTTATTATGTATTCACATCTTATTATGTAACAATAAGTAACGGAACGTTTTACTTTCTAAATCTCTTCTTTTCGGAAAAAACTAATGATTTTATTTCAAAGAAGAAAAAAAAATATAATTCAATTTTTTTCATTCAAATATAAATCTATAAAATGCAATATTTCATTAATTTTCTTTCAAGATGAAATTAAAAAACATTTTATCATAATTGCATAATGATAAATGCACATAATGATAATTCTTTTTATATGGAAATTACGAATATGCAAATTTGTTTTCGTGTAACTTTTTTATGATCGATAGAAAAAGATAAGTTATAGTCATATAAAGTTATAATTCATTTGCTATCTCAAATTTTTCAGTAAACAGATAAAATGATCGAGTTCCGTTATCGTATGGGACACAGTGTTAATAATTTTTCATAATGATTAATGATAATAGTTATAATTATTTTTTTTGCAATTTAATACACCGTATATATATATGTATGTTCATATATTTGTCTAGTGCTTACATCGCGTTACCCTTAATGACTAACATAACATTTTATCATGGTGATTTCAGTCGTTGGAAATATATTTGTTTTATTTTTTCTTTTTCTTTTATACAAGGAATTATATATGTACATAAATAGAAAAATGTAGAAAACGAGAAAAAAGGATCAAATTGATGCTCATTTGTCACATCGAAACGATTTACTTTTTATTCCTATTTTATTCATTCTTTTTTTTTTTCAATAAACATTTTTTATTAGATTCGAGTTATAAATAATCAGATTTCGCAATTACGAATAAAATTATTTAAGATGTTTTTAAATTTTGTTTCTTGAATATTTTTCAACGATTATACTATAGATTTTTCATATTATATTTTACATGAAATTTTTTTTTATCTAATAATTTTATGTTGTATCAAAGAATGTTTTATTTTGCACAAGTTTCGAATATTCGATTCGACGAAATTTTTAGGATAGATTTAGTTTTAGGGAATATATTCAGATAACGATAATAATTAAATAGAATTTTCATAATAAATATTTCGAAAGAATTATACTTAAGATACTTATTACTTACTACATTTACATTGAATCATTAATACGGAATTTTTTTTTGCTCTTTGCTGTTTTGCTCTTTTGCAATATAATAATTGTACACTTTTTCCTTATTTGTTTTTCAAAGTTTCTTGCCTCGAAATGTTTCGATTCGAACATTGATGTTCAAAACTTGATATTTAAATATAGAATCCGATTTTTAAAAATCATTTAAAAAAATTTTACACGTATAATCAATGTTTTATACATACGTACATCGAGTTCGATTTTTCCTATCAAAATATTTAATCCATCGATTATCGATCATAATTCTAACAAATACGTGTAAAACATTTATTATACGATTCTTTGTCGATCTTTCTATTCATCCATCCATCCATCCATCAATTCATCTTAATAATTAATAAATTTCCTTTTTTCCTCGATATTTAACGCGAGTAAGAGAACAAATATTGGATCGGCAAAATCACGCATTACCTGCGGCACAAAAAACGAGAAGCAAACACCTCCGCATGATTTTCACGTACTCTGTTATTGATTTATTCGCCGAATTCGTCGATGCACAAAAAATACTTGTACGAATAAAATCGTCTTCATCCTCGTTCACAAGTCACACTTTGATTCACACGCATCAATACCTTTCGTAATCTTATCTTGAAATTTGATCGAAATTTTCACTAAAAAATTCATTAATCGATGATTTTTAATCGCTATTTTCTTCGTTGATGCGATTGTCCGAAGGACAAACGGACGGAAGTAGACGCGAACACGGGATAAAGTTGCACGGTGGAAGTTGGCGAGCGACTGAAGCCGCCACTTTCATTCCGCTCGATGTCAAGGTACGAGAGTATGCGAGGCGAGCTTTCGATCCAGACATCTCCCCTATATATACTTACTCGATCTCCACGCTATTTTTCAGCCTTCTATAATATAAAACTAACTATAATATAAAATATAATATCGATTTCGAATAAATTTTCAAATTTTTTCTTTTCAAAGATTTCTTCTAATCTATCAATAATCTTATTCAAATTTATTAAAATTATCGATTATGAAATCTTAAAATTATACGTATATAATTATCTATATATTTTCTTACGCGTCTCATGTTCGTAAAAATCTTAAAAATTTCGATGATGGAGGAATAATTATTTTCTACACAATTTTAAATCCTTTATATTAAAATTTTACTATGCTATAAAACTATTAAATATCGAATCATCATTTATAATATATGATAATTTATCGCTTCATTGGCTATTTTATCAAATACGTAAAAATATTTATTGTAGAGAAGTTGAAAATTATTTTCATTATTGTTATTCGTTTCTTTAAAAAAATAGAAAAAGATGCGATCATACGATCATTTTTATCACTTTCGAAAAACGATTGTATAACACAATTAAACAAGAAAGATGAAGGTTATTTCGAGAAACACATTTAAAAATTGAATTAGTTACTTGAATGAAATGATTACGTAAATTATTACTATTAAATGAATCATATAATTTACAATTATATATATAAAACTTGATTTATTCCATTCAACGAATAATAACTAATTATTCATATTGCAATTTATTTTCGTTTTTATCTTGGTAGCTATAAAATAAAATCATACGTAATCTGCAAATCTCTTCGATAATTTTAATCAATTTGTAAAAAAGATTGAATTAAAATTCCTTCCGTTATCATATTTGTAATTCACATCGATAAAACTTTTTCCTCGTGATGTAATTTTTTTTCTTTCTTTTCTTTTTTTTTTTCTGTACCTCAAAAAAAAAAAAAATAGCATAATAACGGTTTACTTTGAAACGAAGGTTGTGATAAGCGATAATAAAGAATAGAATAAATTATGGTGATAATAATTTTATTATCTATGCTTAAATTTTGATACGTACACAATATACGTTACATGTACATTTAATTCGTAGATAAATGTACGCGATCTTTCGACTTTTTTCGAATAGAAAAAAAATCTGTGATCTTTTCTCGTGTTTTCTCCTCAATAGGTTGCCAATGAATACGACGTATTGAAAGACGCATATCGTGAATTCGTAATTTCCATGGAACACAATGCGCAGAATGTTGACTTTCCCATAAACCGCTTTTTCGTGCCTCGCGGTTGCCAATAACTGACCAAATATCATTATCTTTGTCGTGTTATTTTCTTCTCCTTAAACTCGATCAATACTTGACAACTGGCCAGTGCTAGTGCTTTGCACATTAATAAAAATTTGCATTAACAAAAAAAAATAAATACATAATTCTTTCTTGTCGAGAGCGAAGCGAGAATATATCTGTTTCGTTTTTTCATTCTTGTAATTGTTTTTAAACTTTTACGAGTATAAATAAAATAAAAAATAATCGCCTATATTTCATTTCTGTTAAACGGAGAATAAAAAAAAAAAACGAAAATGAAAAAATAAACTGAGAAAGATAAAAATAAATTTAAATAAGTAATTATATTTTAAAAATACAACAATTTTATATTCGTGATTTTGTATTTCTTAGAAACATTATATTTCCTTTTTTTTTTTTATCGTTTTTCGTCATTGTACAAAATTATAATAAACGATATTTGAAATATAGGTCACACTTCAATCGGTCGAGATGGAACGCATTTAGCTTTTCGCACTATTTTTCCATTATTCTCAATTAATTGATTTCTATTGAAATTAAATGGATTATTAAATACGATATTTTATCTATCCGATAAATATTTTCAATCAAACATCAAGTTCTATCAAAATTCGATACAATTAAATCGAAATATTGTCGTTACGATATTTCAAATTTTGAAATAAATATTTTATCGCAATTGTATTATTATTAATTTTTTAGTTAATTTTACTTTTAACACATACCACCATACAGTCAACTATTCATAACTTTCAATGAACTGAAATTTTCATGATTGTTCAATGTATTTAAAATTTCTATAATATAAATTAGAATTAATGCTTTATTACTTATAATAAATATAATAATTATATATAAATAAACATTTAATCAAATCATAGATTAAATTGATGTTTCTTAAAAAAATTAAATTTGAAACGAAAAAAAATTCTTTTGTTCGAAAATTTCATTTTTATTCTATCTATCTATCTATCTATCTATCTATCTTATCTATCTATCTATCTATCTTATCTATCTATCTATCTATCTTATCTATCTATCTATCTATCTTATCTATCTATCTATCTATCTTATCTATCTATCTTATCTATCTATCTTATCTATCTATCTATCTATCTTATCTATCTATCTTATCTATCTATCTTATCTATCTATCTATCTATCTTATCTATCTATCTATCTATCTTATCTATCTATCTATCTATGTTATCTATCTATCTATCTATCTATCTATCTATCTATCTATCTATCTTATCTATCTATCTATCTTAATCATCTCTGTTCTATTCATCTGTATATTACATTTACAAATTCTTGGGCGAATTATTGGGCGAATTATACTCATCATGATCATCTTTGTTTCTTTTTCGAATTTCAATATAATCTTTATGTTTCACGTTTCATTTGATAACGATAGATGAAATACGAAGAAATTGTTGATTTGTATTTCATTGTCTGACTTTTCCTATACATTGTACGAATTACATGATTTATAAATGCAATGAATATAATGTTGATTTTACTTATCAGTACACTATTTTTCATCAGTGGGTAAACTACATGTTCGAATACTGCGAGAAAGAAAGTAGAACAACTGTGTCGTAATACGTAATATTTTATGATATATACAGATGAAAAAATTTAATCATTGTAAATAAAAAGAACAATGATCATGCAAAAATTAAGAGAACGAAAGAGAAATATGAAACAAATTTGAATAATTTTTTATTGGGTGAAAAAAATACTTGAAAAAAAATATTTTTACATACGTGTAGCGTCTTTCTGCTCAAAAAAACTTTCTTCTAGAAAACAATGTGATAAATTAAATTTTTATCTTTCTTTTTCTTTATAAAAAATTTTTTTTCTTTAAAAAGAAAGAAAAAAAAGAATTACTATGCATGTATATGCTTCAAATCGAAGAAATAACAATTTTCGAAAAACTTATTGGATATTTTACATTTTTTTGCGGTATATTTTATATATATATATATATATATACATATATATATAGGAAATAATTGGATATAATAAGAAAGGATCTTTTAAGGTATAATGAAATTTTCGTATTGAATAATTTCGTGGTAAATAGATGATCAGCATTGAAAAAAAAGGAAAGAATATATGGAATGACTCGTATAACGGAGAAATTAACCTCGAAATTCTTGGAATAAGTTGTCCGAAAGCATTTCTTCAAGCGTGGAAGAGTAACGGCATCAAAAGATTCCGTTCCGGATTCCGCCAATATCGCACATCGAATAGATAGGTCTGTTAAACGTCTGTCCAATTGGCACGCGACCATTTTTATCAATATCTCTCTGATTTATTATAAAATTTAATTTATCGTCTTCTAAGTCATTTCGTCATGTTTCCTCAAATTTTTTAATCGCATAGAAATCATCTTACTTTCACATGTATACGTATACGACGCTTTCGTTTTGCGTTGAAAGTGAATTTTCATTGGATTGCATTGAAAATAATACCGTATAATTTTATTACCGCATCATTTATTTTGGAAAAATTTAAAATTTGCCAATGTCTATGATATGTTTATGATTATTTTCATATTTTCTTTTAATTCTTATATCCCATTGTTATCAAATATTTATTTTAAGTCAAACGTACGATTTAAAAATCTAAGTACGTCACAATAAAGAAAGTTATCAATTAAATGTTAAACATTTGTATCCGTAAACCGTGCACGATGATTTAAACGTGAATTTATTCGTAAAAAGATACTATGTAAGATACTAAAAGAGTACGTATAAACGGATAAATTTAATAAATATCTTTGATGGGATAATATGGATCTGATCGGAACACAACAATCTTTATTAATTTGTTTTAGGATTTTTTCTTCATAAATATATATTTTAAAAAAATGCGATATTTTAATCGAATTTATATAGAAAAAAATAATTGATCGAAAGAACAATTATTTTTATTTGTTGAACATCAAAAATCCTGTCATCGAAGCAAAATTAAAAACGTTATTGTTTCGTTATATACGTATTTGTATCATTATTCTCAATGAATTGGAGGTGGGAGAGGAGGAAGGGAGGGGAAAACATTTTTAACAAACATGTCAAAATGGCCTCTATATATGGCTAAGAAATTATTGAAGAGTTCGAGTTTCAAAGGGCGTTTCGAACAGCGCACCGTTTAAAACTTCGAAAATCGTTACACGTTCGACTCGGTTTTCTCGCGATCGTTTTATTTTGTAAAACGAAACCATGAAATTCTTAGTTTTTTTTTCTTTTTCCAAAGAATTCTGTCACGCTCCATTTAATCTATACGACGAATGCGCTCACGATGATAAGATGTAGTATAAGACATTTTGTTATAATTGGATTAATACGATTTTGTCGCGTTTAAATACATTATTTGAGAAAGAACTTATTCATTATGATCAAAATCTCGAGTGATATATATGAATCGTATCCATAGATAAGTATCAATTTTTAACATTATCTTTAGAAAAAAATGAAATTTTTTTGAGAGGAGAATTCATATTGTTATTATATTATTACGATTCAAAATTGATTACAATCTTGTTTAAAATTTTAATCTTTGAAAATATCTTCTTTTTTATTCAAATTTTCCAATTAATTATTTTCTTAGAAAGAAATTTTGCAAAGTGTTCCCGATGATATTGGCCAATGCAAACGAAGCCATCTCGTACGGTTAGCCGTGAATAAATTTACGAATAAGTACTTTCCTGGATGACTCAGACGACACGCGAAGAATATACAAGTTTTCTCTGTTGGCTGCGGCTCTGTTCGCCACCACGATTATTCAGATGTTGCGTTATACCGTCATCGCCTCTTTTTCCTTCACGTCGCGTTTAACCAGCCCAATGAGATCCGGCCGAGGTCGGCGATGAATTCAGGGCAGACCGAGAGTATCGCGCGATTTCATCCGCAGTGCTGTTTCGTTGAAATTTTTATCATGATTGTCGCTCTCTCTCTCTCTCTCTCTCTCTCTCTCTCTCTCTCTCTCCCTCTCCCTCTCCTCTCCTCTCCTCTCCTCTCCTCTCCTCTCCTCTCCCCTTCTTTTTCTCTTCTCTCTCTCTCCGTGTACCCAAATCTCAGGTAAAAAAAGATGATATTTCGTCGACGCTCAAAATTTATTTTGCCGCTTTTTCAAACCAAAAAACGTTTTTCCACGACCATCTTTTAATACCACTTCCTCTTCGATCGTTCTCCGATCGTTCGGTATATTGATTAAATAACGTGATAAATTTTTGAACTTTGACAAGTTTTTTTTTTTACAGGTATTTTTATTACGTAACATTATTTAGGCCTTTGCACATGTGTAGCAATTTATGTTTATGGAAATTGTGTTTCATCACACATATGTGTGATATTTAATACATTGATTTATTTCATTTTACGTTTTTATTAATAATTAATAATGGAATATTTATATTTCGAAAGTTTAGTAAACGTAAATTATGAAGCGAATTATTAGCATTTCGAATCCGTAGTTCGATTTCAAGTTAAAGTCGCTATATATAATACAATATACTGTTGTATCCTATCGGAAGCTATTCTGCCTGCAATTTCATCGTCACATTTTCATTGCAATTTTTTGATTACTATTTATCTATTTATTGTTATTGAAATGATTTTTAGAAAATACTTCTATATATAAGCTGGTCTTTGAATCAAGTTTCTTCTTTTTTTTTTTTCAATGGTTTGCTTTACGTTTGTTCGTTCATCGTCGATTAATCCTCGCGCCGTTTTCCTTTCCACACGACGTGTTTTTCGTGATACGAGCGCTAATCAAAAGATCAATTATTAATCTATCAAGATTAAAAATTACTACATAAATGCTTTCTTTTACATGTCTGATCTGAGTTCAGAGAAAATTTAGTAAAAATATAATACGATTAGTATCGGAGAAATACTCAAGAGGGAAACAAATCAGGCTCGTTTCGCGTATTCGAGTCGCTAATCGAGATATGCCTGGATGCGAGGAATCCATTTCTTTTTAACTAATCGATTCGTACGCATAGTTGCTAATGGAATATCTTATCACGGTTGCGGTATCATACCGATATTGACCACGGATAATATATAATGTAATCTAAATGAATCTAGATTGGCATTACGTCTTCTCTTTTCGATACTGATAGCTAACGAAATTATGTATCTAGATTATTGATTTTCCATTCGAAATGTTTGAAATAACATTATTATTAATTATCTTCTTATTAATTAATCCAGAAATAGTAATAATAATATTAATAAAAATAAATGTTTCTCGTTTATCAATATCGAATCGTTTGATTTCTCTGGATTTATAAGGCAGCCATAATTGCACTATATTATTTTTTTCGTAAAATTAATCACTATTGAATATAGAGAATTATTGCGAGAAGTTTGTCCATCGTCGATACAAGCTTTTCTTCCCGCCAATGCACTTAAACGGAATATCGATTGTATATAAACGTGTTCGAATAAATTATTAAATGAACGTTACAACATCGCGAAATTACTGTTCTTTAATACGTTTCAAATGTACGTATTAAATAGATAGACTATTAATAGACTATTTTTAATAATCATTTTTAATAATCGTGCCATATGGTAACTTTGATGGTATTTCTTCTTCTTTTTCTTTCAACGCGATGCGACACGATTTTTCAATACTTTGAAAAGTATTTGAATAGTATTTCGAAAAATACACATTTTGAAAAATTTACTCGGCCAAAAGACAAACTAAAATTATGCATAAACATATACACGTATTCATACGTGTTATATGTTTAGCAAGAATTTATATTGATCCATCACACGCTATGCAGATTTGAAAATTCTTCGCGGCGCTATGTTTGGAGTAATCCGTAAAACTTACATGATTTTCCTATTTTCTTTCGTATAAGAATCTAGAGAAACTAGCTAGCTACACCGTTACTTCCCTTGCACCGTTATATCGTATCTCTCTTTCTCGTTTCTTCTTCCTTTTTTATTCTTTTTATCAACTATGGATTCCCTTTGTCTTTTCGGTTGACATCGAAACGGTAGTTCAGTGACTCGATTTAGAGATGTTATTTATGGATATGGTCGTAGTATTTTTAAGAAGAGACTCGTTCCATTCGTTGTTGGATATATGAGATTATTTTATCGCGTTTCAGAGTTTCGATGTTTCGTTTAATTTAATCATAGATATTTATTATTTAGATTGCATTAACATAACTGTGAATAATAAGCGAAAGAATTTATAGAAAAATCTGAAAGTCTGTTATGAAAATTAATCGTAAACATCCGAGTTTTAAAACTTTCTTCAAGATACAAATATTTATTTCGCGAAATATCACAGATATCTCGTTTATTCTTTACCGAATAGTAATCGGTAATTTTAAGAATCGTAAATTTGTAACAGAAGCGTTATAAATGTTTTCGTGTTATTTTTTCCACGGAAAAACGAAATCGCGTTTATCATTCGGAATAACGTTAAACGATAACGAAATGCGCAAACATGTATAGAATTTCTGATGAAAAGTACAGCTTCAAAGAGTATGATGTTCGAGATATCGATTTGATAGCGGATACTAAAATTTTGCAAATAGCACAGGCATGCAATCCTGATTGGCGTAAAATTCGAACGCTTCGTTATTTCAATCTAAAATAACTAACGTTCAATGCGCATTCAAATTTCTGTTTTTTTTTTTTTTTTTTTTTTTTATTGTTTCATGCTCTTTTTGTGAGTTTACGTACAACTTTACGCAAAAACAAAAGAACGGAAAAATTTGCACATAAGGAAGGATAAATATTAATAAATCAGATATTGTGTTATTTTTGAATGAAATTCGAATAAATCTTTTTCATTTAAATAGTAATTAATCAAATAGTAGAGAAAGAAATAATATTAATAATTTATAATTCTTTGTCGTTTTTTCTTTCTTTTTTAATATTTTTGTTTCTTCTTTAATGTATGAAAAGATTCTAATGTGATCTCTGTCCTCGATCGATGTTTTTTGATGGGAATTAAATAATATGTTTCACAATGGCAGGCAAAGCGTATTATTATTTCAAAATAAAAAATGCTTTTCTCATGATTTGCATACAATACGGGACAATTTGAGAAGCGAACGTTATTGGTAATGACGAAGATTTATTTAAATTTAAAGGATATTCGATAAATTTCATTGATATCTGATTACCTCGTCGAAATTCAACGAGTCGAAATTCACAGATCGATTTGGTTATTAATCATCGATACAGATCTTAAATTAATTTTAATGAATTATTGCAAAAAAAAAAAAGAAAAATATAATGGAAGGAAAATAAATTTGAAATGATATTAGAATACATGACGATATATTATACTTTTGTCGTATTTATTTATTATATTCGTACTTTTATCATATCGTACATTTATTGGAAAAGTGAAGCAATTTAAAAATTACCTTCTTAAAGGGAACGACAGTTTTAATCGATATAAGGATGCGTACGAATATTATACAAAATATCAGATTTAATGTTTACAAATTCATTTAGAGGATATTCTATAAATAAAAATATTACAATTGTTTTTTCTATACCAATATATATATATATAAGGATAACATCTTATTTTTATTATATTTTATCGAATGCAATATCAAAGTATACTATTAATTTTAACATTCTTCTATCAGGCTAATGGTTATATAAATTATTTATTTACAAATATCCATAATTGGAACGAATTCGAATTTTTAAAAAAAATGTAAATGCATATATCTTTTTATCTATCGATTCGATACCAATTTTGATCATAGTGTAACAATCATCGTTATAAATCTCTTTATAAGGATGTTCCTCTTTCGGACAATCAATCTCTGTTGGAACCCTAAAAATAGAAGTATGTTTAATTAGATGATATTTCAACGCTCGAACTACGACACAAGTAATACGGGAATGAAGAATGGTGCACATAAAACGAGCATATTGGTGTCCCGTCGTGAGTATGGAACGTATACGCGTAAACGGACACGATTTGTGCCCGTTTAGGCGAGGTGAAAGCGAAATGTTCGAAGTGGGAAATGGAAATACGAATGTCCTCGTGAAAGGAACGAAGCAAGATCATCCTCGAAGCAAAAAGACGTGCGTAGGTTCATTCAGCCAGACGAGTTCTCCCGATTTTTGCCTGTCGGCACTTGTATTATTCCTCGCTGTTGTTCGTCATCACGTGGGTGGAAATACGACGATAAAACGACGAAGTGGGTGGATGGGGGTGGGATATATATATATATATTATTTTTATATTATCTTTATTTATTGAAATTTTTATCTTTTAAAATTCTCTTTAATCCTTGTTAGACATCATAATATTATTGTTATTTTCCAACCATTTCATAAATGATTATCATTAACGAGCATGATTCTATGCAAAATAAATTCTATGCATTGTTTCCAAATATCGAAGATAGTCTCTAAAAAATATTATCGTAGATAATAATTCTTCAATTATGATGTTGTAATAAAAATCATTTTTCTTTATTAACAATATTATTGTATTTTAAATATTTATACGTTTCAAATAATTATTTGTTGTAAATTTGTTTATATAGAATAATACACAATACAATAGATAATAAATGATAATATCTAATATAATCGGTTATAAAATTAAAAGATCGCTAAAATTAACATGGTTGAATTGGATTTTTTCAAATTCCTCTTACACTGAAAAATACAAAGACTTTAGATTTTAAAATTAGTAAATTAGATTTAGATTTAAAAAATACAAAAAGAAAGAAATACGCATCACTTGTAAATTTTAAACATTTTTATTAGCCGAATAATGTGAAAAAATATTTTTCTATTTTTCATTGTTACCGGATATGTTCCGGTATCGTTACATCATCGTTCAACTTGGCACCAGTAAATTTACCTATGTATTTCCGTTACCGTTTAATCATTCATTCGAAATTATTCGTTTACCACGCCTATGTATTTCCGTTACCATTTTTTTTTTTTTTTTTTTTTAATGAGGAGAAACTGGATAACAACACCAAAACGGATGAATAAAATAAAAACATTTTATTCAAAATTAAGGTTAAGATAATTTTATACGTTAATCGTACTTATCTCTGATTCTACGTAAATTTGACTATATAAAATTCCTTCAAATGATTTTTACCAACAAACGATTCTCGTACGCTTTGTTTCGTGAAAGATATGAAATCACGGTTAAAAGTATTTCGATACTACTTTGATCGAACATTGAAACTGGCACGTAGTTTGAAAATAAATCTGACAGAACTACCGGTTCTATCCATTCTGCTGGAATGGAGCCGGAATTTCCTATTTTTAGTATTAATATCTATCCTATATTTTTGTATAACTCAAGTTATACATCTGTGATTATGCATCAATTCGATTTTGTTTCATTGCAAAATAGGTATAATTTTTTTGATACAATCATGTAAACATTGAACGACTACATTTTTTTATTATACTTTTTATAAGAGAATAAAATATATATCACTCATTTATTAAAATATATGGCAATAGATATAATAATATATAACGATTTTCTTCATCTTTCGACGAAGGCACATTTGAAATTGTTTTACGATTTCGATATCTGCATACATTTCAATTATTTTTCTCGCAACTTTTCTGTCTGAGAAAAATGAAAAAAAAAAAATAAAAAAAAAATTATCTCTTTTAACTTAAACGCAGTATTTCTTATTTTTATTCTTATTATTATTATTAGAACAAGGATAAGAAATGTCAAACAAAAAAAAAGGAAACGGAAACGATGAAAAACGAATCATATTTGCAATTTTCTTTTTTAATATTTAGCCATCTTTTTTAATTTTTATTTCAAAAGATAATGTTGTAAAGAGAAAAAATATTATTCCAAATTAGGAGAGTTTTTTTCAAGTTTTTTTATTTGTCTTTTATCAAGATTTAAAATTAAAAGCATTTGTAGACGACTTGCAGACGATATCCGCACATATTCCCAAGCGATAAACTGTTAAACGTGATTGATAATATTTTACAGTGGGCGTTAATTGTCGATGGTACACTCCTTACTAAAACTGCGCGAACTATTCCCGACTATTATCGTGAAAATCTGAATTATATAAAAATCAACGTCAATTTATTTGTTCATGGACGAATCGAGGGCGAATCAATGACATACATATCATATAAATGATGATGATATTAAAATGGCCTTGCATTTATTTTTCCTTTATAATACTGAGTTAGTATTCTCGTTAAAAGAAACGAAATAATTTTAATAGGATGAGTAATGAAATAATTTGAATAATAAAAAATGAAATGAAATAAATCAAAATTTTAAATAATTAATAATTGATCGAATAAATATGAAAGAATGGAAAATATGATAGAATAGAAGATACGAAAAGAAATGTAAAATCAAAAGAAAAAATTGTATCATAAAATAATATAGAACGGAAGGAATTTAGAAGTTAGAATTTAGAATTTAGATAGAATAAATTAAGACATATTTGTTATAAATATTTATAAATGGGAAATAAAATGAATATTTAAATAAAATTTGAATAAGTTTGCCAATTAGTAGTTTCCTAAAATACGTAATTTTCTTTTCTATTTAATCTTTTAAATAGAAACTTGTAGTCATTTATGTTATACTACGCCTTCCTCGCGATGTATCTCCTGCGTTTGATTAATCTTTACGATTTTTTTTTTTCATTTTTTTACTTTTTTTTTTATTCAGGTCGAATCGGTGGATTTGGCATTAAAGATCTTGGATAAATCGCAAATCAGGGGTAAAACGTTGTCTGTTCAGAGGGCAAAGTTTCAAATGAAAGGAGACGCGTACGACCCAGCCTTGAAACCGAAACGGAAAAAAAAGGATAAGGAACGACAAAAAAAGTTGCAAGAAAAGTAAGTCGCATACAGTAGATATTTCATTTTTAGAATTTCTTTCTTTTTTTTTACTTATTGTAGATGGATAGTTAATCGTAAGGTAATCGTAAGATAGGATCAAGGTAAGGCTTTTTTTAACTAAATTGCTTTATTTTTCTTTATTTTATTATTCTTTTCTTCTCGAATAATAATGAAAATAAGACAAAATGCAAAAAATGTAAATTTTATCTCTATCTTTAATATGTTAATAATGAAATTATCGCAGTTGAAATATATATACATATATTATCTGCATAGTATACGTGTATTATCTACGTATTCGGTTCGATTTCGGTTTAGTTATTTAATTATTTTAATTAAATTCTAAATTCTTAAAAAAACAAATTAATTTCATAGATTTCTATTTATGTTTTATCAGAAAAAGATGCAAACCTAAGATTATTTTAAAAGTATAGTATACTAAAATAAAAAGTATTAAAATAACCGTTTGCGTGAAATATATATATTATATTTTTAATTTTAATTTCAATTTAAAGGGATATTAAATATATTTAAATATATCCAGTGATTTAAAATATATCACAATCGTATTTATCAGAATTTTATTATTATTCTTTATATTTTCTTCGTTGTACAAAAAACCTTGAAGAATTATGTATACTTATCATATATAAATTCAGTGATTTCACAATTACTAAGCGTAGAAAGAAATGTCAAGTCGGTTTTTTCAATATTTTTCAATATGAAAAATTCACAATATTGATTTCGTTCCAAATAATTTCATCTTAAAATCGCATCTTATCCGATTAGTATATTTCGAGCGTTTCTTTTCATTCATGTCTATCTTCATTCATCTTATCTTGTTGGCAGCTGTTTCAGAATTCATTCCAATACCGTACAACGCACGTTACCTCTCAATCTTCTAGGAATCAATATACATATAATAATTTCATCTTTATGCTAGTTAGTCTCTAGTTATATTATATACTACTATATAGTCTCTAGGTATATTATATACTACTATTCACATATCTTTTTCTCGTCAAGGCTTGATTTAAGCGAACGAAGCACAAAAATTCAAATATCGTGTGCAACTAAATTTTTCTCTTACGAAACAACAAGTTGGTAGAAAAAAATTGACGTATATTTCAGAAATTATATCAAATTTGAATATGGTATGCTGTTTGTTTCCAAAATTGTACCATTCAATCATAAGTGACTACAAGTTATTTCGACGTATAGGAAGGCATAAAATTACAGTCCAACAATATCAATCGAGAAATAATTTCGATCTATGGAATATTAATTAAAATTATCATAGCTTTTCCATAGTTTCGGAAATCATAAATTCCAAGATCTCAATTCGCGTAAAATCGTTGATCCATCAACGAATTAAATTTCGTTATTATTAAAATTTATCAGTATTCACATATCCATTCACGAATACGGAATTATTGACAATGTATTTGTCAATAGTCACAAAAGTCGTATTCACGAAATCACAATATCGCATTTCATGGATTTTTATCAATCAACAATGTTCACGAATGTGAAAATAATAATATCTATAAGTTTCATAAACAACGTAATATGTAAGTATTCATTTTGATTATGAAACGAAATTACACGAGTTTCGCATGATATGTATAATAATGAGTCATTTTCAGTGTCATTAAAGCTCGATATTGTATTAAAATTTCAAATATTTGATCGAAAATTTCGAAAATATTGATCGATCGATATATTTTCCAATCGATATTATAAAATAATATAAATCAAATAAGATATAATATGTAAATAAAATAAGAATAAATCAAAAATAAAAATATGCATCAAAATAATATTCTATACGATTAATTATTTTACATAGATATTATACGAAACATTATAAATAATAAACACAAAGCTAAAAAGTACATAAAAACGTTCCAATATTTATTTCTCTAGAATTTCTAAGTTTTATTATTAATTCCTGGAATTAGGAATTATTAGTTCTTAATATTAAAATTATAACAATTCTAAATTCTGAATTTCTAAACTTTTATAACGTATATTTTCTCTTTTTATCCTTTCAAAATTGAAATTTCTTCTTTACATATATATATATATTTATATACGCGTATAGAAAATTATAAAATGTATTCGAAACGAACGAATAAAATCATTTCCCTTCTCCGTTCATCTCTGTGCTCGAGGTTGTGGAATGGAATCGAACGATCGGCAGAGGTGAACTTGATCACGTTCCATAAACCGGATATCACAGAGGCTCGAGATAATAGGGCCAGACTGTTTGGCGTTGGTGAATTCCCGTAAAAGCAGCTGCGCGGCTCAATTACTCACGCGCCATGATGTTAGTATATCGTTCTTGCATCCAGATCACTTTCTTACACATGTCCATTCAATGAGCAAGAAGAAACGATTCTTTTCTCATCTCGTAATCCAGACATACGCGATACTGCCTTACCATGCATCATAACTTTGTTTCTTTTTTTTTTCTTTGCCAACGCGATGATCAATAACGATCTTCCGTTCTTCATGTTCTCCAAGGAAATATAGAGAAAATATATAATCGAGCTTTTCTAAGTATTTGAAAGTTCTTGAAATTTTTGATATATAAGTTTTCAATTTTAATCTTTTCACGTAAAATTGAATAATTTTTTAGGAATTAATATCAAAATTCGCGTAGAATTTTTTTTTTAATAGAGACGAAGATATCCATCTGTGATATAGAGATAATAAATGTTTCACGTAATACAATATAATTTTTTCCTCGGTTTTCTTTTTTAACGAATAAAAAGGAAGAAATTGTTAAATGCACGTCGCATGGATTTGTTTTAAAGGAGATATTTTGAAATCTTTTGAAATATCATACAAATTTTGTCACACTTTTGTTTTGGTAGAAATTACAATGTTTTTGGAAATAAATGGAGATTTTTCAATTGATTTGTAATAATCTGAAACATGAAAAAAACATGAAAAATATTACGAAATTGTTGTTACGAACTTGTTTTTTTCTCCAATATCTCATTTTGTTATGGAAGAAGTGGAAAATGATAAAATGATAGATAATTTATAAAATTTATATTGAAAATTTTTAAATCATTTAGTATCGTAAATCAATTAATCGTTCCAATTGATCTCTCTCTCTCTCTCCTCCTCCTCCTCCTCCTCCTCCTCCTCCTCCTCCTCCTCCTCTCTCTTCCTCTCTCTCTTTTTCTATCCCGTTCCCTATTCCAGTTGAAATAGTTTCGCGTTTGAAAATTTCGCGGTTAAGATCGGCATAGATTCTAAAATCTGTGAATATATTTAAATAGAGGGTCCTTATCCGTAGTTCTATCCACTGATAGTGTTCGTAATCATCAGTTAGTCGAGTGTTTGCCGTCTTCATTGGTGCGCACGAGGTATCCGCTTAAGGACGAGAGTTCGATGCCCTGAACTTTGCGAAAACCAGTTATTTACGAACGAACTTGAGGTCCATCTCGACTGTTCCTTACCGGAAGTCTCAGCTCTAACGGTCTTTTCGTGTTCAAATCGGTTTCTATTTGTCTATGTCGTTTTCCTATTCGAATAATTTTCTCTCATGGCCTCGATATCGATCAATCAATTTTCTTTCATGGCTTTCATCAATTTCATAACGATTCCTATGTTTTCAACGATACCACGTATCTTTATAGATTTGTTTTTTCCATCGAATTATTGAGTTTCTATACATATCCTATACATGATTCGTATTTCAATTTTTTATACGATTTCATATTCGAAATCAATAGAAAGAAACGTAATCATTTTTCATTTATGAGATTTTATTTCGCTACTCTTATTTTTACTTTTTTCTTGTAAAAAAAAAAAAAAAATTTGGAGATGTTGAATTGAACGAAAGAAAAAATTAGTTAAAAATAAATTTAATTCGTTCGATGATTCCTATCGAAAATTGCTTTATCATTGCTCTTGTTATGTAATATTTATACAATAAGAAATTAAAAAATATATATATATAAAAATCTTTTTAACCTAAAAATGCCGTAAAAATATATATATTAAGTATGTAGAAATATATTAAGATTATTTAATATATTCGATAGTATTATTATCGATAGTAGGACATTATTTCTGGCTTACGTCATTTAGGTCATCAACATGACGTATACCTGTTATTTTGCAACAAAAATAACAATTGAAAATAAAATTTTTATTTTTCTAATTTTTTCCCGCAAATATTACTTGCGATAAGTGAATATTATACAACAAGAAAAACTGTAAAATACTATAAAGTAAATAACTTTCGGATATAATAAATCCAATGCTGTAATTTTCTATTCGACGAGTATCCTTTTAATCCAATTTTAACGATTCTTATTACTCGTATATATGTACATATAAATTTCTATATGTATTTATTTTATCGATATAATTTTATACATAAAAAATTACGTAATACTTTTAATTAATAAATGATTAATAAACTGATTACGCATACAAACAAACTTCGATAAACTTTCGATAAATATTGACCGATACCTTGATAAATTTATTTTCTTTTCTAATTAAATCAGCTTGCGAATTTTATCAATCATGACGTTGTAAATGAAGCATTTGATCTATATGCATTATTGTTGATATACAATTGTCGATTTCATACTTGTTTAATTATAAAATAAATATTATTACGCGATATATACTACATGCATCATAATTCATTCAATCATATACGAATTTAAATAATTAAAGAAACATTTTTTGATTCGTATTAGATATATTTTTTATATATATATATATTATATATATTTTTACTATATATAAAATTGAAACCGACTTGACGATATTTATTTCTTGTAAAAAATCATTGCAATTTCTAGTCTACGTCTATTTGCAAATTACAAAAGACCACACGTGCCATTTACTCTTATATCATACCGTATATATTTTTAGTCTTTGTATATAAATAATAAATTTGATTATCTCGTTACGCTCATGCAAATTTACGTTTGAAATTTTACATCTTTACTTTAAATGCAAATTTCATTTTTTATATTTTCTCGCTTAATTGAAAGACTCTTGCAATATACCTATATATGTATATAAAATATAATTTGAATGCAAGTAACAAACACAATTTACAAAAATTAATTCGTTTACACGCGTAAAATCTTTTTAAACGCGAAACAGAAATAATTTTTAAATAATTATAACAAATTACGGTTGAAGCGTAACACGAAGGTATAAAATTGGAAAATTAAAAATTATCAACAATATATATATCGTAATTTATACGAAGTTTATTGATTTATGTCTTCAATTTGTATGATATAATATAAAACTAATGTAACGTAAAATCAATAAAATCTAAAATTCTAGTATATATATATGTATACATATATTTTTAATTTATAAAAATTTTACGAATTTTTACCTAAGTTTATTTATTTATTTATTAAATAATGAAAAAAAGAATTTTTAATCCACAGATAATACGATAAATATAATTTAAAATATATATAAAAAATATATATGACAAAAAATAAATAAAAGATTTAAATTTTTCTATAAATATACGCACAAAAAAATATTCAATTACTTATAAATTTCTATTATTTATCTTTATTATTTTTGTCACAGATTATTCGATTGGAGGCCTGAACGTGCACCAGGAGAACCGTCGAAACACGAAAGAGTAGTAATTATAAAAAATCTATTCTCTCCGGAAGACTTTGACAAAGAGGTATCCTTACTGCTCGAATATCAACAGGACATCAGATCCGAATGTTTGAAATGCGGTGACGTTCGGAAAGTTGTTATTTACGATGTAAGTACATCTAATACGATCGTTTTTATTAGATTATTCTCGGAAAAATAGATGCACCCAAATATTAGATCATTTTATATACGAGTCCGTATCAACGTATTATTTTTAATTCTAATAAAATAAGAATAATAAGAATGAAATTAAATTATATCTATATATTTCGATCTAATAATATTACTTTGTAAAAAATTTTCTTATCTCAATGATTTTTTAATAAACTGTTTCACGTAATAAATTTATTTTATCTATCATGCTTTTAATAATTAATGAAATATTAATGAATTCACGAATATCTATAAAAAATCGATCATTAAAGCATCAATTTAGATCGATTATTAAAGCATTCTGTGTCGCTTAGATCATCACCGTCTAATGAAGTAATGCCACGTAATATTTTATAACTGTATATATGTACTTACAATCCGTGTATGTGCGCTGTACAATCGAATCGTTTTGTCTATAGATTTCTCTAATGACCCATGCAAAATGGAACAGATCTTTCTTCTTTCAATATCGGATACCTTGAATCAATATCGAATATTTTTCATCTTTTATATCAAAGTAATTATTATTTACTTCGCGTATCGGACCAATGTACAATAATAATATTGGCAATAATTAATAGATTTAAGAAAATTGTAATAAATGGCGATCGATAAAAATGTGATCAAATTTAAATAAATCAGAGGTTGAAAATTTAATTTTTCTTATATGAAAAGAAAAGGAATAATCTCGTAAAATAAAATTTCTTTCGTTTAATTCATTTTTAGAAAGATATCATGTTTTTTAAAAAATTATAAATTTAAAATCGTAATTTTTTTTTTTTTTTGTTACACATGGAATCATATAAATACATAATTTCGCAAAATTATTCCATTTTAATTTTTTAATAGTTTATATTTTTATACACGCTTCGATAATGCGCCGAAACAATGACAATCGCAAAAAATTCACGGATATTCTTCCGAAAAAAATAATCTAATCTTTTAAATTTAACAACAAAACATTCATAATCGATACGTTTCGCGAAATCATTCAATGTCAAAGTAAGTTTTATTCTTTAGCTCGAATAAGAATGAAACTTGGTTAAAAATGTAAAAAATGTAACAAAAAAAAAAAAAAAAAAAAGGATTATCAAAGCCGTCAAGTATTTTTGTTCGCTTGCATATCCCCATCCAACGAAGCGTGTAACGTGACATCGAAACAATAGATCATAAATTTTTTCGTTGAGCTCTTTCAAACGTTTGAGCTCTCAATTTCTCTTCGTGTTTCGGTAGTTGTTATTTTATACGATCTTTATCGTATCGATAAACGAAACACGAACGAAAGTCGAGTTTCGTATTCGTTGTCGATCCAAGGTACCGATAAACGACTTCGTGCTTTGCGCGATCCATCCTTGTTATCTATTCAAATTATTCGAAACCTTCGAATATGTAAGTTAAGTTAAAATTATTATTACATTTGTTAAACTTTTGTTCGAAATTAATCGAACTAATCGCTCTTCGAATAATCCCGATTGGCTTGGTCATTCACAATTGAACGGGTATTATTCGAAAGTAACTTTATTCGAAATTTTAACCGGTTTTTTCAACTCATTTTTCGTTTTATGGTTTCGCGTAACATATAATTTTGAACTGAAAAAACGAAATTCTTCGTGCAAATCAAAACATAATAGTTTTTTTTTTTTTTATATAGAAAAAAATATTGCACGGATTAATATTTAATCGTTATAAAAGGAAATTTTCTTGAATTCAAAAACGATTTTTACATTATACGTTTGCAGAGACATCCGGAAGGTGTTGCACAGGTAACATTTCGGGAACCAGCAGAAGCACAGGCTTGTATTCAATTATTAAACGGTCGTTGGTTCAGCCAAAGGAAAATATCGGCTGAAATCTGGGATGGTAAAACGAAATACAAGTGAGTTTGGTTATTCTCTCATTTTTCGTAGTCATTGTCTTTATCCACTGACATAAAACTTTATTTAACGTCAGTTCATTATCCGTCGAGGCTTGCTTTTTATTATTACGTAACATTATTACATAGCATACATATCGCATGAATTAAAAAAATAGCGATTTAATCGTATCTCGCGTTCATGATGATAAAAAGAAAATATTTCTTATCTTCGTTTCAAGCGGAAAAACGATTTTAGCAAATATTTTGAATATTTTATTATTTAAATAATTTAGTAATTTTAATATTTAAGATAACATTTATCACTTAATGATCATAATATCATCATATCATTAGAAAATTATAAAAAAATATACAAATTACATAATTAACAAGAAATAATAATTAATCTTTATTAATCTTAATTTTTTTCGTTTAAGAATTTACAAAAAATCGGTAGGACAACGAATCGATAAATTATAACAGAGTAGATACAAAGACGAACGATGAAAACGTAACATTTTCCAAATCGATTTTTTTTTTTCTTTTTTAGAATTCTAGAAACAGATGCGGAAACGGAAGCTCGAATCGCTAAATGGGACAAATATCTGGAAAGCGAAGAGGAAAAGAAGGAAGAGGAAATTGCGAAAAACAAGATACGAAAGGAGTCGAAACAAGACGAAAGACCCGTAATTAGAGAGAAAACGGGGTTAACTGAAACAATAGCGAAGACATTGGAAAAATCGGAAACGACGCAACTCACGAATATAGCGAAATACGCGAAGACGTTGGAAAATACAAAACGAAGCGAAATATCATTAAATTCGCAGGAAGCAATAAAAAATATCGAATAGATGTAATAAAAATTCTATCGAGAGATACGCATTCACGAACCGATCGCGGGAAAAGCACATGCTTTGTACGAAACACATAATTAAGAGTAACATCGATGATCGTGATCAGCGAGAAGTATTAGAACAGTCGATAACTTTTGATCAAGTAACTCGTAATTCATCGTTGAACATTCAAATATTATATTATATCAAATGTATAAATTGGAAATCACGTTCTCGTTACTCAAAAGAAATAAAGGAAAATAATTTTCCCCGTAATTTTTCTTTCACTTTTTTTTTCTCACCTTTTCAATTTCGCTTCTTATTATTTTGCGTTTTCAACGATTTACTTTACAATCGATATTTACGAGATACAATACGTCTTTAAAATAATTATCTTCTTACAATCGCAAGTAAATTTTATACAAGTCGTTTAAATTGGAAATATTTTTTTAATATATTTAAATTACCAATACTTAATAAAAAATACTTAATAACATATATATATATATAACATTACAAGCAGAGATGATTCCTAGAACGAACAAACGAATTTTATAATCTTAAAAGTGAGATACGTATTTAAAAAGTATCGCAGGATCGTACGAGAAAAATTTCTGAAAATCTGTTACGCTCTATTCGATTAAAATTTCGAAGATGATTTCTCGTTTCGTCAATATAGTTTTCAACTCGATCGTTATTTAATTTTTTAACGTCGAAAGCACGTTGTTCGTTTCGTAACAAATTTCTATCTAGAATTATAGAATTCCATTATCGGGAACAAGAAATAAACGATCGTTAGTGCAAGAGCTGCCGTCAATCATTATAAATTGAAAAACTCGATCAAGAATATTGGTTTCTTTTTTTTTTATTTTTTTTATTTTATTCCTTTCTAATACTCGTAATAAAAATGCGTTACGTGCAACGAAAAAAAAATAAGAGAGAAAACGCACGGAGGTATCAAAAATGGAAGATGAAATCTGAAAATAAAATCTAAACAAATGTAAAAAAAAAAAAAAAGAAAAAACAAAAAAAAAGCGAAATAAAAATTTCTCAAACAAAGTATCAAACTATTTTATCCATTAACAATCTATTTATTTACATTACTTTGTTTAACATTTTTTAAGATTATGCATATATTCGATTCAAAATCGCATATTTTTTTTTTATTATTTCTCTCTTCTACGATGCTTTTCCTACGAAGAACTTTGAAACAAATTGAAATATTATAAGCATTACAAACATTACAAACATTTTGCCAATTCTAAAAGCTCTTTTTCTTTTTTCATATTCCTTGGTAAAAATTATTTCGTCTCTAAATCGCGTTTACCTAAAAAAATAGAATTTATCGATTCATAAGCTAAACGTCGAAGAAAAACAACGTACGATCGGAACCTAACCCGACGAGCAAATTAAAACGGCGAGTTTCGCGCAATCGCGTATGACAAGTACTTTTTACGGGATAAATCGAATCATCGAACGCGTAAAAATAATAATATTAAAAAAAAATAATAAATTCGTCTAAAACAAGAAGAAAGAATTTATCATGGAAAAAGATGATTTTTAATCGATGAAACCGTTTAAAACGCGTTACAGAAAGAAGAGAATATTAAAGTCAACGCTTAATTTTTTTTTTTTTTATAATAGAAAACTTATTTAACCTTTACATTAAACAGAAAAATAAATGGATCAAACGTTGGAATATTTTCTCAATGTTAAATTTCGTTCTTTATTTTATGGTATTTATACGGGATGAATATTAAATTTTCTCACTTATCGATTTACGATTTATCGACTTATAATTACGTTTTTATATTTTATTTATTTAACAATCACTCGTATTTTAAGATTTTATTACATGATACAGCGACAAAATGTTTCGGGGAACAGAAGGAATACGTCCGTTCCGCTCCGTATTCGAAAAACGACTACGTTCAATCGATACGTATACAATAACAATCGACGCGACACCGCGCCGCGATTCACGTTCGCTATAATAATTCGTAGGAATATTAATATTTATTTCATTTTATTAGTACATCAATCATTATCACGGTGGTTCTTTTTTTATTTTTTTTTTTTTTTTTTACGTTACGTCTATAGATTTTTATAGATCATTAATTTTAACATTTCTTTTTTTTTTTTCATTTTTCGAATAGTTTAATTTAATTTTCTTTCTTTTTTTTTCATTATTAATCGACGAGATTGATAAAAGGATATTTTTTCTTTATCTTTTCTTTTAATTTAATCATTTTTTTTTTTGAATTATCGTTTAAATCATCAGTATCGTAACTCCATTTATTCGTGAAAATTTAGTTACGCTTCTTTTTTGGTAAAGATATGTTTTATATATTTTGGAGAAATTTATCGTTTCTTTTTTTTATTATTCGTGGCGCTTTAATAGTTGGAACGACGAAACGAAATAATTGGAATCGGTATAATTTTTTTTATTATTATATTTTCGTTGGTATCTTTGATTTTCGTTCGATCGGTAGAATTTGGAACGATTTGTTCTTCTTGACAGAAAAATTGTTACGTATCGGAACACGGACGAAGTAAAAGAAAGAATAAAATGGAAAATAGGATAAAAATTAAATTTGTTATAAAAGAGATATCGAAAAATAGATGAAATTGGAAGAAAATAGTGAATAGGCGACGAAGAAACGACGCAAGAATAGTCCTCGAATGGATTTTACGGGTTAGTACGGAGTTTCTTCTTTTTTCTTTTTTTTAAATAAAAATGTTTTTTTTTTCCGGCGATGGAACGACGAAAACGATCCGGAAAAATGAAAAAAAATTTTCATAAGAATATTCCGGAGAAACTTAAAAAGCCAAAAATTAGAAACTCTCGTTAGAGGGGCTGTGGCTAAGTCGGAACGCTGCTTCTTCCGCACGCGAAGAACTCGGGTTCGAGACTCGTTCTCGAAACTCGAGTTTTTTCGCGCGCGACGGACAACTTCTAAACTTGCCACGAGGGAATGACCCTCGGTGTCTTTCTCCCGCTCTAAGGACTTGGGAAGTCACTCTCCGGTCTAGGGGGTTTTTCACCCAGGAGACCACTCTCTCCGGTCCGGGGGGTGTCCCCCGGGCCGGACTCGAATTTTGGAGGAGACGCTGGCGGAGGTTAGACGGGGAGGGTTATATCGGGTCTCTCTTACCTGCTTTTGCTCCCGGGTACAGGGCCACGGGCCGTGGCTCTACTCGCGGCTCGACGTTAGCTAAATGGCGCGGAAAGGTATCGAGTGTCTTCCGGTAATAGGAGAAGAAGCTCCGTCGGCAGGAATCAAAGAAAGCAAGAGAGGAAAGAGAAAAGGAATAGGATCTTTGTTTTTTCGATATTAACAAAATATAAGTTTAAAACGGGGAAAAGAGAAAGAGAATATAATAATTATGGTGTGCATAGAGATGGAATGGAAATTTGTAATTTTAATACGTCACAGAACATAAAGTCGACCGAAATTTTATCGATAATTTTAAGATCGAACACTGGCAGCAGTATCACGATTTCACGATACGTACAATTAGGTACGATTAAGAATTAAAATATATGGATTCAGTTAAATTCGCATATTTTATTTATCGTTTATCATCGCGTAACGAAAGAACATGAGAATTAAAGGAAAGAAAAGAAGATTTAAGAATTACGGTTAATAAGAAGGAGAGATAAGTTTTAAACGGAAATTAAAATTAAAGAAAATTTATTAGGAGAATATTTAAAGGAAACAGTGGAAGAAAAAGAAAAGGATTGGTAATTGGAATATTTAATGGAAGATAGGAAGAAGAATGGAATTTAGAAGATAACGATTCCGTCTAGGATATTTATTTTATTTAAAATGAAAAAAAATTGATTACCGGAAGAATGAAATATTAAAGGTAATTTTTTCTACTTTTGGAGGGTAGAACGAAAGTGGACAAGTGGCGCGATCTATATTAACGGGGTTTATAAAAAAGATAGATGGCACTGATCGTATATTAATTCGTATTATACGGGAAAGAATTATTAACTAATAAAACGCAAAAAAAAAAAATTGGAAATGGAATAAAAGAAGGAAGGACGATTGGAAGTTTTCTTTTTTCCTACCTTTCTTTCTTTCTTTCTTTCTTTTTTTTTCGAGCTTTGATTTTGTTTATTTTATCGTTGGATCGCATCGAATTAACATTAATATTTAATTTTTCTTTGGATAGAATTTATAATTTATTGGAGTAAAAATATAGATTTTAGATACATACGCCGATATTTTATTTACGAAAGAATTATTAATAGGATAATATTTCGTTAGATCGTATAGCGATAAAATAGGAATTGGAAGAGAAAAAAAGAACACGTTCGTTCCGTTTATATCGTCAACAATATTGGCGAGAATATTAATAGTAATAGTAATTTTATTATCGATTTTTATGGATATGGATGAAAAATAGTTATTAGATGTTATTATCGTTAATGTTATTCTTATTATTAGCATTATTAATATAATTACCAATATTTTTAACGAAAAACATACTACGATTGAATTTAATTAAATTAAGATACACGTGTTTTAGAATAAATTATCAATTCCTCTTCACACGGTCATTTATCAATTTCCCTTTCACACGATCATTTATCAGTTCCTTTTCACACGATCATTTATCAATTCCCTTTCACACGATCTTTTATCAATTCCCTTTCACACGGTCATTTATCAATTCTCTTTCACACGATCAATTATCAATTCCCTTTCACACGCTTCTTTATCAATTCCACTTCACACGCTCCTTTATCAATTCCTCTTCACACGATCGTTTATCAATTCCCTTTCACAGGATCATTTATCAGTTCCTTTTCACACGATCATTTATCAATTCCCTTTCACACGATCTTTTATCAATTCCCTTTCACACGGTCATTTATCAATTCTCTTTCACAGGGTCATTTATCAATTCCTTCTCACACGTTCTTTTATCAATTCCTCTTCACACGGTCATTTATCAGTTCCTCTTCACACGATAATTTATCAATTCCCTTTCACACGGTCATTTATCAATTCTCTTTCACACGATCAATTATCAATTCCCTTTCACACGCTTCTTTATCAATTCCACTTCACACGCTCCTTTATCAATTCCTCTTCACACGATCGTTTATCAATTCCCTTTCACAGGATCATTTATCAGTTCCTTTTCACACGATCATTTATCAATTCCCTTTCACACGATCTTTTATCAATTCCCTTTCACACGGTCATTTATCAATTCTCTTTCACACGGTCATTTATCAGTTCCTCTTCACACGGTCATTTATCAATTCTCTTTCACACGATCAATTATCAATTCCCTTTCACACGCTTCTTTATCAATTCCACTTCACACGCTCCTTTATCAATTCCTCTTCACACGATCGTTTATCAATTCCCTTTCACAGGATCATTTATCAGTTCCTCTTCACACGATCATTCATCAATTCCCTTTCACACGATCTTTTATCAATTCCCTTTCACACGGTCATTTATCAATTTCCCTTTCACACGATCATTTATCAATTCCCTTTCACACGATAATTTATCAGTTCCTCTTCACACGGTCATTTATCAATTCCTCCTCACACGGTCATTCATCAATTCCCTTTCACACGATAATTTATCAGTTCCTCTTCACACGGTCATTTATCAATTCTCTTTCACACGATCAATTATCAATTCCCTTTCACACGATCAATTATCAGTTCCTTTTCACACGATCATTTATCAATTCTCTTTCACACGATCGTTTATCAATTCCCTTTCACAGGATCATTTATCAGTTCCTTTTCACACGATCATTTATCAATTCCCTTTCACATGGTCATTTATCAATTC